>NW_006160006.1:1929106-1935898 GCF_000334495.1 Tupaia belangeri chinensis | reverse complement strand
TGCAGGGGGGGTGTAGGAGTGGTGCAGGGCTGGTGCAGGGCTGGTGCAGGGCTGGTGTAGGAGTAGTGCAGGGCTGGTGCAGGGCTGGTGCTGGGTGGGGTAAAAGTGGTACAGGAGCGGTGCAGGGGTGCTATGCCTTGGGCCCGTAGTTGCACTGCCCTGTTAGCCTCTTAGACGTTACTGTTCTGGAGCGAGTTCTCTGAGGTCGGATGGCGGCTGGCAGGACCTGGCACCTGGCACTCGGGAAGTGGTCGCATGTTCTCTGGTGGCAGGAAGTGCCTCCCACCCTAGGAGAGCCTTGGTGGCCAGGGTGGAGGTGACTGGCTGGTTTTGGTTTTCAGAGGGCGAGGACCGGGCAGGCTGGAGTCTCATGGTGGCGTGTGCTTTGCTGGGATGGAGTGTGGCATGTGGAGGCTGGCGCAGGGCCTGGGCTCCAGGTTCTCTCGTGCATTGGGGGTAGAGGGCTGGGCACGGCCACCGTGGTGGGCCAGCGTGGCCCTGGGGGAGGGGCAGGGTGTTCTCGCCAGGGACCGCCTTCCTTCCTCATAGTGCTCACCCCCGTGTGATGGGGGTGTGTGCCCTTGGGGTGCGGGGTGCCCTGACATGCCCCTCTGTACCCCGGGGTGCCTAGCGCTGTGCTCTGGGCTGACAGTGTCCACAGAAGCTTGTGGACTAGCAGGTTGACATGGACTTTGAGTAGCTGGCTTTTGTCTGGGGCCCTGGCTTTGGCGACAGTGCAGTGAGCTCGGTGTCACTCTGCCCTGAACTGCGTCTTTCTCATCCATAAAATGGAGCGGTTCTACTTTCCTGCAAGCACTGGTGGTGACGGATGTGTGGTGATGGGTGCTGGTGCCGGCCACACCCATGTGATGCTGCTGGTGCTGGAGGGAGCTCAGTGGGAGGCGTGGAAGCTGCACGGGAAGGTAGGTCAGACATGCAGACGGCTGTGGCATCCTGCGTGCGCCACTCTGGGGGTCTCTGAGGGGCAGAGAAGGGGGGATCCCAGTGGAGGAGACAGGGCTGGGGCTGACCTCAGAGGAGCCATGCGTGCTCCTGTGCTCACGGCCATATAGACTGGGCTGTAACATGAGCGAGGCCACATCCTCACAGTCCGGGGCAGGCGGACCCCACGGAGACAGCCGGCAGCTGGTTTCCTGGTGCAGGTGGAGCCCAGGTGGAGCTCAAGAGTTCTGGGGAAGCCAGGGAAGAGCAGAGTGGGGTCTGAGAGGGACATCCTGGAGGCAGACCACTGGGAGGGAAACCCAAGTTTTCTGAGCCTGGGGGAGCTCAGGGGACAGTGAGGAGGGGCCCTGTGGCAGACAGGTCAACCCCTCTGAGGTCTCCTCAGTGGGGACCGGAGGACGTCCCGTGACAGCTCAGATGACTGCTGGGTAGGAGGCCGGGTCCCTGGGGTGGCCTGGGGGTGTGGTCAGGGGAGGACTAGGCCGGCTGGGCTCTGCTCGGTGCCTGGGTGAGCTCCTTGCTTGCCCCGGGCCCCCGAGTGGGGGGGTTGGAGCTCTCGTGCCCACATCCGTCACCCCCGGGCCATCGAGTGGGCAGAGGGCGAGGTGAGTACAGGAGGTCGGGCCAGCATCTCTCTGGGACCCACCCGAGAAGCCCTGTGATGAGGTGCTGGTGGCAGGGTGGGCTTGGGCAGGAGCAGGGGAGGGACCGGAGGCACAGGCAGCCCCTGCCCTGCTCGCTTCATGGTGGCTCTGGCGATAAACTGCTTATCCTCAGCTTGTCTCCCTGAGCCGAATGCAGAAGCGTGTTATTTAAATTTCAAAATCACATTCTTCTTCTAACAGCTGTCAGAGGCTCTGAGTGTCAACGACAATTGGGCTTTAGCTGCAGCTGTCACCTCTTACACCCCCGTTCAGGGGGCCTTAGTCTGGTGGCCCTGGAGGGGTGCGGGGTGGGGGAGGGAGGGGCAGGGAGAGCAGGCTGTGGGGGGACGGTGGGTGGCTCTCGGTGCTGATGGGCTGGGACCTGCACGTCCCCTTTGTTTCTGTCTCCCTGTCCCCGTGAACGTGGTGACCTCGGCTCCTGCAGCCATGGGACGACTCCTGGCACAGAGGAGTAAGCAGAGGCAGGGACTCATCTCTGGCCGCCTTGTGGCCAGGGCAGACGCCGCTGCGAGACCAGGACCAGGCGAGCCCGGCCTCGGCCCCACTCCAAGCGAGGCCTTGCTGTGGGAGACCCTCAGGGCGGAGTGGGAGGTTTGGGTGAGGCATTTCACGGGGCCTGAGATGGCATCTCCAGGGCCTCTGCATGCCTCCCCGCCCAGCCGGCCACTGGACGTGGTCCCCGGTGGCTCTGTGTCCTCCCCAGCACGCCCCTCCTTGGCCAGTGCCTGGATCCTGGACCCCTCTGTCCTCTGTGACATGAGGCAGGGTTTGGGAACCTGCCCGGGGATTGTCCTCCCAGCCACATCGGTCCCCCACCCTGTGGTCATGGCCAGCGGGAGTGGTGGACGTGTGTGTGTGTGTGTGTGTGTGTGTGTGTGTTAGGGAGCATAATGTGTGTGTGTGTGTGTGTGTGTTAGGGAGCATAATGTGTGTGGTGCAGATGTGTGTGGTGTGTGCGTATGTGCACGAGGCAGTATGTGTGTTTGGGGATGTGTGTGGTGTGTATGCGTAAGATGGCGTGTGTGACTCTGGGAGCTGGTGGTGTGTGTGTGTGTGTTACTGCATATGTGTATGTGAGGGGTGTGTGCGGTGTGTGTGTGTGTTACGGCATATGTGTATGTGAGGGGTGTGTGCGGTGTGTGTGTGTGTTACTGCGTTACTGCATATGTGTATGTGAGTGGTGTATGCTGTGTGGTGTGTGTGTAGTATGTGTTCATATGCTGTGTGTGGAACAGCATATGTGTGCTGTACGTGGTGGTGTGTAGTGTGTTAATGTATGATGTGTGTGGTACTGTGTGATAGGTATGTGTTCGTGTATGACAGGTGTGTGTTGGTGTGTTATAGGTGTGTGTTATTGTGTGATGTGTGTGATGGTGTGTGAAGTATATGATAGGTGTGTATGATGTGTGTGGTGTGTGCTAGGTGTGTGGTGTGTGATGTGTGTAGTGGGTGATGTGTGGGTTATATGCTAGATGTGGGTGTGTAGTGTGTGATGTGTATGATGTGTGGGGTATGTGCCAGGTGTGCTATGTGTGGTGTGCTATGTGTGGTGTGTGCTAGATGTGTGGTGTGTGCTAGGTATGTGGTGGGACACATGTGGGCCTGTGCCAGCCTCGGTGCCCACCTCTCTCTGAAGCAGGTGGGAAGGAGGCGGAGCCCCAGCAGGGAGGTGGGAGGGGAGCCACTGTCCTCCCTGGCTGGGGGCAGGGCCCTCATTGTCACCTCTGGAGGGGGACCCTCAGCCTGGCCTCTCAGAAAGGCCCTGAGTGACGATCCAGAGTGGTGAGGAGGAAGGAGCCCGGCGGATCGGCCCCCCAGCTGTACGGTAAGCCTGATTTGCTATGTGCTCTGGGGCGTCTGCTGTCTGGAGCGCTTTCACTGAACTCTGGATGTTTAGGTGCCTCTCTGGGCAGGAATGTGTGTGTGTGTGTGCGTGTGCTCAGGAGTGCACGTGTGTGTGCATGTGTGTGCCTCCCTGGCATGCACGCCTGCTCTGGGTGCTGCGGAGTCAGGGGTGACTGAGCCCGGGGGGTGTTGCTCTTACGGGGCTTCTGTTCTGTGAGCCAGAGACGGGGAACAGACCCCGAGCAACACCGAAGGCAGGAGGATGGCCAGACGGCGAGGGTGCCATGTGGCGCGGTACACTGGGCGAGACACGGGGGGCCCGGCATGGGAGGCTTAGAGCCGAGGAAGCAGGTAGGGAAGGCCCCGGGGGGCCCTTGTGCGGCTGGAAGCCGTGATGAGCTGGAGGCCGCGGTGTGGGTGGGTGCAGAGGCAGGCAGAGCTAGACCACGTGCATAAGCCGGAGTCTGAGAGAGGGAGAGGGAGAGAGGGAGAGAGGGAGAGAGCGAGAGAGCGAGAGAGGGAGAGAGAGAGAGCATGAGAGCGAGAGCTCCGACAGGGTCTTGATGCCGTGACCCGAGCTCACCCCGGCCAGCCCCAGGTCACGCGCCCAGCATGCTCAGGGAAGTCTCCAGATGTGGCACCTCCCCTGCAGTCAGCTGTGCAGGAGCCAGAGGTCACTGGCTGGGCACCGGCTGGCCCCGTCGGAGGACTCAGACCTTCGAGGCACACAGTAGGATTCATGCGACTGGAATGGCTGTGCCTGCACCGAGAGAGAATGGAGGGGATGCAGACAAGCCTGGAAGAGGGGAGACCAGTGGGGAGGCCAGGGCAGTGGTCTGGGTGAGGCGCTGTGACAGCAGAGGCACAGAGAAGCTTGGGATGTTAAGTTTGTTTGTCTCTCATAAGAGTGAGAAATAGAGACAGGGAGAGAGAGACCAGCACCCTCCCAGGGTCTCACACTGTGAGCCCAGCCCTCCCAGCGGGCCAGTGTTATGGTACATGTGCTTGGTATGCACAGGGCGGTCGGAGAACTGAACCCGCGTCCTCTATGGACTCAGCCCATGTGAGCGTGTGTTAGCGCTGTGCCGCTGAGCTGGCCTGGGTGAGTTTGGAGGAGCACGGGAAGGGCCGTGAGTGGGAATTGTGGGTAACTTGTATGTTTTGACTGAACATGGTGGGTCAAGCTGGGATGGAGAGGACGGGGGGCCAGGCTGGGGTGGGGTAAGGGCGGGAGTGCAGTCTCTTTTGGCCTTGTTAGGGGTGGAAGGCCGTGGCCTCTCCAGGACGGGGACGGGCCAGCTGGCAGTTAGATGGTAGCTGGATTTTTGCAGGTCAGAGTGTGGGTGACATTAGCATATAGATGACAGTTAAAGCCAGGGGACCACCAGGTCACTGCAGGGGCTGAGCAGGCAGGGAGGAGAGTGGGGCTGAGGAAGGGGCTAGGGCAGGAGGCAGGGGGACCAGCAGGACCCAGGCAAGCAGGGTTCGGGGGAAGAGGTGGGGGGCTGTGGCTGCAGCTGAGGGTCTGGTAAGAGACCTGAAACGTGACCGTGGGATGCTGTGAGGCGGCCCTAGCTGGGGAGGGCACATGGAAGGTGGCGTGGGAGGGAGGTTGAAGATAAACGCAGGAACCCGACGGCAGCCTTCCAGGTCGCCCTGAAGGGGACCGTGAGATGGGTGAGCCGAGGGAAGGCTTGAGTTGGGGGCTCCACCATGACAGGCAGTGCAGCCTCTCATCTGCACGGTTGGGGAGAGATCCACAGAGCCGTGGAAGGCATGGTCGCAGGGAGCTGTCCCTGAGAGGCGAGAAGAGAAGGGGTGGCATCGCCCCACGTCTGGCCGGTCTCCGATGTGGGCAGAGAGCAGGCGGAGTGGGGTTACAGGTGCGAGGTGGAGGGGGCCAGCCGGGGTGGGGAGGGATGTCGGTCTGAATCTTCCCTTCCTCACGGAATCTGAAGCAAAGTGCTGTGGTCTGCACGTGTGTGCCCTCCGCAAACTCATACGCAAACCCCACCCCCTGCGTGGTGGTAAGAGGGGGCCTTTGGGAGGTGATGAGCCGGAGTGGGGGGGCTCATGAACGGAATCGGCGCTCTCACGAGAGGCCCCGGAGCTGCCTTGCCCCTCAAGCGGACTCCGGCTGGTGGACCCTGGCTGGTGGACTCCTTGGTCTTGGGCTTCCACTTCCAGGGCTGTTGGGAAGGACTCCTGTAGTTTAAGAGCCTCCATGCCAGCCGCAGGACTGAGGGGTCAGGTGTTCAGCATAGAACACGGGGCGGGGTGGGGGGACGGGGATGGCATAGGAAGACCGAGGCTGGAGAAGGCGTGACATGGTGTCATAGGCATGCAAGGCTTTTAGGTCAGGGATTTAAAGTGAGACCCATCTGCCCGGGTGCATGTGCACGTGTGTGTGTGTGTGTATGTACATGTGTGCACACATGTGCATGCACGTGTTTCCTAGTGACATTCAGCTGCTCAGAAGCCAGCCAGCGGTCGCAGGTGGCTTGTGCACCAGGTCCTTGGCTAGTGAGTGACAGAGGAATGGCAAGGAGGAAATGAGGTGACATGGGAGATGGGCTGGCTCAGTGGGTCCGGGTCTGGGAGGGGGCTTCCTGGAGCTGGAAGTCCAGGGAGGTTGCTGGAGGGTGTGGAGTGGCCCGAGGTTGGGCTGTTCATGCCAGCCTGTCAGGGTAGGCAAGGATGGCCGAGCAGCTCAGAGGAGCAGGAAGGCCGAGTGCCGTGTGGACCGTCCCTGCTGGTGGAAGCTATGGCATAGGTCCTGGCAGGTGGACAGGAGGGTGGCGAGCAGGTGGAAGTTTCCTGAGGGAGGGCAGTGGTGGGGTGGGCAGGTGAGAGCGCTGAGGAGGAGCTGGACCGATGGCATGAACTTCATGGGAGGATAGCAGCCTGGAAATGAAGACGGGGAGAGGAGAGGCCTGAGGTTAGCTGTGCAGGAGCCGCCCAGTGACCACTTTAACAATTAGTATACCAGGACCAGTGGGTGGCATGAGGTTAAGGCACTGGATCCCACATGGCCGACTGCATAGTTCGAGTCCCGGACCCAGCAGCTTGAAAATCACCCCACACGCATGTGCATGCATGCCCCAAATCCCGAGAGGAGAATGGAGAAGGGATTGAGGTGTGGTCATCCCTTCTGGGGGAGATTTTTTACTTTCTCTTTCTCTGTCTCTGCTGGTGAGCACATACACCCTCTTGCCGAAAAAGAAAAAAAAAAAGAAGTCTGCTAAATGATCAAGTCACCGATTTTACCAAATGGATCAACTCACCCGAACTTATTTTTTGGAATTATTTTGAAAGCCTC
>NW_006160006.1:1905654-1929075 GCF_000334495.1 Tupaia belangeri chinensis | reverse complement strand
TTTGTAGGTTTTGAAGATCTCTGCACATGGCCTCTGTGGCTGCACTTAGATATAATCGGCGTTTGGGATCCAGGGCCCTGGGTGGATGGAGACGTTGAGTGAGCGAGTGGATTTCGCAGTCAGTGAGTACAATTTTAGCTTATGTCTGGTGACCCAACTCCTGAGTCCACTCGCTGCAAATCAACGCTGCTGAGGAAGGGTTTAGGCCAATCACAGAAAGTGAAGTGCTTCAGTTTTCGTTTCTAATTGTTAGCGTACAATGAAAGCTAAAATGCCATGGTGGGAATTGGGGCGAGGGTGGTCAGAACCCTAAATATAAAAAAGCCTCCAACACGTTAAAACTTTTTTAAAGGAATAGAGTTAGAAACTGAAAAAGTCCTTTCAAACGTGAAGAAATAAAACCTAAAAATTTAATTGCTAGAACCACAGAATTAAGACTAATCTGCTTTATGAGGAATTACAGAAAAAAAATTAATTGTGGTTTAAATTTGGCAAAATGCAGAGTGATATTCCAAAGCATCCCAATTAATTTTTTTTCTTAGTTGATTTTCAGCAATTTTGCCATTCATCCATTGAGGTTTGATGATTTGGCCTGCTTCCTAAAGTACAGCTTGCCCTGGAGCATCCCGGGGTGGCCGCGGGGTGCTGGGTGGCCGAGAGGGGAGGTGAGGTGACGCGGGATGGTGGCTGGGATTTCCAGGGAGGCATGTGGGCGGCAGGTGCCTGGTCGTGCAGAGTGACAGGGGGCGAGGGTTCAGGCTGTGAGTGACAACTGAGAGGAGCGGAAGGCGGGGTGCTGGGTCAGTCTTGTCATTCCTGGGGCAGCTTCCAGCGAGGTGTCCCCAGGCTCTTGGCCAGTGCTGCAGGGGTACGGAGGTTCAGGGCAGGAGGATGCACTTGAGGTCAGGGTCTCGGGCTTTGTGTGTGGAGCAGAGAACTCCCAAGACCGGGGCCCAGTCATCTTTGGAGCATAGTGGGTAGAGGCTGGAGGCTGGGGGTGGCCTCTTCTGCCAGCACAGACTAGAAGGAGGGGATGGGGAGATGACCCGGATGATCTTTCCGCGGGGGAACGTGTTTTAAAGCAAGCATCGATTACATATGTGCTGGGGGCATTTAGTTCCGTGCCGTCCTGTTTCATCCTGGTGTGGTCTGTGTGCAGCAGGGCAGGCGTGTGTCCTCATTTTGCAGGTGAGGAAACCGAGGCCGGACATGCTGTGCACCCTCGCTCTGCTGGTCATTGCCTGGCCAGGCCCCGCGTCTCCCAAGCCACTGCTGGGCCAGCGTCCCCTCTTAACCCAGGCCTAAGAGTGAGCCTTGCTGGGGCAAAGTGGCACGTTTGCATCTGTCCACCTGGCTGGACTCTCAGCGGCACTCGAGTGCAAGCCCCGGAGGGCAGGAGCCCATCGGTGTTGTTCATTGCTCCAGTGGGTCTGACACAGCGGGCACCTGTTGTTGTTAGGGTGAGTGGCTCTTGTGCCCCAGTGGTCGCCTGAGGGCATGACGTGCGGGGTTAGAGCCCCACAGGGCAGCTGGGCCCCTTTAGCTGCCTGCCTTCTGCCTCCCACGCTGCCCGCGCAGAGCAGGCTTCCCTGCATGTCGTGGTCATCAGCCTCTGCTCACCCTCGCACCCCAGAGGTTTGGAGCCAGCTGACGGTCTCCTGTCTGGACCTCTCTCTAGGCTGCCATGCAACCTGTGTCTCTTGGTTTCCGCTGACTCAGAGCCCACCTCACCGCAGTGTCCGAGTATCGGCGCCCAGAGCTCTGTCCTGAATCCTTTCCCAGCATCATGTTCAACACAGGCAGCTTCGTGTAGTTACGTGGTTTCCGGTAACCTCCGCTGTCCTTCTGCCCAGCTGTGTCTGCAGCCCAGACCTCCCCCTGAACACCGGGCCCATCCACCCCTCTGTCTCTGCAGCCCTGCCGCCTGGACAATGTATAACGAGTTCCCTCTGCCCTTCCTCCCCTCGGGTCTTTCCTGTTTCAGGCCGTCCACTGTGTGTCAGGCCCCACCCAGGTCCTCTGCTCTCTCTCTCCTCCCACTGGACACCCAACCACTCCTGTTGGCTCCAGCTCTCAAGTACACGCCAAAGGGGCTCCTCTTCAATGTCTCTGCAGCCACAGCTGTGGAGTGCGTCCCTGTGCCACCTCTCCTGCCCGCTCCGTGCCTGCTCTCCTGTGCGTCACCCAGTGTGGACGAGGTTGGGGACACTGCTCTTAATGCTCTCCAGGCACTTTGGATTCAGAGGGAAATCTGGAGTTCTTACCCTCCCTGAATGGCCTCTGCTTCTCCCCTAACTTTGGGCTGGATCCATCAGGAAGCCCCAGCCCCCCAGCGTCCTAGGATTATGAACCACCAGGCTCACGGCTGGCTCAGGGCCTTCGCACCTGTCTTCGTTTGCTTGGGATCCTCACCCCTTGGGTTTTGGATGTGTTTCACTCCTGCCCATCTTCCTCCCGAGGGAGGCCTCCTCTCCCCTAAGTCGCTCTCGCCTGAATTTTCTTGTTTTCTTACAGCGCACATTCGCTCTCCACGACCTCTTGCTTGTTTATGGGTTTAGACTATGCGGGGACTCAGCAAATTCATGGAAAGACGAATCAAAGCACAAGCTTATTTTCATACAAAAAATGTTGGAATTCATGCGTAGTTTTTTCATAATATGCATTTCCAAGCGCATTTGGAAGACCCCTGATAAAGCCGGTGGAGATCAGGGGCTTTCTTGCTGTCCGTGGCTGAATTTCTGGGGCCTGGCCTGTAGCTGGTGAAGTCTAAGAGGACTTCGGAAAGTCTGTGGAGGCCCGACCTGGTGGAGTGATGTGTAGCAAACTGCACTGCAATGCTGGAAGCCACATGGCACACTGTGGGTTCTGATCCTGGATGGGTCTGCATGCACACTGGGTACATGCGCATGTACCCGAGATCTGGATGGTTAGGCATGGGGGAGCAGAGAGCGGGGAGAGCCCTCTCCCCCTCCTCCGGTGGCACACCCATGCTATCATGAATAAAATAAACAAGCTTTAAAAAATGTGCAGAAAAATGGAGTTATAGTACAAGTTCATTTTGGTGCAGAATATTTTTGAAATCCTTGCATAGTTTTTTTATGATATGCATTTTTCATGAACTTCGTGAAGAGGTTGCTCACATCGCAGACTCGTGAGCGGCTTCCCTCTGCTCCTGAGGGACAGGCTTGCACGTCTACCCTGATGAGCTTTTCGGTTGGGGGGAGGGGAACCCCAGGGCATGTATATGACAACAGGGTGCCAGGATCCTCCTTCTGCACAGGGCTGGGTGGCAAATGCGGTGGGAGGTGTGTTTGGGCAATGGCCAGGGCAGCTCAGCCTGTCCCCCAGTATCCATTCTCTACCTCTGGAAGGTGGCCTTCCCCAATCTCAGGGAGCTGGTGCAAGGCAGGGACCTGGCGCAGCCCTCTGCCCCGAGTGCGGTGTGTCACTGCTGGGGTGGGAGACGGCACGGTGCAGTCCTCGTGGTCTAACAGCAGGGGTGAGGGAACTTCTGAACAAAGTAGATGTTATTACCTAGGACTAATCTAGGTAGGGATTGGAAAACTTACAAAAAAGTGAGTCAGTGTGCCACATTTTTTCAATCCATTTATCTGCTCTTAGACATTTGGGTTGATTCTGTGTCTTAGCAATTGTCAATAATGCTGCAGTGAGCATGCGTGCAAGTGTTTTTCCAGCTGAGTGCTTTTCTGTCCTGTGGGTAGATAGCCCGGTGTGGAACTGCTGCCTCGTGAGGTAGTTCTGTTCGTAGGTTTTTGAGGAGCCTCCACGTTGTTCTCCGCAGGGGCGGTCTTGGACTGGACCAGTATGCATTGTATTCATGCTATGGAAATCTTCTGTACGCTGCGAGGGTGTACGGTGGTTAAGTTAAACGCAAAATAGCAAAAAATGAGTCAATGAATTAAGGGATTTAAATAAATTAATTAGATATCGGTATAAGTGGTACTGGCCTATATATTCAAAATTACAGAGGCAGTGCCCGGATGGGTGGCGTGGGGTAACCCAGTGCCTTATAAATGCCAAACATGCTTAAAGCGAGTCCTTGCGGAGAGTGCTCACACGCCCGGTGCCTGTTGCTGGGTGCCCCACTGTCTGGGGACACCGGGCAGGGCAGATGGGCCACAGGCCAAGGAGAGAAGAGAGAAGGCCGACTGGGCTGGCAGGACAGTGAGGCTGAGAAGTTCTGCTCCCAAGGGAGAGGAAGGGAGGGAGAAAAGCCAGAGAGCATCCTGCCCCTGGGACCAGGCTGGGAGGGTGAATTTGCTGTGTGCCGGGAAGTGCCCAGGTTGTTAAATGCTGCCTCCCTGCCCTGTCCCTAGGGCAGCGGGTCGTCTTTACTCCCTGGCCTGTCCCTGGGGCAGCGGATCACTGTTTACTCCCTGGCCTGTCTCTCAGCAGCCCGAGAAGGCCCATGTGGGCTGGGAGTGGGAACCTAGGAGCTGGGATGCATGTCCTGATGGCTTTCCTGGGGCAGCCCAGCCCTGGGGTGAATTTCTTTCCCCTGAGTCCTGCATTAGGGGTGAGTACAGGGATCTGGAGTCCCTCAATTCTCATCCCTGCCCTTTGTGCATTTTAGAGCTTACAAAAAGGAGTCAAATGGCACATGTGCTGGCCAGAGACAGAGAGAGAGGGAGAAGGAGAGAGAGAAAGCAGCCCTGGCAGGGCGTGGTCATGCGACAGTCCCTTTTCCGGTTTCTCCCTTTTTCAGGATTTCGGTATGCACACACATGCGCCTCATATGTCTCTGAAGATGCTGGGTCCGGGACTTGAACCGTGCAGTCAGCCATGTGGGATCTAGCTCCCTTAACCACTTGGCCACGGACTGGCCCCTCTTTGTGCATTTTAGTGCAGGGACTGTTTCCCAAGGCAGCTGATGAGGCTTGCGTTTGGAATCCCCCACCTCCTTCTTCCCACTCCTCAGGGGACTTCGTGGGGGTGGAAGGGCAGCAGGTGGGCCCAGGAGGGTGGGTGGTTACCCATGGCTCGCGTGCGCCCCAAACGAGCGGCTCACCCATGCAGTGGGCTGCCTGGGGAGGGCCTGGGCCAGCTCCTGGGCTTGTCCCCAAGGGCAGCGCCCCCATCTTGGGCCACTGTCCTGTTCCTGGGAGGGTCAGAGAGGGCGTCTTCAGGAGAAGGAGCAGTGCTGTCACTGCTGCCGCCTTACTTGAGGGCTTCTTTGTTTGTTCTAGGAAATTTACCAAGTTTTGGCCCAGGGGTTTACATTTCCCACCCTCTAGCAAAAGCTTTCACTACTCAAGCTCCGAACGGAAGCCACGAGGCTATAATTACACCGGCATTAGCTCGGGAACACGCTGAGGGGAGCGGAACGCGCACCTGGGGAGCCGGGCAGCCGCAGCCTCGCTGAGCTGCTGTGGCACTGGTGGTGGGCACCTTCCCCTGCCCCTCTGAAGCCTCTGGGCTCCTGCCCTCACTTCCTCCCAAGCCGTGCCACTCGTCTGCCACCTGGGCCCCCGGCCCATGTCTGACAGGTGCCCGGGAGGGGTGATCTGGGAGAACCCAGCCTGTGGAAACAAGGCCTGAATGGGGCCTCAGGTCCTTGCCTACCTGGGCAGGTGGTTTGGTGGCAGCTTGGGCAATTGCTGAGGGCCCAGACACCCAGGCATGGCCGACATTCCCTGTGTAGCTCCCCTGCATGCTCTTGCACCCGTCTCTAGGAAGACTGAAGCAATTTCCATTCCTCCCGCCTGTGCCCTGGCCTTCCCTCTACCTGGGACCCCCTTCTGCTCTCTTGGCTTCCTCGGACCAGAGACAGCCCTGCTCTCACCATCCCCGGTCTGGGCAGGATGCTTTCCTTCCTCTGCCCCCAACTTCTCTGACCCAGGACCAGGCGTTGGCAGGGCTCTGCCTCAGTCCCAGCTCTGTCTCAGGCAGCTTCTGGGGATGTACCTGGCACATAGGAGGCCCTCAGGAAAGGCATGGCCACTGACTGATCAGGAGAGCAAGCCTCACCCACCTTCATTTGCCCACCTTCATTTTAATTTATTTATTTATGTTTTTAATTTTTAAATTAAAAAAATTTTTTTTGGAGAGGTTTTTGCTATAGGGTGTGTGCGCTCACCAGACAGACAGAGAGAGACAGAGAGACAGAAAGTGAGAAATCACCCCCCCAGGGGGGATGGCCACGCTGCAATCCCTTCTCCTCCATTCTCCTCTCAGGATCTTGGGCACGCACGCACATGTGCCCAGAGTGAGTTTTAAACCACCGGGTCCGGGACATGAACCGTGGTTGACTACATGGTAGTCCAGCGACATAGCCATTACACTAACTGCTGGTCCTGCCACTCTCATTTTTAAAGAACAACTTAATTTATTTAGAGCAGCTTTTGGACCACGGAACTGAGAGGCGGGTGCAGAGCCACATAACCCCGCCCGCACTTACACAGCCTGCCCTGCTTGGCTCTGGGCGCTATTCCCCCTGCAGTGGAAGAGCCTCCACAGACATGTCGCTGTCCCCTGCAGCCCCTGGCTTTCATTGCAGTCCGCTCGCCGTGTGACAGTGTCATGCAGTGTCACAGAGAGTAGTCTCACTGCCCGAGTACCCTGTGTGCTCTGCCCACTCTCCGCTCCGCCCCAGACCCCGCCAGCCGCTGGCCTCTCCTCTCCCTTCTCTGGAATGTATGGCTGTAGAGGTACAGTACGAGGCAGTCCTCTCACACGAGCCCCCTGAGTATACTCATTTATTTAGCGAGAGGAGAGGAGGAAGGACCCGAGGAGGCTCTGCCATGCCGCGATCCTCCCTGCAGCCTTCCAACCAGCCGGGCTCCGAACCCAGGCCCTCCTGTATGGCTACAGGATGGCACAGTGTGGACTCAGGAAGGTCTCCAATGTGGACCTGGAACCCCACATGGGCTCGCCTCTCAGAGGGCTACATTTTAATTAGATATCGGTTTAAGTGGTACTGACCTATATATTCAAAATTACAGAGGCAGTGCCCGGATGGGTGGCGTGGGGTAACCCAGTATTTGACAACAGGGACGCCACCGCCTGGCCACAGGAGGTCTCTTAAAATTAAAGATGGTGGCATCGCGCACAGAGGTGGTAGTGCCCATCTGGTGATGCCCCCAGTTGTTGTGCGGGGAAGGAGGGCCAAGGCCCAAGGCCCCCGGCTCTCAGTGGCAGGGCCAGGAGTCGACGCTGACGTTGGGTGCTGGGAGGGGTCTCCTGGTGGTGAGCGGCTGCATCCTCCCATGCCCGTGCGGACTCTGAGCCGCCCTCTCCACCCTTCCAGGGACAGGAGCAGACCCTGCGGTCAGCACCAAGAGCAACCACTGCCTGGACGCCGCCAAGGCCTGCAACCTCAACGACAACTGCAAGAAGCTGCGGTCCTCCTACATCTCCATCTGCAACCGCGAGATCTCGCCCAGCGAGCGCTGCAACCGCCGCAAGTGCCACAAGGCCCTGCGCCAGTTCTTCGACCGCGTGCCCAGCGAGTACACCTACCGCATGCTCTTCTGCTCCTGCCAGGACCAGGCGTGCGCCGAGCGCCGCCGCCAGACCATCCTGCCCAGCTGTTCCTACGAGGACAAGGAGAAGCCCAACTGCCTGGACCTCCGCAGCGTGTGCCGCACCGACCACCTGTGCCGGTAGGAGCCGGGCGCCGGGGCGTGGGGGGTGTGGGGGTGCCCCGAGGGGCTGTGGTTCCCTTCTCTGCACTCCCGGGGGCCCCTTGGATTATGACCCAAGGCCTGCAGAAAGGGTGTCAAAAAGGCTAGCGTGGACTTGGACACGCTGAAGAATCATCATCCATCCACCCATTCATTCATTCATTCACGCCCACTCATTCATTCACGAACTCACCCATCCACCCATTCATCCGCTCCCACTCACCCATTCAAGGATTCATCCGCCCATCCACTCACCCATTCACTCGTTCGCTCGGCGCAGGGTTATCGTTCGCTTACGCTGCGCTCAGCTCCCGGCGATGACGGAGCCCAAGAACAGAACGGCCCAAGGAGCTCATCACTCACAGGTGTAGGCTCGGGGCCTTGGAGTAAGAGCGCAGTCCTGCCTCTACAGGAAGCCCCACCCCGTCTCACCAGGCCATGGGGCCGTCAGGGAGGCTCACCGCACTGAGCTCTGGGCCGTCCAGGCTGGAGGAAGAATGGGCTCTGGGTCTGACGGCGCTGGGTTTGCATCCTGCTTCACCACTTAGTAGCTGTGAGCTTTGAGCAAATTTAAAAAACGTGCTGAGCCTCTGTCCTTTCTCCTGTGAAACAGGACCAGGAATAGCCTCGTCCTGTTCCCTCACGTCCTGGGGCTGTTGTGAGCGTGAGGGCACATACAGTGTGTTCAGAGCTTGGCACAGGGCCTGGCAGGCCGTAAGTGCCCAATGAGGGCACCCTGACGATTGGTAAGGTGGCTTTTTGGTGACAAGGAGTTGCTATTTGGCACTTTCCCCCGTTCCCTGTTAGGCATTTATCGAGGGCCTGCTGTGTGCCTGGCTTGGTCCTAAGGCTGGGCACGCAGGGTATGCAGGAGCTGGGCATCGAGGGGAGCTGGCACAGACCCGCATGAGTCCACCTCAGGAGCCACGCGCCTAGTGGGTCAGGTGTACCCGGGAGGTCGGATGGCCACAGGGGTCTGGCGACAGGGACCAGCTGCTCAGTTGTCTGGGCCAAGAGGTGGAGAAATGGCAGGAGCACTGGGGGAAGGCGGGGGGAGCTGTGGTACATGCTCCTTGGCCCCAGCGAACCAGGGAGTTTGGAGCATGGGTTCTCGGGAACTTGAGGAGCACGCGCCTAGTTGAGGAGCCAGGAGGGGTTTCTGTAGCCTGTTTCTGAGGTAGGGAAGCCAGGAACAGGAGACCCAGGCAATAAACTTCCTAAGGCAGACCCTAACAGGGTTATTGGGGCTTGAGAACAGGAGCCCGGAAGCTGAGGGTGGGCAGTTTCTGAGAGGTGCTGAGCTGAGCCGTGAGCTCCTTGTAAACGTGGCAGCTCCAGGGCTGGCAGTGCTGCTGAGCCCCCCCACTGCACAGGTTCACGGTGCCCGGTGGGAGCCTGGGGCACCAGCAGGGGATTCTGATAGCCTTCCTCCAGCCATCCCACCCAACACCTCATCCTCTGTGTTCAACACATGGTTCCGGGAGAGGCAGGGGAGGAGTGAGGGTGGATCCTGCACTTGCGTGTGTCTGGCGGTGGCCGTGGGGGATGGACCGTGTGGCCAGGCGTCCCTTAGGGAGCTGGCCCACGAGCGGGAGCTGGTGCTGGAGGTGGCTGGGAGGTGTGTATTAGGGGACACAGGCCGGGATGCATAGAGAGGGTGGTGGTGTCTGCAATGGAGTCACAGACCTGCCCTTTCACCTGCCCTTTCTCCTGCACATGGACCCTGAGCGGTCCTGGCGGCCATTCCCCTCCTCATGTCCGGGTTTCTTCAGGACTCAGACCAGGATGCTTGGCCAGGCCAGCTCCGGGGAGCCCCAGGTCTCCTCGCTCCGTGGTTCTGGTTCTGTGTGGGCAGATCCCATCTGCCCTCTCCCGAGGGGTGGCGTCCTTGGAGAGCCAGGCTCCTGGTGTGAGCGGAGTGACGAGTGGAGGCTCGCCACGCTGGAGGTGTGAAGGGCGCCTTGGCAGGGCACTCTGGCCAGTCGCTTCCCAGGACTAGAGGGCCACTGGTTCTTCCCACGCTCTGGCTGTCCCCGGCATTGCTCTCCCAGTGTCATGGCATGTCCAACGTGATGGTGGCCCCAGGAGGCCTCTGGGAGCAGGACGCCTGCGTGGCTCTCCACTGTCACAGGAGGGTGCTCTCCCTCTCTTCCCTGGGGTCCTGCTCCCACAGTGCAGGTCTTCATTGTGAAGTGGGGGAGCCCATCGTCCTGCCGTTTGGAGCCAGAACCAGAGGCTCCCCCCGCCTCCCTTTCTTGGCTACTCCATTGGTTGGAGCTGGCCTCCATGTGAGCTGTAGGCGAGCCCTGCGCAGCCCCTCGGGCACGCTGCAGTCCTGACCTGGCCTGGCTCTCCACCCTCCTGCTCGCTGCATTGGCCCAGCCGCCATCCAAGAGGATCTCAGCCCCAGATCCCAGGGGCAACATGCCCAGAGCCCACCCAGCTGCCCCACACACAAGCCACTCCATTGATTGCCGAGTGGAAGGCCTCATACGCCATGGGTGATATTTAAGACGCCACTGGGCTGTCTGATTAAATGTCACCAACGATGAAGCGGTGGAGGCTCCCTTGATCCGGGTTTGAAGACGCCGTGGTTAGACAAGGACATCTGCTGTCGGGCCTCGGGGTCGCTGGAAGCCTTGCAGTGTTCCTGCTGCCCTTTGGGCCAGGAGCAGCGTGCGGTGGTGACCGAGGGCTGGCGTCCTGGTGGTGGGAGCTTCTTGCTGCACCTGCAGTCCCAGCAAGCCTTCGGCGTGGAGTCCCGCAAGCCCTGGCTGTCCTGCTGCCTTTGCCCAGGTGGCACCCGTGGGCCTTTGTGGCTGTATGCTCAAGCTAGCCAAAGATCCGGTGAGGGCCAGGACTGGCATTTCACTTAGAAACCCTCTGATGTGAGCCTGGAAAGCCCAGGAGCTTCCCGGAACGAGTCCATGGAATTGGCGGGATTGTGCCCAGCCCCCCGTGGGCCATTCTCCGTATATATTTTTATCACAACCCTGTGGTGTCTGTCCTCCTGGCTCACACGCAGTGCAGGGACAGTCCGTGTCCATGGACTGGGCGCCTGGGCGCTCCCACGTGGTGGGAGTTGGGGTTGGGGTGGGGATTCCGTTGTCCTGTACGCCGTGTCCCCTCTGGACCTCATTTGGAAGAGGCCCTCTGAGATGCCATGTTCCTCTTAGTCTTTTAGGAGGGTGTAATAACTCCTTGCTGGCCCCACGCCATCGTCTGGGCTGTGATTTAACCTGGGTGCTGAGGGTGTGTATAAATAGATGACAGCCTGGAGCTGCCCCGGCGGCCTGGGTTTCAGTGCTTGGCTCCTGGGGTTGTCCTTCAGCTGCCTGGTGACTGTGGGATCCGTGGGCTGATGTTCTCACAGGGTTGTGAGGACGGTGCTGAGAGTGTGACAGCTGTGAGAACAATGCTGCCATGGCAGCACGTGACAGTTTGCATGTGGATAGGTGGGCTGTGGGGCTTCTGAGCCTCCATGTCCTTCAGATATCCCTGGATATCTCGAAATTTTAACTACTGTGTGTATTCTAGAGAGAGACTCCTGCTTATTAGATTCTCAAAGCTCTCCTTGGCCTCCTGAAGTGTAAGAACCTCTGCCTTTTCTAGATAAACAACTTAGATTGACTTCCTGGGGAGGGATTTTGAATCTTCCGCTTGGCTTAGTAGCATAGAGGGCTGTGATTGATTAGCGATGCCTGCCACCAGCATGGGCGGGGCAGAATGGACATGCTGCAGGAACCTAGCCAGTCACTCCTGGGGCTGGAGGGTTGGCCGTAGCTGGAGGAATGGGCGTCTTGTGACTGCCCCTTTATTCTTTCACAACCACTGTTGATTGTCCACTTTGGGTGAGGCGCCATGGTAGGGTTGGAAAGTGAATGAAGGAGTAGCTCAGGGACCTCGCTCTCATGACACTGGGAGTCTCGGGATAGGCCACGTTCACGGCCTCTGCAACAGAAGTAGGGCCACGCCACGATGAGATGATCTTCACCCAGGTTCTCTTGAAATCTCACTTCTATTCTGCAGCTGCCCAAGTCTTCCTTGGGTCACTCCAGGGACATTGAGAGCATCCTCCTCTTGGGGAAAGAGAGCCACAGACGGGCACATCTCGCTCAGGGCCTGCCTGGCCGTGAGCAGAGCATGGAGTCAAGCAGCCACATCAGCTCAGAGCGGAGCTGTGCCCTGGAGTGTGAGGGGGCGGAGGAGTCACCTACTTGATGGGAGCCTCATGGCCAAGGTTGCTAGTGACAGAGGGCTCTTAGTCCTGCCGGAGGCCCTGGGATCCAGCCTGTCCTAGGGATCTCATGCCGGCTCCTGGTCCCCGTCTTAGAAGGGCCTGCTCTCCTTTAACTCTGGACCAAGGGTCCCCAGACAGTTATTTCTGGAATTTCCTATGGCATGTTGAGACAAGGCTGGAATGTCAAAATTGCTTTTCTAAAGGCTCTGGGGGAATAAATAGCGAAGCTGCAGCCCAGATATCTAGCTCACAAGACACGGCGTGTGCGTCTTTCTGCTCCAGCCACACAGCGGGCGGCAGGCTGACCGGCCCTGCAGGGCTTACCGTGCACTGTGAGGAGCCGGCCCGGGCTCCCACCCGTGAGCTGGCCTGGAGCACCCTCACCTCTGGTGCTCTGACCACTTGGGGAGATGGCATTTATGCAGAGAGCGTGGAACACAGCCCGCCACAGAGGGCCTCCTCTGCAGTAGGGCGTGCGTGCCCACACAGGCAGAGACCCTCCAGCCGCCTGCTCTTGCATTGTCCCTTGGGCTGCTGGGCGGCTTCTGCTCCTGCTCCAGGTGAGCCCTCTCCTTGTCTGCCATTCGCCAGCTCGGGCTGCTGCAGCAGGGTACCACGGACAGGGGTGGGGTGGAGCTTAACCAGCGATTACTCCTCGCAGTGCCAGAGGCTGGCAGCCTGAGGTCAGGGTGCCAGCATGGAGGTGGTGTCGGTGAGGGCCATCTTCCTGGTTTGTCCTCACATGGTCTTTCTTGATATGCACATGGAGGAGAGAGAGGGAGGGAGAGAGAGATCTCTGATGTCTCTCTTTCTTCTTACAAGGCCACTAATCCCATGACGAGGCCCCACCCTCATGACCTCATGTAAACCTGGCTACTTCTCAAAACCATCACCTCCAGATACATGAGGGTGTCAACATCCGGATTTGGGGGCCTACCCACGTACCCATCCAGTCTGCAGCACCTAGACTCACCTTCTTTGGACCTGTTTGGTCCCCTCTCTCAACCCTGCCTGTGCTCTCTGTTCTCGTGTTCTCTAGAACTGGTGGCGATCGTCATGTGGCTTCCCTTCATTCCTCTTCCTGGTCATGTCCCCGTCTCTTTATACCGTCGCACCGCAGCCCTGCTGGTGTAGTTGTGTGGTGCGTGTTTACCGTGTGCCCGCTCTGTGCCAGGCGCCGTGCTGGAGGCGGGATGGGTGCTGAGGCCACAACCCAGGAGGGCCCTGCTCCCCGTACTCGCAGCCCCGAGGAGAGGCAGCTAACAGGTCGCAGCCGTGTGGTCAGGCAGCATGGTGGAGGAAGGGGCGGGGACCTGCGTGGATGGCAGGTCTGGAAGTTTGTCTGGGGAGAGGACGTTCAATCTGAGACCTGACAGGTGAGGAGCCGGAAGTCAGATGGAGAAAGCTTTTCACACGGAAGTAGCCCGTGCAAGTTAGCAGAAGGCAGAGGCTCGGCGGTGCTGAGAAGAGGCCGGAGGTGGAGGGAAGAGGCTTGGGGTGAGGCCGGGAGGCTCGGCCTGGTTGGCCACAGAGTTCGGATGTGTCCGAGGATGGGGGGGAAGGAGTGTCTGAAGCAGCGACATTATTACGTTGTGATGTGAAATTGCAGGATGAAGATTGCTTGGGTGGGGCAGCAGCTGGCGTAGTGGTTACTCCCACATGGCCTACCATGGGTCGAGTCCCCGACCTGGCAGCTTGAAAATCACGCTGGGCACATGTGTGTGCATGTCCAAAATCCCAGGAGGAGAACAGAGGAGAAAGGATTGCAGTATGGCCATCCCCCCGGGGGGTGATTTCTCGCTTTTCTTCTTTCTTTCCTTCCCTCTTACTGTCTCTCTGTCTCTTTGGTGAGCGTGTGTGCCCAGTGGCAAAAACCTTAAAAAATGAAAAAGATGACTTGGGCTATTGTGTGAGAGTTTCGGCATCACCAGGTCAGAGATGCTGGCAGCACAGGCCTGGTGGCCATGTGGGGGGATGGGTGTATGAACAGGGGACATGTTGGAGCAGGGACGTGCACCTGGGTGTGGGAGTGAGGGCGCTGGAGGAGCTCAAGGGTGACTCACCAGCTTCTGGCTCGAGTGGCTGGGTGGGTAACAGTGCCACGTCCCAGGATGGCAAGAGACTTTGGGGAGATTAATCAGGAATTCCATTTTGGGCATGGCAATTTTGAGATGCCTTCGAGACAGCTGGGTCTGGTGCTTGACTGCAGTTGAACCCCGAGGGGTCGCTAGCACATTTGTGGGACTTGAAGCTTGTGGAAAGGACAGGGTTCTTCTGGGGGAGGCTGGCACGAGAGGTGGCACCTAGCATGCGTGCCCATAGCGATGGGTGCCTCTATCGTGGTGCCCCAGGAGTCAGAGGAGACCAGGTTCTGAGGGAGGGAGCCGACAGCTGGGCGGGTGCCATTGACAAGTGTGGAAGGATGAGGACACACAGGATCGCTGGTCCGGGAACACGGAGGGCCTCGGTGTCGCGCTCACACAGTTTACGTCTATTTTCTTATTTCGTCCACGGGAGACAGAGTGAGAGAGCGCACGTGCGTCAGCGGGGTCTTGGATCCAGGTCCACCCCAGATCACGGGCACACGTGTGCTGGTGTATGTGGGGAGGCCTCTGGACACAAACCTGGAACCTTCCCAGTGGGGTCAGCCCGCAGAGTGTCACGTTTTACCACCAAGCCACCATCCGGTCCCCACAGCAGTTTTGACAAGGAGGTGATCATAGGGACTGGACGGGTGCTAAAGACACTGGGGGCTGCTGGCGGGGCTGAGCATTTCCTGGGGGAGGCTGCGGAAGGGGAACGCACCTGGTCCTCGGTGGAGAAGCAGTCGAGGAGAGCCCAGCATAGCGGCTTTGGCCAGGTGGGGCAGAGGTCGAGGTGGGCTGGTGGGGGCACGAGGGACGGCGTTTGGGTTTCACACTTGTGGTTTGAGAGCCTTTGGGATGTTCAATGGCAAGGTGAAATACAAAAACTCCTTGTGCGTCTGGGAGTTGAGGAGTGAGGCTGGGCTCGCCCGGGGATTCTGTGATTACGGGAATAATGGGTGAACGCAGCGAGCGTGGGCGGGCACAGAGGCCCGCGGGGAACATACGTTTCTTCGACGAGGCCTGAGTTCCCTCGGAGAACTGGGGCTCACATGGGAGCACCTTCACCTGCAGAGAGGCCTGTGTAATTGTGTTGTAGGGATGAGGGGAGGGTGTGGCTGGGAGAGAAGACAGCCCTGCCACTGGACAGGAGGAGGGAGGTCCTGGGGTGGAGGCTTCCAGGAGAGGGGACAGGAGCGAGTGGGACGGAGCGGTTTGTCCCAGGTAGGGAGGGACTATCTGGCTCTGCAGAAGCTGCGGTGGAGGGAAGAAGGTCGGGGACAGGAAGGGCCTCCCAGGTCCCCAGGTGTCAGCCCCAGCTACCCCGAGCTCTCTAAATTGGCTGCCCACTGAGAGGCAGGGGAGGGGTCCTGGGTTAGGAGTCACAGGAAACCCTAGCACTGCCCCGTGGCTGTGGTCTTGGTGGGAAGCACAATATTGGGCAGGGGGTTCCCACCCTCAGGTACAGACCCGGAGCGGGGGCTCCTGGCCTGCGGCACGTGAGTATCAGGGTGACCTGTTCAGGTCCCTCTGAGCATGTCTAACTCAGACCTCCTGTCCCTCGGGGCATGCGAAGGGACCGCGTGACGGGGTTCAGGAGGGCCTCCTCCCTCTTCTTTCCTCTTCCTTTCCTCCCCTCCTCCCCTTTCCTCATTCTCAGAATGAAATTCACTTTCCTCTTTTCGCCGATTATAAAAGTGATGTGTGCTCATTATAAAACACAATTCAAGATCTCGAGAATGTAATGTTGAGTGTAAACGTAATAGCCACAAACATAAGTACAATGTGAAACCATTCGTAGATAATTTTTTTATTTTCTTAAATTTTAATTGGAGGACATGTGTGCTCCCCAGAGAGAGACAGAGGCGGGAGAAGAGAAAGCACCTCTCTGGGGCGTGGCCACACTGCAGTCTCCTCCGTTCTCCTCTTGGGATTTTGGGCATACATGCATGCATACCCAGTGTGTTTTTCAAGCAGCTGGGTCCGGGACTTGGATTGCATGTTGGCCATGTGGAATCAGGCTACCTTAACCTCCAGGCCGTGGAACTGGCCCTGTAGACAATTTTAAGAAAATTGGGGCCAGCAAGTGGTATGGAGGTGAAGGCACTGGACTCACACATGGCCGACCATGGTTTGAATCCCAGACCTGGTGGTTTACTTTCTCACTTTCCCTCTCTCTTGGTGTGTCTCTCTCTAGTCAAATATAATACTAATAAATAAATAAAATAAATAATTCTTAAAAAAAAAGTTACAGAACTGGGACCAGCAGCTAGCATAATGGTACATCGCTGGACTCCCACATAGTTGACTGCAGTTCAAGTCCTGGACATGGTGACTTAAGACTCATACTGGGTGAGTGTGTGTGCATACCCAAAATCCCAAGAGGAGGGTGGAGGAGAGGGGATTGTGGCATGGCCACCTCCCCAGGGATGATTTCTCGCTTTCTGTCTCACTGCCTCTCTGGCAAGCACACATGCCCTGTAGTAAAAATCTCAAATGAAAAGGCACGGAGCTGTACCACCTGTCCTTTTGGGCTGTGAGTGCTCACCTCCATACGTAAACATGGGCAGGAAGCCACAACCCAAAACCTATTAATATTAGGCCTGTGCTGACGAAGGAGGGAGAAAACTGTATATAAATGAGAGGGGGCTTTGAATACTATAGTATATTCATTAAACTAGAAAGCAGATATGACAATTATGTTTACAGTGCTCAGCTTAGTGCTGAGTGTGTTAACATTAAATTAACATGAAATATTTTTAGTAATTCTGAACATTTAAAAAGAGCCATATGTACTCTCTTCCCTACCCTCTGAGCTATGTTAGCCGGCCCCCCTCCGAGTGGCATAGCTCTCCGTTAATATCTGTATCCCCATCTTCCTCAGAGAGAATTTTATACACCTATTTATCTTCTTCCCTGGGCTGTGTGCTCCTTAAAAGTCAGTGTGTTATTCATCTCTGTAGCCCTAAAGATTAATGAAGAGCCTAGAACATAGCAGATGCAACGGTATGTTTGTTGAATGAATACATAAATTAAGAAGGGTTAAAAGGTACAAAAATAATAATACAATAATTTGGGCCAGACAGAAGCTTTACCTCTAGAAAGTAGAAATCATACCCAGTTTTGACACCCCAAAATAAGCCATGGCTAACATCCTGGAGGAGACGCTTTTTCATTCTTTCTCGGTGCGTATATGCACCTTAGCAGAAATGGTGTCGCGTACCGCACGCCATTCGCCAGCGCCTTATCTTCCCAATTTGTTAACATTTGGCAGCTCAGTACACCCAGGCTCACTGGTTCCTGGGGACAGTCTTGTTTCCCCGTGGGCTGGTGTCCCTGTGGGTGGCATAACAGCTTGTTCCCATGCTCTTGTTCATTCAGTCTTTTCACTTAAGAAATGCATACATTCTAGGCTCTTTGGGGTACGGGGTGGTCAAGCAGTGAGCCCCCCATGGAGCTCTTAGGTCTTCAGCATGGTGCTTATGCAGGAAGGGAGGTCAGGGACTGGGATGGACCAGCACCTTCGAGCAGGTGGGGAACGTTGCTGGTGTTTGCACCTGCCGTCCGGGTGCACCTGGGTGGGTCGTGAAGGAGAGAGCGGTCTGCTTCCCCGTGACTCCCTGAGGCAGTGCTCAGGAAGACTGTAAGGGCCAGCACTGTTCAGGGTGGACCCTGGGGGCCCTGTGTCGCAGCCTCCACAGATGGAAGCGAAGATGATGCCCAAGGCGGAAAACCAGGAATCCGCGTGCACCCACATGGTCCAACAGGAGGGCTGGTGGTGCCGAGAGCGGGGCTGGGAGCACGGCCAGGGATGTGCCCGGACGTCTGGGTGGTGTGTGTTCTCCTCACCGTTTCCCACTGTCTTGTTTCTCTAGGGGACTTTTTTTTTTTTTTTGGAGAGGTTTTTGCTATAGGGCATGTGCGCTCGCCAGAAAGAGAGAGACAGAGAGACAGAAAGCAATAAATCACCCCCCCAGGGAGGATGGCCACGCCACAGTCCCTTCTCCTCCATTCTCCTCTCGGGATCTTGGACATGCATGCACACGCGCCTGGTGTGAGTTTAAGTCACCGGGTCTGGGACTTGAACTGTGGCCAACTACATGGGAGTCCAGTGACATAGCCGTTATGCCAACTGCTGGTCCCTCTCTAGGGGACTTTAAATAAACTGAGCAAGGATCATTGCTTGAAACATGCTAATCCTCTCCAGGTTCCAGCCAGGACAATTTGAAGTCCCTGCAAAATCAACAAGTGGCAGCTCCCAAGTGGCAGCTGGTGAGCTCCCCCTGGGGGCTGGGGCTGCAGCCACAGAGGTGTCCCCGGGGTGACCAGCCTCAGACCTTCCCGGCCGGTGGAGAGACTCAGAGCCTGGCTGTTCCCTCCAAGCCTTTGCAGGGAGTGGGAAGAAGCTGGGCTTTGGGAATAGGTGGTCCGTCCTACACCTGCCTCCTTCCTGGGCTGGCACCTGTCCACAGAAGCCCAGGAGGAGAAGCCATTTCAGCCACCTTTCCTTCCTTCCTTCCTTTCTTCCTTCCTTCCTTTCTCTCTCTTTCTCTTTATTTCTTTTTAAAATTTATTATCATTATTCTTCAATTTTGACCAGAGACAGAGAGAAAGGGAGAGTGAGAAAGCAAGCCGCTGGGTCCAGAACTTGACCTGTGATCAGCCACGTAGGAGTCCAGCACCTCTACCACCATGCCACCTGCCAGCCTCCCAGCCAGCCTTTCTACCTCTGTCTGCAGAGCCATGGGCTCTGCAGGGTCCTCGCATTCTCGTTGCTTTCCTTTAGGCTGTGCCTTTAAGGAGGTTGGACTGCTAGGGTGCGTCAGGGAGCGGCAGTCAGGGCACCCGTGGTAGGCAGTGGGCCCGAGTCCTGCCCTGGACAGCTACCCACTGACCCGAGTCTCGCCCGGCTCTTGAACACGTGACTCGGAGAACTGCACGGAGGAGCATTCCTGGAGTGATGGTGTGTGATGAGCCTGGTGCGGGAGGTTGGGGCCTTGGCTTCTGTGCCTTTCATGTGCCTTGGTCTTACACATCATGGGGTGCAGGGGAGCCTGTGGAAAGGTGGCAGCTCTGGGACCTGCGAAGATGCCATTGTGCCTGTGGGCTCGGTGAGGGTGCTCCAAGGAGCCGTGGTTCACCTTGGAATGGAGGTCGTGGAGATCCAGAGATCACCCCAACAAAATCTGGGTGCCTCCACGAAGCAGTTGAGGCCCGGAGAGGTGAAGTTACTTGCCCTGGGTCACACAGGCCAGGGCTGGGCTCACTGGGCAGGGCCCTGCTCTCTGAGGGGCTTTACAGGGCAGAGACCGAACTGGACGGGGGGTCGGAAACTGGGTCCTGGACTTGGGGGGCGATATGTCCCTCAGCTTGTTTCCTTACTACGAAGACGGACAGGATGGAGTCTGCCCTGTCTGCCTCCTGGGTCACTGTAGGAAAGGAGAGGGCCGTGAAGGGATTGAAGGTGTGCTACAGAGATGGAAGTCATGCTGTCCCCAGGCCACGCTCTCCCCAGGCCGACTCCCCACTGTGGGGCAAGGTACTGATGTGGCATGGGGCGGGACCCCGAGGGCAGGCAGGATGGCAGAGGAGGCTGCAGAGCCCTGGGAGTGGCTTTTGGCTCAGAGCTGTGGGCAGAAGGCCTAAAACTGCTTGGCTCTCAGGCTGGCCTGGGCCTAGCAAAAGGGCAGTCGCCTCTGCTTCCTTCCCTCTCCTTCCAGCTTGTTCTCAGGAGCCCTCCAGGCCGACCCGAGCCCCACACCCTGTCAGCAGGCTAGGCCCACAGCATGCAGGAGGCTAGCAGGAGGGACCGGGCTCCATGGCCTAGAGCCCCCTCCCTTTCTCCACGGCATGGGGCTTGCGCTGTGGCCCTCTCTGTCCTTCGGATACACCTCCCAGAGGTCCGTGGCAGAAGGGCGGGAGAAACAGCAATGACGATGACTTTGATTTCCCTTCTGTCGGAGCCGGGGAGGGCGGTGGTTGTACTTCCTGGACCTCGGCGAGCGCGCTGCCAGACAGTCATCTCGACTCTCATTGCTTTCTGCTGCTCCTCCGCGGCGCAGGGCCGGCTATTAAATGGTCATCAAACCTCAGCCTCTATCCCATCAATGGTCATAAAGTTGGGGAGATAAAAACCATCAGTTTTCCATTATGGCTGAAAGCAACACGGTAGATAGCCATTTCTGAATGCTGCAGATAGATGTATTTTAACTAGAGCAGGGTTCCGGTCGCCCCAGCTCCTCCGTGGGCCTGCTGGGCCTGGACCACCCACCGCGTGGTTAACGGGGAGGGCCGGAGCTTTCCCTTTGGCCCCCCTCTCCCTAGAGCACTTGGGCAGGTCGTCAGGTTTGGGGTGGTGGGCAGAGGATGTGGCAGGAACAGTGGGCGTCTAACCAGGTGCTGTGGGCACGCCCCGGAATGTAATCTGCTCCTAGTGAGAAAGGCCACTCACCTGCCTAATCGCGGGCTGCAGGTGGGACAGGGCTAGGCTCAGGGTTGTCTGTGGGGTGGTCGGGGAAGTGAGGGGTGGCGGCAGCCTGAGGAGGGGGGCTCCTGGGACGTGGAATGGGGGAGCCAGCTTCTCCTGATATACAATCCCAGCGGTGTCTTCCAAACAAGCAGGCCATTGGGAGATGGATTTTGCAATCAAACAGCCCGGCAGCCAGCAGCCAGCAGATAAGTCCTCCGAGTGAACTTTCCAAAGCACTCAAAGCCCAGGGGCCTCCTGGCTCTGGTTCCAGAAGAATCCGGGGTCTCAGACCCTTGCCTCAGCCCCCACCCCTGCAGCTGCCTTTCCTGGCGCCCTCCCAGGCCTCCTTGAGAGGGAAAGTAGCCTCTGGTTTTCCTGCCTCTGGAGTTTTGCAGGGTCAGGCCTCCTTCTTGGATCCTCCTGACTCCACTGCGAGTGCCCACGCATCTCAGCAGACCCCCTGTGGTTGCCGCCTCTCGGAAGCACCTCTGTCTTCTCCAGGAGGTTGTGCTCCTTTCTCTGCTTCGAGGCTGTGGTTCCTGGCCCTGTTGGAACCATTCTCAGGGTGCTTTGCAGTTGTTAAGGCGGAATTTCACCCCTCAGTACCGAGTTCAGCTCACATGTCCTGACCTGTCCCCTGCGGCCTCCCTCCCACCTTGGCCAACAGGCAGTGCAGTCCCAGGTAGTTGGGCCACCCCTGGCTGCGACCCCTGCCTCGGGGCTCCCTGGTCTCAGAACAGACTGAGGCCTGTCCTCAGGTTATGGCGCTGCTCTTCCTGCTGTCCCACGTGGGGGCTCCCCGGTGGGCCCTGGGACACCTGCTGGGTATGCTGCCATGGGCGTCCCCTCGTGTCCACATGGCTGCCAGCCCCACTGACCCAGACTTGCCCAGAGAGACCCCCAGCACGTCCCTGCAGGCCATGGGGCTCCTCCGTGTCTCTTGTGTGGCCCCTGGACGAGGCGTCTCTGTTGAGAACCTCAAGCCCAGGAAGTGGCCATCTCTCCTGTGTGGTGGCCACACACTCACCACGTCCTGGGTGCCCCCTGTTCTCACCTGCTTTCAAGGCCTTTTCCTAGCAGCAGGGACACCAAGGGCGCCGCTGCCCCTGCCGGTCACATGGGGTGGGAGGAAGGAAACCGCCTTCAGTTTTTTCAGTTTTTCTTTCTTTCCTGTGCCACTCTGGAAGCTGAGAGAGGCGGCCTTCTCCGCCTCGCTCTCTAAGGGCAGCATGCTCTCTGGTGATGCCAGGCTCCTGGCTGGTGGCATGTTCATTGTCCCCACACCTCGCCCTAGCACGGCTCGATGCAGGACACCATAAATCCTTGTGGACATTTCGAATGCTTTGGCTCTAAAATGGGGGCTGGGGCAGCATCTTCCCTGCTGATGCAGGACTAGCCCAACCACCAGGCGCTGCGCAGGGGGTGGGTTCTGCCTGGTGTAGTGACTGCCCCGCGCCCGACTCCCATCGCCCAGCCGCCGCGACTTCCGAGTCATTGTCATCGGTGTTTCTGTCTCTGCTGGGTTTGCTGTCACTTCTCCCTGAAGGTTTTTTATGCCCCTGGAGCTCCGTCCCCTTCTTCCCTGCAGCTTTCCTGTGGAACTGAGCTCCACCAACCGAGGCGTTAGGCTTTCCCGAGTGCCGGAGCCGGTGGGCCGCGTGGGGAGGGTTTCCCAGGAGGGGCAGATCTGTTGCAGGGTGCAGACTTCATTCTGTTTGGGCGACTTCCTCATTCTCGGCGGGCTGCCAGAGGACTGACCTACAAATGTGCTTTTAGAGCAGAGCCTTTTAGATTAAAAAAATATATTTTAAGATGACTTTGGAAAAGGGATAAGACAGCATACGGGGCCATTTGGAATCAGCGCTGGCCGTGGAGCCGGGTGAGGGCGGTGGGCCTCCCAGACTCCCCTGCTGTTCTGCAAAACGGCACGGTATGTCCGTGAACATAGCCGCACGCGGCCCTCCCAGTGTACTTCGTTAAGTGTGTTTATTTATATCTGACCTGTGAGTGAGAGGGGGAGACAGAGACAGCACCCCAGCCTCTGCCAGCCCGGGTCACGAGCGCGTGCGTGCCTGGTGTACCCAAGGGAGGCCCCTGGACACGAACCCAGAACCTTCCCTGTGGGTCAGCTTTGCAGAGTTTGTGCTTTGCTGCTGCTCCGGTCCGGCCCCACCCACGTAATTGTACCCTGTCTTTTTGCCACAGCGTGTGGGTGCAGGCATTCGGGTGAGGCTGGGCTCGGTCTCAGCACGGTACGTTGGCTCAGAGGAAGAGGCACGTGTCCCTGAGCTGTCACTGCCTCACCATGTGACACGGAGAGCATTGGTGAGGGCCACAGCAGCCTTCGTTCTCCCTGGCCCTGTGGCGATGAGAATGTCCTCGAGGGCTTCCTGCCAGAGAAAGTGTGGCCTGGGCTGGGGGCTGGGCCTGCGAGAGCCCTGGCGGTGTTCCTGGCCTACTCCCAGGTCCATGCCCTCTGCCGTGAAAGCTCAGGGAGAGCTGCACTCGCGCGCACACACGCACACGCACACACGCAGTCCCCTGCTGGGACTACTGCTCCCCGCACGGCAAGGGCAGAGATGCAGCACTTAGCTCCAGTTCTGTCTCTGTTAGCCGAGCCTTGCAACAGTCTAGGGATCAGAAAGGGAGGAGAGAGCGTGTGAGCTGAGAACCTTGGGTCAGCATCGACACAGGCCTTGCCACCCGGCACGGCTGGAGAGCCAGGGCTTGACACTTTGCTGCCCCCTGCATGGCTCGTGATGCTGTAAGTGTGCGCCAGAGCATGCAGATGGTGTGCGTGTGTGTGTGTGTGAGTGCAGACTGTGTGCGTGTGTGTGTGTGTGTGAGTGCAGGCTGTGTGTGTGTGTGAGTGTGTGAGTGTAGATTGTGTGTGAGTGCAGACTGTGTGCGTGTGTGTGTGTGTGTGAGTGCAGGCTGTGTGTGTGTGTGTGTGAGTGTAGATTGTGTGTGAGTGCAGACTGTGTG
>NW_006160006.1:1900437-1905369 GCF_000334495.1 Tupaia belangeri chinensis | reverse complement strand
GGAGTGTGTGTGTGTGTGTGTGTGTGTGTGAGTGCAGGGTGTGTGTGTGTGTGAGTGTAGATTGTGTGTGAGTGCAGACTGTGTGCGTGTGCGTGTGTGTGTGAGTGCAGGCTGTGTGTGAGTGTGTGAGTGTAGATTGTGTGGGAGTGCAGACTGTGTGCGTGCAGACTGTGCGTGTGTGTGTGTGTGTGGGAGTGCAGGCTGTGTGTGAGTGTGTGACTGTGTGAGTGTAGATTGTGTGGGAGTGCAGACTGTGTGCGTGCAGACTGTGCGTGTGTGTGTGTGTGTGGGAGTGCAGGCTGTGTGTGAGTGTGTGACTGTGTGAGTGTAGATTGTGTGGGAGTGCAGACTGTGTGCGTGCAGACTGTGCGTGTGTGTGTGTGTGTGGGAGTGCAGGCTGTGTGTGAGTGTGTGACTGTGTGAGTGTAGATTGTGTGGGAGTGCAGACTGTGTGCGTGCAGACTGTGCGTGTGTGTGTGTGTGTGGGAGTGCAGGCTGTGTGTGAGTGTGTGACTGTGTGAGTGTAGATTGTGTGGGAGTGCAGACTGTGTGCGTGCAGACTGTGCGTGTGTGTGTGTGTGTGGGAGTGCAGGCTGTGTGTGAGTGTGTGACTGTGTGAGTGTAGATTGTGTGGGAGTGCAGACTGTGTGCGTGCAGACTGTGCGTGTGTGTGTGTGTGTGGGAGTGCAGGCTGTGTGTGAGTGTGTGACTGTGTGAGTGTAGATTGTGTGGGAGTGCAGACTGTGTGCGTGCAGACTGTGCGTGTGTGTGTGTGTGTGGGAGTGCAGGCTGTGTGTGAGTGTGTGACTGTGTGAGTGTAGATTGTGTGGGAGTGCAGACTGTGTGCGTGCAGACTGTGCGTGTGTGTGTGTGTGTGGGAGTGCAGGCTGTGTGTGAGTGTGTGACTGTGTGAGTGTAGATTGTGTGGGAGTGCAGACTGTGTGCGTGCAGACTGTGCGTGTGTGTGTGTGTGTGGGAGTGCAGGCTGTGTGTGAGTGTGTGACTGTGTGAGTGTAGATTGTGTGGGAGTGCAGACTGTGTGCGTGCAGACTGTGCGTGTGTGTGTGTGTGTGGGAGTGCAGGCTGTGTGTGAGTGTGTGACTGTGTGAGTGTAGATTGTGTGGGAGTGCAGACTGTGTGCGTGCAGACTGTGCGTGTGTGTGTGTGTGTGGGAGTGCAGGCTGTGTGTGAGTGTGTGACTGTGTGAGTGTAGATTGTGTGGGAGTGCAGACTGTGTGCGTGCAGACTGTGCGTGTGTGTGTGTGTGTGGGAGTGCAGGCTGTGTGTGAGTGTGTGACTGTGTGAGTGTAGATTGTGTGGGAGTGCAGACTGTGTGCGTGCAGACTGTGCGTGTGTGTGTGTGTGTGGGAGTGCAGGCTGTGTGTGAGTGTGTGACTGTGTGAGTGTAGATTGTGTGGGAGTGCAGACTGTGTGCGTGCAGACTGTGCGTGTGTGTGTGTGTGTGGGAGTGCAGGCTGTGTGTGAGTGTGTGACTGTGTGAGTGTAGATTGTGTGGGAGTGCAGACTGTGTGCGTGCAGACTGTGCGTGTGTGTGTGTGTGTGGGAGTGCAGGCTGTGTGTGAGTGTGTGACTGTGTGAGTGTAGATTGTGTGGGAGTGCAGACTGTGTGCGTGCAGACTGTGCGTGTGTGTGTGTGTGTGGGAGTGCAGGCTGTGTGTGAGTGTGTGACTGTGTGAGTGTAGATTGTGTGGGAGTGCAGACTGTGTGCGTGCAGACTGTGCGTGTGTGTGTGTGTGTGGGAGTGCAGGCTGTGTGTGAGTGTGTGACTGTGTGAGTGTAGATTGTGTGGGAGTGCAGACTGTGTGCGTGCAGACTGTGCGTGTGTGTGTGTGTGTGGGAGTGCAGGCTGTGTGTGAGTGTGTGACTGTGTGAGTGTAGATTGTGTGGGAGTGCAGACTGTGTGCGTGCAGACTGTGCGTGTGTGTGTGTGTGTGGGAGTGCAGGCTGTGTGTGAGTGTGTGACTGTGTGAGTGTAGATTGTGTGGGAGTGCAGACTGTGTGCGTGCAGACTGTGCGTGTGTGTGTGTGTGTGGGAGTGCAGGCTGTGTGTGAGTGTGTGACTGTGTGAGTGTAGATTGTGTGGGAGTGCAGACTGTGTGCGTGCAGACTGTGCGTGTGTGTGTGTGTGTGGGAGTGCAGGCTGTGTGTGGGTCTGAGTGTGTGAGTGTAGATTCTGTGTGAGTGCAGACTGTGTGCGTGTGTGTGTGAATACCAAGGGAGACATGGGTGTGCAGAGACGGCCCCACAGGGCCAGACTCTCAGGAGGGAGGCTCGCGTGCGAGGCTCCAGCGTGGCTGATCCTGGGACCCAGGAGGGGTAGGGGACGTGGAGGGCCCCTTGCCGTCTGGCAGTAGTTGCTCCATTTCTTTCGTGGGTGACGGACGGCCCTTCTGCGCCATGACTCTGAGGAAATACCTCCACTGCCCCTTCTCCACCAGCCCTGAGGCCCTGAAGGGGTCAGCTCTGTGGCTCTGTCCCCTCCTTGGATTCTGGGTGGCAGGGGGCAGGGTGGAGGAGGTAGCATGTGACAGTCACCTCCTCAGAGCGTCCTGGGCTCTCTATCTCTAGTTTCCAGGTCTGAGAGCAGGTCCTTGGGCTCAGTGGTGTTCTGGGGAGTGTGGGGCCTTGTCCTGCAGTGGCTGTGATGGCATCCCAGGCGTGGAGCGTCCTGGCCTGGCAGGGCACGGGAAGACAGGAGTGGGAAGAGCACAGTGGGGCCGGCTCCCCAGGGCGTCACAGCAGGGGGAAGGGCCTAGCAGGGACCCTGCTCCTCTCCCTGGGCAGCCCTGAGGACTACCCTGGGGCGGGGGTAGGCAGGAAAAACTCTGCCCCATGCCCACGGGGACCAGGCCTAGCCCCGGTGGGCAGTAGAGAACGTGGGACCCGGAGAGTGAACGCCTGTCCTTGGAGTAGTGACCACCCTGGCTGGAGCACACAGGGCCCAGCCCATCCGAGGCGATCTGGGGTGGGCCAGAGCGATTAGGTGCCTGCTCCGTGCGTGGGGCTGGGAGTGTCCCCCTACGGAGCCGCCCAGTGTGCCTTGTGTGAGGTGGGGAGGCTGCAGCTGTGCTCAGTTAAGATTCCAGCATATTCCGGGCCTGAGTCCAGTGCCTGGCATCCTCATGAGAGGAAGAGAGGGCACACAGGAACGCAGAAGGCCAAGTGATCGTGGCTGTGGAAGCCAAAGAGGTGTGGCCATGGGCTGAGGGCTGCCAGGAGGAGGTGCGGAAGGATCCTGCCCAGCCTTCAGAGGGCGCTCAGCCTGGCGACACCTGATCTCGCCTCTGGCCTCCAGAGAGAATGGATCCCTGTCGTTTGTAAGCCACCTGGGTTGTGGTAGCTTGTTACGGCTGCCCTGGTGAATGAATCCCGTGAGGCAGGGCCTCTGGACTTCTCCACAGCCTATCACAGCCGGAAGACTGTCCTGTTGCTGCCACTGTGTCCCAAGGCTGGTGGGACAGGTAAGATCCCCCGAGAATCGGATAGGAGGGGCCCCACTGGGCAGGTGCTCTGGCTGCGACACACGAGGAGGATGCTGGGTTCCGCAGCTTTTGCTGGAGAGGGTGGAGTGGGGTCTGCTGTGGGGCCAGGGGTCACTATCAGATGGCGTTCCAGGCAGAGGGAGAAGCTCCAGAAAGACTGCTGTCTTGAGTGTGGGCTGTCAGGCTTGGTGGAGCCATGAGGTGCCCTTGAGGGAGACCTGCAGCAGGCGAGGACAGGCCACTGCCCTGATGACCACCTCGCCCATCTCGAGGCCTCACTGCTGGATTCGGCAGCATCACTATACCCAGCCTCAGAGGGTGATGGTCGACGCTCTTCATAGGGGCCCGGATCAAACTCTCCATGCTCACAAGGGCTGGCAACCTCGGGCTGGCCCCACAGACACACCTGGGTGCAAGTGTGGCCCCAGCACTTTCCTGCTACATTACAAATCAGCTAGTGTCTGTAAGCCTCGGCTGCCTTCTCTGTGAAGTGGGGGCCTGGGTGCTACCTGTCCGTCTTAGGGTGATCGTGAGGGTTAAATGCATTAATGCTTTTAGCAGACCTATAGTTAACACTCAAAACCGTTAGCTGTTATTTATGACTTGTTCGGTAGCTTGCTTAGAAAATGCGAAGGCAGGACTAAAAGGAAATAATTACAGAAAACAAACAGCACAAAGATACAGGTTTCAGTCCACGAGTCTGGACTCGCTCAGTACCCCATGGCTCCCCCTGCTGGCTGGGCACTGGCTTCTGGGAGGGCCTCCGCATCCCCTCGAAGGCACGCAGCCTGCTGTCTCCTGTCACCAACCCCAGCAGCCTTCTGCCTGCAGTGGGAACTGGGTCTGCGGGTCTTACTGGGTGGGAACAGCCTGCTCTGAGGTCTCAGTTTTGGGGGAGCCCAGGAACCTCTCTGGGATAAACTGGTATAGTCTGACTCCCTGGCCTCTCCAGACGTTGGCTCTGCGTCAGTGAGGGACGCCACGTGCCTCCTGTGCTCGTTCTGTCTGGCACTGCTCCTACCCCGTCTCCCCTTTCAGAGCAGAGGCCATTGCCAAAGGCGGGTTTTGTGGTGGGTGGGAAAGGGCAAGTCCTAGCCTGGGAGGCCGGTGCCCAGGATCGGGCCTGGCCCGTGAGCCCACTGCAGGGGGCACTGCAGCCCAGTCAGGACGTTGGATGTGTCCTGACCCTGACTGGGACCCTTTGATGCCATTCTCTGACCTGACTGTATGACCCAGGCTGGGGCCCAGGAAGACTGCTGTGGCATCCCCTACCAACACCCACACGCCCCGGGATGGGCCAATTTCTGATTTTGTGTATGCTTGTGTTAGGCTCGCTGGCTTGCCTCTGCCATGGGGTCCTGAATATCGTCACGAAAATGGCAGGTGCTCCCTGGCAGAGTCTTAGTCTGTAGGTCACCAGCCTTTGTTC
>NW_006160006.1:1889066-1900186 GCF_000334495.1 Tupaia belangeri chinensis | reverse complement strand
GAGTTTGTGTGTGGAGGTCCCCAGCCTCGGTTCTTTTTTTTTTTTTGGAAAGGTTTTTGCTATAGGGTGCATGTGCTCGCCAGACAGAGAGAGACATAGAGACTGAAAGCGAGAAATCACCCCCCAGGGGGGATGGTCACGCCGCAATCCCTTCTCCATTCTCCTCTCGGGATCTTGTGCACACATGCACATGCGCCCGGCATGAGCTTTAAGCCACCGGGTCCGGGACGCGAACCGCAGTCGACTACGTGGGAGTCCAGCGACATAGCTATTATGCGAACTGCTGGTTCCCACCAGCCTCTGTTCTTGAATGGCCATCCTGGTTTGCTTCCTGGTCTAGGAGGCCTTTCAGTACATGTCCGTCAGTCCTCTGCCAGAGACCTCCTGCTGCTGAAGAGTGCGTTAGCTGGACATTGGGAGGCACCCCTCCTTCAGCCTTACGGCTCCTCTCTCTTCCTCATCGCCATGGTGTCGTGTGACTCAGAACTCGTGATCCATTCCAGAGCAGCGGTCAGTGGGCTGTTCTCTATTTCCAACATCCCACCAGCAATGTCTGGATGGAATTCAGCTTAAAGACATCTGGTATACCTCCAGTAGGCCAAGGGTCTGCAAGAAGAAACCCCAGAAAACACCAGGCCCTTAGCGAAGGCCACCTGTGGGGATGCCGTCATGCTCTCCTGCTGGGACACAGAACCTTGGTGCAGAAAGCTGGAGGGCTGCCCCCAGGGTCAGAGGTCACCAGCCTGGCATACTTTTCTTCCTGTGGGCTCTGGGGCTCTAAGGGAGTAGTGCACTGTGCACAGGGCACCTCTTGTTTCCTGGTGGGTTCAGGATGGTGTTTTTACTGTCCGTCCGCTGTGCCCTGCCAGCCTCCATTTCTCCTGCCCTGTCTGGCTCCCTTCCTGGGGCCTTGCCAGTTGAGTCAGCCCCTTCCTTGGGTCACCTGCTGTGGGGACTCCCTTGCTGACTCGCCAAGGTGCTGCTTCTATGTCATGCCCCAGATGCTGGACACAGAAGCTGGAGAAATGGAGGTTGCTTTACAGGGGGTGCTGGGCATCTGGTGGCGTCATGGTCAACCTGCTTTCTAGCCTACTGGGGAGAGGACTGAGTGAGCCGTCTCGGGGCCTATCTTCTTCACAGTTCTTCAAAATTCCCTTGGAGGGGGGTAAAGCTTTCCAAGTGGACGCAGGGAACCCTGCCTTTTACACCCACAGGAGAAGATGGGGGGCTGAGGGACCGCCAGGGGCTACCTTCCTCCCAGGGCTGGAGCCCAGGTGCCCTGGGAAGGCCCCAGCCCTGGTTCCACACGCTCTGGGGCATCTCTCCAGACTCCACCTTGAGAGTCCACTCAGACATGCGGAAGTTCCTATGGCGGGATCCGCCTCCTGCTCTCTGCGGTGGCGCGGCCTCACAGGCCTGCTTCTCCTAGATCTGCCCTTGCCTGTGTCTCAATTTCGACTCACTTTTTTCTTTCTTCCATACCTTGAACTCCTAGGCTCTGTCTCCCTGCTCTCTGACCCTCATCCTGGGCAGAGCCCTGCAGAGTATGTGCGAGAGACCCCAGGATCAGGCGTCTGATCTCATTCTCAGACAGACGCCTTCACACGTCCGATGAGGAGCGTCTTCTTGCTCCTTGCCTGGTGTTTTCTTCACGGAGGATGGTGGAATCACCATCCTCTCTACTGCATGGGGATGATCTCCTGGACACTTTATCATCTCGCTGAGTGACGTGGAGGCTCCAGTTCAACCACTTCCAGAAGGTCCAAGCTCCTGAGGCTCAGTTTCCTTGTAGCAGAGGTTTCCAGGCTGGTGACTGAGCTGGTGGCAGGGGTGACATCTTCTCTCCCTGGCCCAAGTGATCTGCTGTGTCTCCGTGGCTTTCCACTCCCCGTGAGAGGTGCTGCCGGGCTGACGTACTGCAAGACCGTAGCTGCATGTCGCAGCCAGCACACAGTCCACCACACTGGCCCCCTGCCTCCGATGGCAGAGGGGGCCCACCGTGGCCTCCTGTGTGTTGGAGGGTGGAAACAGATGGACGCAGGATTCAGGGCTCAGGGAAGGGGTCCCTGGTTACAGGAAATGAGGACATTTTACAAGAAGGGTGAGTGGCCTGCTAGTCTGTCAGAGTGGCAGGGTCTTCACGTGGGCATGTGTGTGTGGACACAGGTGAGGCACCTTCATGTGCAGGCAAGCTGGGGACCTGCGTTCCCTCCTCCTGCCCGCGTTCTGTTGGCCTGACCTTAAGCTGACAGGTTGGAGCCCCCTGGTTTATAGATTTTATTTTTCTTAAAGCCCTTTTTGTAAAACACTAACCTCAGCGCAGGGGAAAGAAGGAAGAAGAGGGAAAAGCGCTGAGTTCAGCAGCTGCAGGCCACTGTCGTTTTCATCTTGCATCAGCAAGTCGGGACCACAAATAATCTGGTCTTCCATGCTCCGGTGACGCTGGCGCTGAGGCTCTGCTGTCCTGAGCCAGCCTGGCCCCTGCCCCACATTTCTGGCTCAGGTGGCTGCGAGGGGGCGGATGGGGCAGGGAGTCTGTGGGGGTGGAAGAGCTCGGAGGGAACAGGCCCGGCCAGAAGGGGGTGGGTAATTAGTTTCTGAATGGCTCTGGAATCAGCTAAACATTTCCTTTTAACCAGTTTGCCCAGCCTTCCATTCTTTCTAGTTCAGGGAAATGTCATTTATAATGGATGCTGCCTCGGTAAATGGCTCCCGAGCAGCGCCGCGCTCTCATTAGTCTATGTAATGAGAACGACTCCGCGTGGTGGCAGAGCTGCCCAGATACTTGCCTGATAGAAAAATATTTGTCTACGCAGTTTGCTGGGAAGGCCTGGGATGGGGCACGGTGGGGAGGGGGCCGAGGCCTGGCTGAGGGCCGGCTTGGACATGAGGATGCCTCCCTCCTAAAGTTTCCCAAGCAGACCCCAGCCAGGGCCTTCCCGCTGCCTGGTGGGCCTGGGTGTGATGCACAGCTGGTGGTCGGCTCTGCCCACACCGGTCAGCGTGCCCTTGCTCTGGTCCTGCCCGGGAGCCTGTCCCGTCAGCTGCAGAGGGAGTTGGGGTGCAGCTGGACTGCCTTGTTCTCTGTCATCTCCGAGAAGTGGAGATGACACAGTGGACAGGTGTTTACATAGTGAATTCCAGGTTCGAGCAGTCCCTCTGCATATGCAGTTCTGTGTGGCCTCCCACACACTCCTCAGTGTGGGTGTCATGGCCACTTAGGCCTCTGGAGGGACAGGTCTGTTTCAGGCCGATGGCTTTGGAGTGGTGGCCCCGACTGTGGCTGACCCCTGCACTCCGATTGTGAGAGGATGGACTCTGTCCCACTCTGTCCCCCAGGGACCCACTGGAGTCTCCTCCGCAGCTCCCCAGGCACCTCTTCATGGAAGTGCTGTTAAGGATGCACGTTAATTCCTGCAGGCCACTGGGGCCTCCTTTGGCACGTGGTCTTACCAGAGAGAGCAGAGGTGCTTGTCCATGGAACTGACAGCCCCCAGGCAAGACCAGGCAGGGGCATCAGGCCTGCGGAGGGCATTGCGGGGGCCAAGCTGCCTCGGTGCCCATGTTAGTGCCACACAGATGCTGCTAGCCGGACTGCCGGCTGACACCTGCCTGCTGTTTTATTTCCGGTGGAGGGTGTTAGCAGGGTTCTCGCTCTCCTGCTGTTGGGGGCAAGTCCACTGCGTGTCAGACACAGGACTCCTCATCCGTCCATTCGTCTGTTCCTTTTCTCCCTCCCTCCTTCCTCTGTAGTCCACTGGCTATGGAGTCCCGAAGGGGGTCGGGCCTTCTTTGGACAGCGAAGATGGCTTCTGCTCGGAAACCTCTCCTAGCTTGCTGGGAGACAGAGATGGGGCATGTTTGCCACAACAACGCAGCGAGCGGGTGCAGGGACTGGGGTTTGTGAAGCGTGTTTGGAGTTGGGGCAGGGCATCCAGAGAGGACTTTCTAGAAGAGGCGGCACTGGAACTGGGCTTGCAAGGGGAACTGGAGGAGGTTCGAAGGAGGACAAGGTTGGGGAGGCACTCTTGGCAGGCGAGCAGAATAAGACTGAGCTGTGCAGTGTCCTGGTTGGGCACCACGTGGCCATCAGTATCACTACGGAGTCCGGGCGGGGGAGAGGAGCATGCAGAGCAGACTAGACACAGTGGGTCCCCATTACGGGCTGCACAAGCACAGAGACTTTGTCGGGGCAGTTATGGGGCTGTGGTCCCCAGGATCAGAGACCAGGAACACCGAGGGCCCCTCAGAATAGCTGGGCTTGCTTGCCAGGCTCCGTCCCAGCACTGGGCGGGAGGGACTGTCACTGCTCTCCTCAGGAACTGCAACCCCTTCCCGTGGATGAAGAAGTCAGCGCGGAAGGGCAGGTCAGCTGCCCGTGGTGCACCCTTGCTTACTGGCGGCATGGCTTTGGTGCCTGGGATTCGCTCTAACCACCGTGCTGCTCTGCCCCTCCAGTGGGTCTGCCCTTGACCTTAAGATCTACCTCTGGATTTTTCTCCACATGTCGTATTGCAGGAAATGAGGTTGGCCAGAGAGCCCACCCGAGTCTGTGGGACAGCGTGCTATGCCGTGAGGGGTTTGGCTGGATTGCGAAGACCGAGGAGCACCTTCCACGGAGGTGGAAGGAGGGGACCCGGTGGGACTGACAGAGCTAGGGAAGGAAGCAGATCTTTGTGTAGAGGGTCTCCAGAGTCCGGCATGGGAAGAATAAAGGCTGGAACTGCTCGGACTGAGAGCAGAGGAGCCACGCTAGGGGACATGAGGTGTCAGGGGCTCAGGATGGTTACGGGTAGGTGGCCTTGGGCACTGTGAGCTGCAGCTGGAGAGAGGGCAGGGGTGGAGGGGGATAGGGGAAGAAAGCTCACCTCACACACCCACCAGAACCAAATCAGCATTCAGAGAAAGTTGAAAGAAATCTTTCAGCTGGCTGGCTACCTCGCTCAAGGCTAACCACACTCTTAACACAATAATAAGTCAATCCTCACTGAATAATTAAATAGAGAGCCTTCATAAGTATTGACTTAATGTGACAGCAAGTCTATAGTGACTCGGGGTTTGCTTATGTAAACACAATCTCTTGTTCAGCTTACTTAGCAGTTCAATGAAATAGAACAGCCCTTCAATTAAAATCCAATGATGCATACGTTTAATTCGGTTCTCCTCTTACTGGGGCAGGACTGGGTTTGGGACACAGGTGAGGGGTGCGGGGAAGTTAAAGGGGGTCCTCTCATCCCACTGTGTTTGGGAAGACATGGGGGATATATCCAGTGGCCTTTCTTGGAGAGGAAAGGGACTCGGTGGGGAGAGCCCTGTGTGTTTGGGTTGGCCTCTGCCCCACCCGGGTCCCCGACCTGTTCCTAGAGCACTGGCTGTGTGGTTGGCATGCCAGTCTTGGCGGCCTCTGGGTCTAATCGATGGCTTCTGGTCAGCGCGCCCAGCCACAGGTCTCTATGGGCCCTTTCTTCTTCTTCTTCTTCTTCTTCTTCTTCTTTTTTTTTTTGGAGAGATTTTTGCTACAGCGCACATGCGCTTGCCAGACAGAGACAGAGAGACAGAAAGCAAGAAATCACCCCCCAGGGGGGGATGGCCATGCTGCAATCCCTTCTTCTCCATTCTCCTCTAGGGATCTTGGGCATACACGCACAGGTGCCTGGCGTGAGTTTTAAGCCACCGAGTCCAGGATGCGAACCACGGTCGAATTCAGCGACATAGCCATTATGGTAACTGCTGGTCCTGCTCTGGGCCATTTCTCATGGTCACCTTTGTGGCTCCCTGGGGAGAGAAGGGGTGCTGGGTGAGCTCCAGGCTGGATGGGAAAGGGGGCCGTGGGAGGAGGTGGCATGCAGTGAGTCTTTCGGATGGCTCTAGAAGAGCTATAGACCTTCATTCTATGGCTTCAAAGTGCTGTGAGGACTTTGAGAAGGCGCAGGGGCTGGGAAGAGCCGGGGGCAGCGTGAAGGTGGGGAACCCGCGGGCTGCAGAGTTACGACTGAGGATCCTGCCCTCCTTGAGGGTGACGTCTCTGTTCCTCTCAGCTACGGTGTCCCAGGACAGAGGGTTGGTTGAATTCGCTGATGCTTCTGGAACCGATGCCATTTTCTCTGACCAAAGGCTCAGAAAAATCATTGTTTATAATAACTCGGGATTCCTGAGGCTTGGAAAATGAAACTTAAATCATGTCACTCAGAGCACGGTGAGCGGGGTCTCCTCTTAGCACCTTTTGAAATGACTTCCGAATCTCCCTTCAGCGCATGTACTTAGCGTCTTCCGATTGTAACCAGGGGTGCGATGTGTGTAGCCTCTGCCTTTGAATCTCGTAACATGATGTCGTGTTTAAATTTTCATACGTTGACACCGTCTACGTCCTTGTCGTGTTTTGATAGCGACGTGGTCTCCCTGGTGTTCAGCTCCGTCGGAGCTGTTCCTTTTGCTACGCTGGAGGAAGTCCAAGGCCAGGGCTGTCTGGATGCATTGGCGCCTCGTCTGTCTTCAGGACGGCTCCCGTGGAGGGCTCCTGCGGCCCTGGCTCTTGTGTGCGACGGAGAGACCCTCGGTGGGCTGGAGTTTGGCCCAGGTCTTTTCTCAAATGTGCCTTTTCTGGTTGCTCCGTACTGAGATGGAGGAGGTCACGGAAAATCAGAGAACAGAGCCTAGGAGTAGTGGAGCGTTTTTCTGCTCTAAGTGACAGAGAGCCAATTAGCTAAGAAAAGTAAAAAAGGCACTTACTGGCTTATTTAATAAAATATAGAAAGAACACGTTCAGGCACAGAACTCCCCACCTCCTCGTCCCTGTCTCTCTGATCTCCCACATCCGTCCTTCTCCCCTCCCCTCCCCTCCTCTCCCCTCCCCTCCTCTCCTCTCCTCTTTTCTTTCTTTCTTTCTTTTTTTTTTCTTGCTATAGGGCGCATGTGCTTGCCAGAGAGAGACAGCGAGAGACTCAGAGAGGGAAGATAAATCACCCCTTGGGGAACGGCCACGCTGCAGTGCCTTCTCCTCTACTCGCCTCTCGGCATGTGGGGCATGCACACACATGCGCCTGGTGTGATTTTCAAGCCACCAGTCCAGGACTGAATTGTACAGCTGGCATGCAGGATCCAGGGCTTTAACCTCCATGCCACCTGCTGGCCCCTGCAGGACAGTGTGATTGTCTTACCGTGACACTGAGGCCGGAATCACAGTCCCAAGGAGTTGTGTCATAAGCAGAAGGAAAAGCGTGTTCGGCCGCACCTCTTCCATCGGGAAACCCTTTGGCATGGACTCTGTACCCCCTGAGCCCTAGTCAGGAGCAAGGGGATAGCCTGGGTCACGTGTCCAGCTGGGCCCAGGAGGTGACCCACCGCCTTTACTTGTGCTGCCTGGTCCAGGAGGAAGCCCCTCCCTCAGCCCACCTCCAGGGCAGCTGCTCCTCCGGGTGGGAAGGATAACAGCGCCATTGTTAGGTGGAGACAATGAACAGCCGGGAGGAGACCTCACAAGGCGTTAGGGCAGTGTCCTGAGGTGGCAGAGAGGGTCAGCCAGAGTCTGCGGTGACCCTGGAGGTGTGTGGAATAGGTGAATAGGTGAGACCCATTTTCCCCTTTCTCATGGTCATGTCACACAGAACCCTCTTACCCGAGCCCCTGCCCCACCAAGGGGACCCGAAAGCCATGCCAGTGGCACCTGGGTCTGGTAAAGCCATTTTCTCTGCATTCCCGTAAATTGTGTACGGACCCTGACACGAGCTGGCATCGGCGCTTCCTGGGGACCCTTCACGACTTACTCGCTGCCCCCTTGGTCTGCCCCGGCCAGTGCTGGAGGCTGCGCCCGCTCGCTGGCAGGTGCCTGGCCCTGGTGCTGGCCGGTGGTGGTGCCTGGCCCCATCCTGCTCGTGAAGGACATCAGCTTGGTGGCATGGTTGGGAAAATTAAGGGAGACCCCAGGGTCTGACACGTAGTAGGTCCTCAGTAAGTGTTGGTTCCCGTTCCTCTCCCTTCGTGTCTGCAGTCTCTAGAGATCCATGGTTTCCATGGCAACAGCATCGCAGGTATAACCAGTTTGAGTCCCGGGCCCAGTGGTTCTGGGAAGTTGGCGAGAACCTCGGCCCACAAGCCGCGTGTTGGTGCTGTGGTTGTGCCTCCAGAGCTGTGAGCCGAGAGTCGGCCATGAAGGCCTTAAGAGGAAACGCAAGACCTCGGTGGAGCTGCAGGGGGGCTGGGAGTGAGCTAGGGAGTAGGGAGGGGCCCTCGATTGACTCCTGGTGGGCTCCTAAGGAGAGAGACGGAGACCCGGAGACAGAGACGACAAGAATGGAAGCTCTGTGGGACAGATTCACGCAGCGTTCTAGGCCAGACGAGGTGGGGAGAGTGTGTTTGGGGCGGTGGTTGTAGCCGGGTGCAGGAAGGCGGCTGGGGTCTAGAATTCCAGGGTGCCCGTTCTCTTGGTTTGGCACTGGGAAGAGTGCCTATTAATGCAACTGCGTGTCCCTGGGGCGGAGTGCGTGTGCACAGACACGCACACTCTCTGCTCTGACTGGAGCCTTAATGACGGAGCTGTGAAGTGGGGATATTTACCACCCAGACCGGGGGTGGGGTCTCAAACCCATGCAGAGCCGCGGCCCCAGATGAGCATGCTGCAGACTTATGGGAGCTCGGACCAGAGGGCCCTGCCCTTGGAGTTTCAGAGCTTGGGAGCCTGGGGTGTGGCCTGGAGAACTACCCTTCAACACGGTCCTGGGTGACGCGGGTACCACTGTCCGTGGACCACACCCTGAGACCTGCAGGGAGCTCCCCTCCCACATGTGGATGATGCTGCTTATGTGGGTTGGCCTTCGCACGCCTCGCCTGTTCTCTCTCCCTTTGCTGGGGACACATGTGCCCGTCACACAGGGTTGCCAGATCTAACAGGGAAATAGAGGGTGGGCAGTTAGAGTCGAATTCCAGATAAACGACCAAGTATTTAGTGTAAGTATCCCCCAGGTAGGCAGGAGATATACTAAAAAAATTCTTCATCTGATATTCAAATTAATTGGTATTTTAATATGGCAACCTTTTCTTCAAATTGGGGATCAAAGCCAGCAGGTGGCATGGTGGTTGAGGGGCTGGATTCCCACATGTCTGACCACAGTTCGAATCCTGGATCCAGCACCTTGAAACGCACACTGGGTGCCTGTGCATGCAGGCCCAAAATCCCAGGAGGAGAATAGAGAAGGGATTGCGGCATGGCCATCCCCTCCGGGAGGTGCTTTCTTACTTTCTTTCTCACCGTCTCTCTCTGTCTCTCTGGTGAGCGCAACCACCCTATAGCAAAAATCTCTCTTAAAAAAACATTGGGGGTCAAGTGTCTGTCTCGCACTGCCCTTCCGCCATGCTCCCGTGCTTGCATAGGCTACAGCTGAGCAAGAAGCAAGCCCCGAGCTCACCTGGCAGTCTTGGCTCAGTCTCGGCTGGGATAGACGTGGCTTGTGTTCACTTGGGTTCTCTCACTGGTGCTGTTTTTCTCTCTGGGTCTCTCCATCCGCTGTCTCTCATGCTTGCCTTTGTTCATGCCATCTCTCTGCTGGGGCTCTCAGAGGCTGAAATCTGTAAAGCGATGGGGCTACTGCAGGAAGAGCCTGTTTCCAGCAGCCAGAATGGCATCAAGAGACCAGCGAGCTTGTGGTGTGGGGTAAGAGGGACATCTGGCGTAGAGGCGATGGAGAGCGGTGGCCGGCTGCCTCGAACGAGACAAGGGGACTGTTCACCTGGAGAGCGGCGCCCAGGGCTGGGAGTGCTGTGTGGCCAGTTCCCGTCGTGGCTGGAGTTGGAGCCTTCAGGGTTGAGGTCGTTGGCACCACTTGGTCTTCGACATGGCGGAGGCGGCAGCCTGCCCTGTGGGCTCTGTCAGGCAGGGAGAGGTGGAGAGAAGCCTGAGCAGTCAGAGGCCTCCTGGGACCTGGCCGTGCTGTCCCGCAATGGCCCTGTGTGTCACTCTTGCCTGACAGAGCATCTGCCCTGCAATGGGAGCTCTGGGTTTGAGTCCGGGCTCCACTGCTCTGTAACTCAGTGATCATGGGCAGTGGGGTAGCTTCTGGGAGGCGCGGCTTCCTCGTCCCTAAAATGGCACAGTAGTGACACTGCTTGTTAGAGCTCGGGGTCCCTGTGAGGATAAGATGGTAAATGGACGTAAAGCGGCTTTTGGAAGTCTCTGTGGTGGGCCCAGCGGTCGCGTGGTGGTTAAGGTGCTGGGCTCCCACGTGGCCGACTGTGGTCTGAATCCTGGACCTGGCGGCTTGTTTTCTCTTTCCCCGCTCTCTGTCCCTCTCTGGTGAGAACCCGTGCCTTATAGCAAGTTAGAAATCAAAACTCAGTCCATCAATAATTCTTAAAAAATTAAACGTCTTCGTGGTAAATGGAGACACAGTGTGGCAGGGTCACTGTCCCCCGCACGAGTCCCGGTGCCAGGTCACTGAGCACCTTCACGCAGCCGTGCGGAGGTCGCCACCGTCATCTCCGGAGCTCTCTCATCAGACGGCAGAGAACCTTTAACTCGGCCAATCAAAACTACGTCACAGTCACCTGACAGCTAAGGACACTGAGCCCCAGGGAGTGAGAGCCTGGCGTTCTGACCCGTCGGCTGCCTGTGGGTGGGGAAGGAGGGCTGGCCGGCCTTTCTCTGACCTGTGGCAGGAGGGCTGTGTTGGGGATGGCCGTGGGAGGGCTCCCCCTGAGCAGGCTCTTCCTGACCTCCCCAGGCTGGCTCCTTTGACCCTCACACGGAGCCTGTGGGGCAGCCTGGGTGGGAGTAGAGCACCAACCTGGGTGGGAGGTGAAGGCGGAGGATTGGGCTGTGACCCGGAGTTTGCCTGGGCAGAAGGCTGAGCCCGGCTTCCTGCTGTCTGGGGCTTGGCTCTCCCGGCCCTCCAGGATGGGCTGTTTCTGTGCCTTCCGACCTCTTAGCCACTGTCGCTGGGGCCTCTTTGGGCAGTTCCTGTCCTCAGGGAGCTCATGGTCTGAACCCACCCACCCCAGGCTTGGTGCTCCCCACTGTCCTGCCCCACTTCCTGGCTGCCTCAGCCCTGGAAGCTGCAGGGAAGAGGCGAGAAGGCGGCCCACTAACCCCGTGTTCTCCTTGGGCCTCCCAACACCAGGTCCCGGCTGGC
>NW_006160006.1:1883336-1889035 GCF_000334495.1 Tupaia belangeri chinensis | reverse complement strand
GGCGTGCCCCGCCAATGGCCTTGCCTCCTACCAGACGCTCACCAGCTGCCCTGCCGACAACTACCAGGCCTGCCTGGGCTCCTACGCCGGCATGATTGGTAAGCTCTGTGCCCGCGGCTTATGGCAGCCCCGCTGCCTCGATCTCCGCCGGGCAGGGACCCGGCCCAGCTCCCGGCTCGCCAAGCTTGGCTTTGCTGAGGGTTCAGAAAGAGCTGTGTTAGGGAGCCGGGGCGGGGTGGGTGGCCACAGTGCTCTGTCCAGGGGAGGCTGGCTATCAGGCCTGGGCGGGCTCTGCAGGAAGACGAGGTAGTGACACTCGTGGCAGGATTCTGGCACCCCAGGCACCAAGCTAAGCAGTTCTCGGGGACTGTTGTTCGAACCCTCTCCGACACTCTTACTGGAGAGGTGCTGGCACCTTCACTTTGCGGAGGAGGAAACTGAGGCACAGGGAAGCTGGTCACATGGGCGGACTCAGCAGCTGGGTAATGTGGGCGCCAGGACCTGATCCAGGGCGGGAGCCTCGTCTCCCTGAGGCTGGAGGGTACCCTGCTTATTAGTGAAGGGGGAAGCCAGGCAGAGGGCCCCTGGGCGCCTTCCTGCCGTCTGGTGGCGGGCAGCCCGGCGCTCTGCGCTCTGGCTCCCGTGGCCACTGGGATAGCAAGGCTCCGAGTTAGGGCTGTGAGCTGTGGGTGTGTGTGCCCAGGGGCGGGAGGGAGGGCGACGGCCAGGCCTCTGCCCTACGGTGTCGGGGCCACACCCAGAGGCCTCTTTCCTGCTCCTCTCTCCTCCCCCGCTCCTGCGGCCCAGGGTTCGACATGACGCCCAACTACGTGGACTCCAGCCCCACCGGCATCGTGGTGTCCCCGTGGTGCAGCTGTCGTGGCAGCGGGAACATGGAGGAGGAGTGTGAGAAGTTCCTCAGGGACTTCACCGAGAACCCTTGCCTCCGTGAGTCCCAGAATGCTCTCCCCGTCCCCAGAAGTCCCTTAGCCCCTCCCAACAGCACGGCCTCTGCCTGGTGGTGTCCCCTCCTCCCTGCGGCAAGTTCCCACAGAACTGTCAGGAAAGCGGGGTCCCACCTCTTTATCAAGGGGAGTAGAGCTTCAGAGACGGCAGTGATACACATGGGCTTCTCTGTGGGCGACGCTGCCCCTGGGGACCTGGGGCTGGCCCTGGGGAGGCACCCAGCACTGCAGTAGGCCAGCCTCGGTTTACTGCTGGCGGCTGAGAGTCTGTGTAGGTCAGGCTGGAGGTCTCTGGTCTGTTGTCACAGCTTTACCCAACCTCGCCCTCCCACGAGGACCTCGGTTCTGTCACTTCTCCCTGTAATGGGTCTCGTCCCCTGGGACCCAGTGACTTGGTTTTGAAGTCATCGACCTCTCACCGAAAGGCTGGCAGGAAGGTTGGCTACTGCAGAGCCCAGGCTGCCTTGGTCTGTCCAGGCTGACTCCCCCTGCTACCAAGGCCCACCTGGAGACCTCGCCCCACCTTCCTCTTTCTTTCCTCCCTCCCATCTGTCTGTCCATCTTCCTTCCTTTCTGTACAGTCCTGGGGGTCAGAGATGCAGGTCACAGTGGCTGTCGCTGAGGGCCGTGGGGCCCTCACTCACAGTGTGGGGTGGGCTGTGCTGGGGGCCTACGCAGGCCCTCGGGGAGCCCATGTCGGCTAGGAGGAGGGAGGCCCTGCAGCTGAAGTTGTGCCCTGGATGGTGAGGTGGGCAGTGGCCAAGGAGGCCGGGAGCACCCGCCAGCCCACCCAAGCCAAGGTCTGGGCTCTGCAGACGGGCTCAGTGGGTGGAGGGAACTGCAAACCGCTCAGCCTTGCTGCTCAGCACCGAAGGTGGCCGACGGCAGGGTCCCCTGGGCAGGTAGGCATACCTGTCGTGAAGGGCCCTGCAGACCCGAGGCTTTGGCTTTGCCTGTCCCACAGGTGGGGTGCACTGCGTGGCGGGTGAAGGGACCTCAGCAGGTGGTCAGAGATCAGACCAGCGCTGCAGCAAGCTGTCTGGTTGTGACGAGCATGCCGTGTGCAGGGCGCTGGGGCCGGCCATGGAGCCCAGGGCATGCTGTGGCTGCTGCTTGTAGAGAACACAGGGACCCTGAGCAGAGGGCGGGGGCGGTGAAGGGGCTGCCGTGGAGAGGTCTCTAGGAGGTAGGGAGGTGGGAGAGGTGCCCCTGATTCTGCCTTGGGGGCTTGGGCCCACAGAGAGGCCCCCTTCACGACAGGACTGCAGGGGGAGCTTGGTTGGCAGTGGGAGGAGACTGCACTGTGCAGGTGGAGACCTGAATTAGAGGCACGTGTGGGGACACGGAGTGGTCTCTGGGCCCATGGTTGTGGGGGCGGTCTTGGCACAGTTCTGCCCAGGAGGTCCGACTCGCTTGTCCTCAGGACCGGCACTCGGTAACGGCGTGAGGGGAGGCCGGCGGGGGAGGTGTGTACTGTGGAGAGGGTGGTGCTGAGTCTGGGGACCTTGGGATGGCAGCGGTGGGACCAGAGTGCCCCAGGCAGCAGAGGAGCACGCAGGGGCTGAGCCGGGGAGCAGGCTGAGGAGAGGCCAGAGAGAGGAGGCGGAGGAGAGGCTCTCGGCGCCTCACATCCGTTGCCTCTGTCCCAGTGTCTCTGTCTAGTCTCTGTCTCAGCCCCCTCTGGCTGTGCCCCTCTCTTGACCTGAGACCCTCGTAGGTACCTGACTGTCAATGGGTCTACCCCACCCCACTCTGGGCCATTCCAGGGAAGGCGGTGGGCAGGGTAGGGCCCAGGGGCAGGGGCGAAGGAGGCGGGTCCCAATCTCTCTGCATCTACGCAGGGAACGCCATCCAGGCCTTTGGCAACGGCACAGACGTGAACGTGTCCCCTAAGAGTCCCTCGTTCCAGGCCACCCAGGCCCCTCGGGTGGAGAAGACGCCTTCTTTGCCGGAAGACCTGAGTGACAGCACCAGCCTGGGGACCAGCATTATCACCACCTGCACGTCTGTCCAGGTGAGGGCACGGCCGAGGGTCTGGGCATCGCCACGGGGCCCGGGTGACAGACCTAGGAGCTCTGTGGATGGGAAGTGTCAAGGAGGGGTGTTCAGGGGCCGGGCCAGGCCTGCCACACCTGGAGCAGTTAGAGCTGGAAGTGAAGCCAGTGTAAACAGGTACAGACCCTGGGGGGGCCACAGGCCACCTTCGGTGGGACCGAGGTGACAGCATGAGATTGGAGAAGGGGCAATCTGAGGCAGACAGCACTGCCTCTGTGGGGTATGCCTGGTGCTGCCCACAGTGGCCTCTCACAGTCCTGGCCAGGTGCTGGGGAGTCACCTCCAGCCGCCAAGTCTAGAGGGGACCGGACTATAGGCCCTCCTGCAGAGAGAAGTGGTGGTGGGTTGGCCAGGCTGGATCTTGGCACCTGGAGATGCTGGTGCCGTGTCTGGATAGGATCCTCCCGGGCCAGGTCCCTGGTTCTGCTTCTGCTGCTTGAATGGCCAGCCCCATCGGCAGTGACCCTGCTCCTGGCCGGGGTCTCTGTGCGGCAGTTGGGGCCTTGGCTAGCTGACCGGATGGCCTGGCAGGTCACCTACGATGTACTAGGGATTAGTGGTACTTCTGGCCAAGAGCGGGGATTGAGGTGTAATTTCTGGGGCTTCCCAGTTTTTCCGGTGGCCAGAGCTTGCCAGCACGTGCCTCGGAATAAGCCCTTCGAAGCCAGGACAGAGACGCGTGCCCCGAGCTGTTGCCCACGGACCACTATCATGGCACAAGCAAAGGACTGGCCTCCTGCCTTTTCTCTGGTCCGTGTCCCCGTGGCGGGCCCAGTATAGAACCCTGGACTTGGCACCCAGCTGGCCGCCTTTCTTGGCCCTTCCCATCCACAGAGCTCCCAGGTGGCACACCTGGTAGGGCGGGACTGGCCGGGCAGTCGTCAGCTGTCTGCCTGCCGCGCACTGGGGCAGACATCCCAGATGGATCACCGCGCTCTTCTCCCTGAGCCCAGAGGAAGACTCCGGATCTTTCTCTACGGCGCCGTCTCGCGCTATGGCCGATTAACGGGGTGGAGGTGGATGCCGTTCCTGATCGGTGGCATTTGTTCATTCACTCATTCATGCATTCACGTACTTAGTAAATATTTATCGTGTGGCTGTGATGAGCCCAGCACTGCTCAGTGCCAGGCTGAGAAAACACGCTTCCTGCCTGAGAAGCTCTGCGCGTGTGGACTGACGTGCCCCGGCCGACTGCTACACACTGCCAGACTTTAGAACTTTGTTCTCCAGGGGCCCGAGGACCTGGGACCTAACGCTGAGGATGCTGGCGGGGGGTGGGCCTTAGTGCTGCGAGGGAGGGGCCGGCACTCTGCACCGTGTCCCTGTGCTTAGCCATGCCGGCAGTGGGTGGCCTGGCCCAGGAGAGCTGATCCCCTGTCCTCACTGGTCCTCCCCTTCCCCAGGAGCAGGGCCTGAAGGCCAACAACTCCAAAGAGCTGAGCATGTGCTTCACCGAGGTGAGTGCTGGGGGGGCAGTTCCCAGGTGAGCCCGGCTCGGGGCCCCCAGGTCTCACTGCAGGGCCGGCCAGCTGCACTCCGGGCCACCTGGGCCTGGACGTGGGGAGTGCCATGGCTGTAGTCAGGGCCCATGGTCATCCCCTCACGGGAGAGAAATGCCCAGCCCATCCTCACTGTTCAGGACGAGTATACCGGGTGCCGCCTGGCTCTGGCTTTGTGACATTTAGGGGGCACAGAGATGGAGACCTCCCTTCTGGAAGGAGCCCCCCGCCCGGGAGTGTGTATGTGATATACAGACCCCAGTCGTCGGTGGGAGGATGAGGCAGTGAGATGTAGAGATGGTTAGAGAGTGCAGGGAAGGCTGCATGGAGGAGGAGGGATTCGAGCAAATGTATGAATGGGAGGATGCGGGGCTCCATCTCCTCCAGAAGTACCTCCTTCTGCCACCTCCCTCCTCACGCGACCCCCAGCCCCAGCATGCAGGGCGGCCCATTTTCCCGGAGATTGTTGCTCTGCCCACAAACCCGAGGGACAGAGCAGTCCCTTTTGTCCCTGCCTGGCTCCAGGGTACAAGGGAGAGGCCTGGGTGGCGGGAGAGGGCAGGGACCGGAGGGGCGTGGAGGCTGGGCCCTTCCCCTCGCCTGGGCCGGCTCTGCTGACGGCCTGTTTTGTTTCTTGTCGCCCTTCCTGCCATGGACTCAGCTTACAACGAACATCATCCCAGGGAGTAAAAAGGTGGTCAGACCCAGCGCGGGCCCCAGCAGCGCCTGCCCGTCAGCTGCTGTGACTGCACTGTCCCTCCTGGTCCTGACGCTGGCCTTGTAGGCCCGGGCGCCGTCGGACAGGAGCGCCCGCCTGGCGGAGTGGAGACAGACACACGCACCTTGCAAAAAATTTCTTCCCACCTTGTCTCTGAACCTGTCACCTCCCAGGTTTCTTCTCTGGAGAAGTTTTTCTAAACCAAACAGACAAGCAGGCGGGCAGCTGAGAGCCGGCCCGGAGGCGCCCTGGCAAGGGGGACCCAGCGCTCGCAGGGCGAGGTGCCCGGCACTTTCTCCTGGCATGGTCTTCTCTGCATCTTCTGAAGCCAGACACCGGAATGAGACCCCGACAGCGACGGGACCTGTGGCCGTGCCCGCTGCAGGCCGAGGGCAGGACAGCTGTGGCCAACCTCTCGAGCTGCCCACTGTGGGGAACCGGCGGCGGCATGACGCGGGGCTT
>NW_006160006.1:1865058-1882337 GCF_000334495.1 Tupaia belangeri chinensis | reverse complement strand
CAGTGAGTCCGGCTGGACTCCTTGAGCTTCTGTTCTTGGCTTCAAGGATGGCTTCACCCTCTCTCTCTGCCCTCAGGCGGGTGGCGGGGTCTGCGTCTGGGGGTGCTGGACCCACTGTAGCACGGGGTCGGGGCAGCTGCCGGGCTGGGAGCACCTGTGGGGAGAGCGCCAGCTTGGGCCCCGCTCCAGGCGTGTCTTCCTACTTGGTGGCAGGGATTTGAAGTCCAGCTGGTGGCTCTTTGGGTTTCTTGTGGGTCCGTTTTGGGGGTCTCCCCTCGGAGAGAGGGGCCGCCAAGAGGGGCAGGACAGGCCGCGGCTGGGCGCGTACCTCCAACTCTCTGGCCTCTCGCTCTCCCCGCTTCTGTTCCCCCTTTTCCACGTTCCCTTTGCTCATTTCTGAGACCCGTGTCAACTGTATGTGCGTCCCACGCCCTCCCTAACATATATGTATATACACGTCCGTATACATATATCGTGTGGTTGCCCCTTCTCTCCTTTTTTTAAGAAACAGAACTATCAAAATAACACCCCAACAGATGAGCGAAAATGTATTATTGTAAAGTTTATTTTTTTTAATGATGTTGTCTATAATGGGAGGAAAAGGAAGCCGGCCCTTGCCCTCCTCTGTAGGGCCGCGTGGCCGCGTGGCCACGTGGCCATGCGTGGCTGGGCTCCTGATCGCATTCGCGCTTAACCAAGGCTCCAATAAACGTATAGGACACGAGCTGCCTTCGCCTCACTCCGGTGCCTCGGCCCGTTTGTTCTCGGCCCGGTGCCGTCTCCTGGTTGCCGGCTTGGGGCCCTCCGTGAGTGTGGGGGGCGTGTATGTGTGCGTGCATGTGTGTGCATGCCTGTTGTATCCGCGTGCCCAGGTGTGAGTGGTGGAGCTCTGTGAGGGGATGGCCTCACACTCGCTGGGTCTGGGGTCTCAGCTATGCGGGGCCCACAGCTGTTCTGTGTCAGATTGTGCAGGGCTGGGGGAGCCCCACTTGGTGCTGCGGCTCGGGGTGGCCCCATCAACCCCAGAGAGGGGTGGGGTCCCCCCTGGGACTCCTGTGTGTTTAGGGCGTGTGGCTGGGAAGATGGGGCCTGGCTTCCTGGGTCCCACCGGGGGAGGAAGAGGTTGGTGTTCTGGGGTTGGGGTTTTCTTGTGTCCCCACTTTCCTGGTTTACCACCCTGGTCCCACCTGACACTGGGCTGCTGTTCCCCAGCCAGGACTGGGGTGTCCACGGGCCAAGTGCGTGTGTGCATGAAGTGCATATGCATGCGTGAGTGTGTGTGTGTGCGTGAGTGTGTGTGTGTGTGTGTGTGTGTGTAGTGCATGTGCATGCACGAGTGGGCACGTGGCAGGAGGAGGACAGGACTGGCAGGGGAGAGGAGGCCCCCTCAGCGTGGCCTTCAGGGCTGCATGTCAGCCCATGCTGTCACCATCGAGTGACAAGCTGCCATTTTCCAGCCTCCCAGTCCTGGGCCCCGTCGTGGCTCTGTGTCTGTCGTGCACGTGTCAGTGACATTGGTGGTGTGGCAACCTGGAGTGTGTGCTCCGGCCTCTGCATGGAGGAGGAGCAGCTGGCCCATGCTCAGCCGCTGCTAGCCTGTCTGTGTGTCCTCCGGGAGCAATAGCTTAGAGCGATTTACGGGAAGGGTGCGGACAGGAGGAGGCTGGAGTGAGGCGGGAGGCCCCTAGAGGCCTGCGGAGGTGAGGGCAGAGCCAAAGGACTCAAGGGCTCAGAGCAGGGTGGGTGGGATCAGCAGCTGGCCCTCTGCACTGGGTGACCCCTGCCCTTGCCCACTGGCCTAACTGGGCCTTGGGCCCAGCCCGCCATGTTTGGTGACAGCCCGAGGACGTGCCATGTCTGGTATCTCTCATAGGAGGTGAGCCCCTGGGCTCACCTAGAGGGGCTGTTATAAAGGAGGAATGGATAGTGGGAAGCGTTACTCTGCCGTAAACCCCTCACCATCCGGCAATCGCACGGCTGGGGTTTTACCATTCGGGATTCTTTCCTTTGGCTGAGACCTTTTCTGTCTTCTGTGATCCTCTCAAGTACGTGAATCAAACCAGGCAGAGTGAACGGTTACTACCTTGATATTAATTCAGTGGTGTAAATGAATCGTAGTAACATTTAGACCTTCAGGCCTAGATATTGAGAGTGGAGCTGGGGAATAGGTGAGGGAGGGAAATGGAAAATAATCGAGAGCAGGCTGGGAGGAGCCACCAACCGTGGGTTTCATTTCAGAGTTTTTGAGAGCGCGTAGCCACATGCAGTGTAGATCCATCACGCCTTGTTCCCAGAGTCAGCAAAGTGTGGAAAATGAGCTTAGCTGGCCACCAGCCCCGGGGACCCCGATCTGGGACGTGCGTCTGTCTGCGGCTGTCTGAGCCTGATTTCTAGGCTCTAGGACCGTCCCTCTGAGACGAGACAGAAAGGCTTCTCCCTTTGTGGGGAAGCTCCCGGCGGGGGACTCAGGCCCAGCTTTCCTCCCGGCCCTTGCCTCTGTTTCCCTCCTCTCAGGGTGGCTGGGACCACCCCGGCCAGTGGGAAGGCCCAGCAGAGACCCGCAGTGGGGTGCCCGAGGAGGTCTGCTGACCCAGCCGTGGCCCTCACAGCCAGGCCCGTGTCCAGGCCAGACGGGGTGGTCATCCTCGCTCTCAGCACCCTAGGCCCTTCGGCATCACCTACGTGGAGACAGGTGGCCCAGGGCTCAGCCCGCCCACGCGGCTCTGCTGGTCTTGCAGGAGACAGCCCGACTGGGTCCACAGGCTCTCGCAGGACCTGCTGCCTGCACCTTCCCCAGGCCAGCTGGCTCCTTCTGTGGTCACCGTGTGCCCAATGCCCACCCCAGAGCCCTGTCCGACCCAGTGCTGGCTGTCCCCTGGGTCCTGGGGTCCCAGCATCTAATGGTCCACCTGCTATGGCTTCATGCCCAGACGGTCCTATGTGTGTGCGCGTGTGCATTTGTGTGCGTGTGTGTTTGTGTGTGTGGCCCTTGTTCCTGGCTTCACCCCGAAATGCTGGGTCACATGCAGCCCTCCCTTTGGCTCACAGAGGCCTCAGCCCCAGTGTTGCCTGCTAGCTGGAGGAGAGCTTGGCCGCCATTTTCTCTGCCTGGTGGGTGGGGAGCCAGGGAGGGACGGGCCACCGCTCCGTGTCGAGAAGCCAGGTCTGCACCTCTGCCTGTTCTTCCCAAGGGTCTCACTGGGGGCAGATGGTCATCTTTGAAAAACGAGGCACTTCTTTTGTCCTTTTTTTTAGAAAAAGCCCAAGTCACTTGAAACCAAGGGTGACATTCATGTGGGCCTTGGTGGCAGGAGGCCTGGTTCCTGGTTGCTCGTAGGGTGGCTTTGGGGAAATCCGTCGCCGTGCTCACCCGTGGTCGCCTTACCTCAGCCCTGAATACGCTCTGGAAGGAGAGACGCAGAGGGGCAGAGACGGATGGCACTGGCCCCCTGCCCTGGGACGTGCCCCCGGATCCCTGAAGAACAGGCACGAGGCGCCTCTGCTCAGGTGGCCACAGGGTTTTCGCGTCCTGATATGCTCCCTGAGCACCTGACCGTGTCACCTTACATCTCCGTTAAGACAATGGGGGGAACAGGGAGGGTAGACACCGATGACAAAGTCAGGGCCGTGAACCGGGTGTCACCGGCAAAGTCCCCTCTGGTGGGCAGGGGGTTCCATGCTGGGCCTTCCAGAGCAGGCCCCCGGAATCAAACACTGCCAGAGGATGTTAATAGTATTCCTGAAAATGAAACCCAAACCAAATGTAGATACTCTGAAATGTGGACATTCAGGCCCAGCTGCAGGACAGGTGTACAGAGCCCCTGGGTGATACTGGGGCTACCCAGGAGACCCTGGGTTCAGGTCCTGGGTCCCCCCGAGCTTGTCCGACATGCCTGGGGCACCCTCACCTCGGCTGATGGTGTGATGAGCCCCTGTCTAGGGGGCTGTGCATGTCTCTCTCATAAGAAATGTAGACTTTAAAAACGTGTATTTAAGAGAAACTAATGCTTCCATAGCCCTCCCCGTGTGTCAGCTGATGACCAAATCCTTTGTTAGCTCATGCAACCCACAGTGGGCCTCGGCGAGGCTGGGCCTGTGTCCGCACTCTGCAGAGGACAGGGGGCACACTTCCCTGCTTCTCCTTCCGTCCTCAGCCCTGCCTAGCCCCCGGCTCCTTTTCCTGGTGGCAGGAGGAGCTGCATCAGTTCCCCTTCCTCTCCGTGTCCCAAGAAGCGTGGAGTCCCCATGATAGATGAGAGCGTGCTGCCATCAGGCCCCGGGCTGCACTCCTGGAAGCTTGGCCGGGGGTGAGAGGGGAGAGAAGGGCGCTCCTTGGATCTGTGATTAAGAGTGGATTCGGTGGGGTGGGGCTACAGGACAGCCAGTCAGGCTCCGTGTCTGTGCTCATCGCCCCTCCACACGCGAAGGAGCAGGTGCACCTGCTAATGGTCGGGGATAGCCGGTCTTGTCTGGGTGGGAACAGAGCCTGGGCCTGTGGGTGCCCTCTGCAGACAGGCTGGCCTGGGGGTCCTTGGTGGGGCGGAGTGGGCGTGGCTACCACGGTTCTCAGGCTCCCCCAACCAGCTTCTGGGCCTGGGTTCTAGGTCCCCTTGATGCTCTCGGGGCCAGCGGTACCGCTTCTCCCTATGAGAGGAGATGGCAGTGAGGCAAGAGTCTGAGGGTGTCTTAGAGTGGTTTTCTTGCTTCACGGAGTCTGTGGTGTGCTGGAAGGAGTGTCGGGGACTAGGGTTCAAATCCTGGCCTTGCCATCCACCAGCTGGTGCCATGAGCCGAGTCACGGACCTTGTCCCAGCCTCGGTGAGATTGTGCTGCATCGGGGACTGGCAGGCTTCGTCTGGGAGGCTAGGCAGGCCATACTGGCCGTGGGCCGTGCTACCAACCCTGTCCTTGCAGCTGAAAAGCAGGTGCTGCAGCTTCCAGGTCCCCTCCATGCCCGTGCTGTGACTCCATTGCCATCGGCAGTGTTGAGAGGTGGGACCTCTAGGAGGCAAGGCCCTGCCCTCACGGATGGATTAAGGCTGCTACTGTGGGAGTGGGTGAGTCACCGGGGGAGAGGGCCCCAGGTAGGATGGGGAAGCCCCATTCTGGCTCTCATGCAGTTGCTTCCAGCTTCCTGTCATGGGCTGACCCTTGGCATGTGGGCACCAAGCTCTTGGACTTCCTGGCCTCCAGAACCAAAAACCAGACAAACTTGTGCTCCTCCTAAATGGCTCTGCGTTGGTGTCTGTTACAGCAGCAGAAATGCGCTCAGCAGTCGTGCAGTATGCCACCAGCACAGCCTGGCCGTGTCAGATAAAACCTGATGGGACCACTGAGAGCTGGTGGCACGCAGGGGGTGGCAGTGACGGACTGGCCATCCTTGGGTTGGAGAAGGAGTGAGGGCAGGTCGGCTGGTGTGGAGAGGGATGTGGGCTCACAGGTGAACTGGTGGAGGGGAGAGCTATGTCATGCTGGGATGGGGTAGGGGTATAAGGAGAGACGCCAGGTAGCCCATGGCCAATGCACCAAGCACAGCACTGTGAGGTTCTGCCCGGGGTGCTGCGCTAGACGGGCCAAGGGGCTGACACCCAGCCTCAGGTGCATGGCATGGTTCCTGCGTGTGCACGGAGGTGTGTGCGTGTGCTGGCAGGGCCGTGTTACCAAGAGCGAGCGGTGGGGAGAGCGGTGTTGTGCATGGAGAAGACTGGGTGCCCTGGCCCAGAGACGTCCTGTGAGGCTGCGGCCACCAGCTACGATGGAATCAGCAGCCTGGGGCAAAAACGACTCCGCCGGAGACACCACCCTCTCCCTTCTGATAAACATGCCGCCGGGAGCTCCGTCTCCACCGAGCGTCTGAGTGGAGTGCTGCCCTGCAGATGGAGTTTCTTGGGAAGCCCACTGCCGGGGCCACGTGGGACAACGTCCCCACCTGCCCAGTCTCTCTGTCCCTGGAGGAGGCACCCGAGTCACCACCTTGAGCTGGCTGGATGCCCAGCAGTCGGAGGTCATGGAGCTGCCTGCATGTGGACAGCCCAGCAGAAAGCATCTGGTCTCAGCCGTGTCTCCGGAGCAGGCTCTGCAACCACCATGGTGTGCCTCGCTCAGTGCGACACTTCCTGCAGGGAAGTCCTCGATTTGTCCCGTGCCCGCACAGTGGGCAAGCCCTGCTTCCCTGCCCACCAGCGCAGAGGCTGTCGGCTTTCACTCCCTGCATTTCAGCGCCAGGGTCCAGCCCGGCTGGCTAACAAATCCTCGTGGGCTGACACCGGCTGGTCCCGTGTGTCCTTCACTTTCACCCTCAGGGGAAGATGAAAGGTCTTTTGCAGGGGCCTGGCCACCTGAGATGACTCCTAATTGCCACTTTGGTAGAGAGCTGCTGTGGGTGAGGCGGTGGTGACAACAGATCAGCACTAAAACGCCGCCGTCCGGGCCGTGAGTACACAGCACGTCTACCCGGAACTGGGTGGTGGGCACCGCAGTAACATCTCCTGCGAACAGAAGGCCTGACCTTGCTGATGGCTGGAAGTAGTCCAGGGCATGTGGTCCCAAGGAGGAGAGGAAAGTGGGCACCCTCACCCGGCTTCTCCTTGCTCAGCCAGGGTGGTCTTGCAGAGTACAAGCCTGGGAGAGCCCAATAGCCAGGAGTGTGTATGCACGGGTGCCACGCAGGGTCCCCACCATGGCGGGAGCTCAGGCCTGTGAGTCCCGTGCGCCTCGCTCCTCTCTGGGCATCACCTGACAGGACAGGAAGCTACGTGGCCCAGCACCTGCCCCGCTGAGGTGCATGTTGCAGGGCCCTGCTCGAGCTGGCTGCCGGGCTCTGTGGGTGCCTCCTGGGCAGAGCTTGGCCACATCTGGAGTGTCTACAAGGACTCAAGCATCCAGGCCTTCACAGGGACGCCGGGCAGTAGCAACTCAGTGGCGCGACTCAGGGAGGTGCTCCTTCCTGCAATCCAGGGGGGCAGTCGAGTGATTGGCGTCTGGCAGAAAGATGGGCCCCGCCCCCCAAAGAGGAGCCTTTGCCTGAGGGACCCCTCAGGGTTCTGTCTGTCCTCTGCAAGCCCTCTGACACCTTCCCCTCCTCTCCTCACCCCACCGCTGCAGTCAGGCCCGTCCTACCAAACGCGAAGCTGGCAGTGTGGACTGAGGACACAGCCTGGGTGGCTGTGGTGACGTGTACACACTGGCGAGCTCACTCCTCATTGCTGTGTCCTGATGGAAACTCGGCACGGCACAGACTTGGAATCCCTTCACTCTCCCAGGAATTCTCATCCTCTCGAGACCCTTCCTCCTCCCGGCTGGCTTCCTGCCTCACCTTCCAGAGCTGGCGCAGCACTCTGTGGGCCCTGGGGGACTGAGGGCTCTTTGGTTGGCGTCCTCAGCTGCAGGGCAGAACTGCCCTTCCTTTTGGCCGCGTAGACCTGGTGGAGCACCTCCCTGGGCCTCCATCCACGCAGCGCCCCGGATCAGCCACCCCCTGGCCCCATCTCGGTGGTCGCAGCTCCGGCTCTCTCCACGGCCCGGCGGCCATTCCCAGCGTCCTGTCCTGCTGTGCCACACGTTGCCCACGGACTGTTTCCGTGGCCAGCTCTCCCAGTGGTGCGGTGCGTTTTCTTGCCTCGTTCCATCAGTCTGGGGTAAAACTTGACTCATTCGAATGAACTGGGAGATTTTAATGGAAACTTGTCTAAATTAATTTTAAAAATCAGAATTATAACATTTTGCTGAAACAAAGAAATGTAGTGTGATCTGTTTAAAGTGGGGCACAGCCCTTGCAAGGCCTTGGGGATCGGCTCTTTGCCTGTCTCTCGTCCCCCACCCTCCCCCACCTCTCGCCCACACTCTGCTCCAGGATCAGCGGCCTCCTCACCTCCTTTGCTCGCCTCAGCTGCTCCTTAGTCTGGGTCCTCGCGGTGGCTGCTCCTTTGTTCAGGCCATCTTCCTAGTCGTTGGTAGAGCAAACGCCCTGCCTCCTTCAGGTCCCTGCTCAAATGCCGGCTAGAGAGACCTTCCCTGTCCAGGGCACCCTCCTCCGGGGCTGCTCCTCCACAGCACTTGCCACTTTCCAGCAGGCTCTGGGCGCACATGCGTGCTCATGCGTGTGTGCATGTATTTGTGAGCCACGTCGTGACCTCCGGGAGGTCAGGCTCTTCACCTGTCCTTTTGCTTTGTATTTTTAATTCATGGCTCTATCCTTAGCCCCTAGGGCCCGTGTCTGGCAGAGAGAGGGACTTCAGCAAATGTTTGTTGATTGACTGAAAGGAAGTGGGGGGGGGAGTTCAGTGGTTTGGCGGGATGTGGCCAGGAGCAGGGTGGGGAGAGAAACAGGATTTGGAATTAGTGCATCCCAGAAGAAGCTCAGAGCATCTGGCTTTAGATTCCTTTTCCTCGTCACTGAAGCAAGTCCTGAAGCTGCCCCGATTCCAGGCTACACGGCGTGCTTTTAATAGCAGGGCCGAGACTGGAACTCCGGACTCGGTGTCCCGGCCAGTCCTCCTGCAGCCTGGGAAATAAATGGTTTCTTCTCTGAAGCGGCGCTCCACTCAGGGCTGCTGCTCGTACAGAAAACACCTGAGTCTGGGTAACTTAAGCAAATCAAGGTTCACACAGCTCAGGGTCTGGAGGCCGGACTCCGGAGGCCGCGTCTGGCGAGGCTTTTCCCGTTGGTTCTCCAGGCCACACCGGGCGTCTCATCAGGAGCGAGTCGGAGCGTGCGTCTCTCACGCTCACGTGTGTCTCGTGGTCTCCTTCGCCTCTTATAAGCCCAGCAGGACTCGATCAGTGGTCCTGCCTTCCGACTCCATGGACGGCGAGCTCTGGGTGACACCTCGGTAGCAGGTGGCTACACAGGGCCCCCCAGGCTCATTAGGGTGATCGTGTTGTTAGTAAACTTCCTCCTTGGGGCAGGACAAAGGGCTTTCTCAGTCAGGCCGTCGGGTAGGATCGCAGTGAGGGCGTCTGAGGAGCACCCCGGGGTGGGGTCTGGCTGCGGCTGGCGGCTGGGCATCTGTCGAAGCCACCTCAGTCTGGCTCCCCTGCGGGCGGCTCAGCCTAATCAGTCTCACAGTCGTCTGATTTCTCCATCCCGTCCCTCCAAATAACCGCATGTCCTGCCTCACCCCCTACTTAAAAAATGACGTTCCAGTGCAAAAATACCACGCGTCTACACTTCTCTTTCTGAATTCTCCCCGGGAGTGGGCGCTTGCTCTGCCTGTGGCCAGTCGTCTTGGTAAATAACTGGGAATTGAGCCAGGGACAATCTCCTCGTGCCGAGCTGGGCCTGCAAGGGTTAAGAGGAGGCTCGGAGAGAAGAGGACGGCAGCAGGTGGGTTTTATTTTCTAAGAGGGACCTAATGCTGATGGAAAGCAGCCCACGGAGCCTCGCGTGTTCAGGTATGTGACTGACAGAGGCCATCGGCAGGACAAGGAGCTTGTTAGAAATCACCAGGCCATTATCCCCGAGAGCAACAGCTGCCTCTCCAAGTGGGAAGGAAATAGATCCCCTCTCAGGAGGACGAGCAGATGGAAAGGTTCCAGTGCGCCTGTGAACACAACTTCAGAGAGTCCTTGGGCGCCGCCTCGGCGTAACCATCTTCCTTGGACTGTTGATGTTGGGGAGGAAGAGGCATCGTTGGGGGCCAAAGATCGGGGGGCAGAAGCAAAGGGGAAGAACAGACGAGGTGAGTGAAACGCCGGGTCCCGCCTCTGGTCAGGAGCACGGTTGCTGACACTGAAAGATGAGGGAGAAGGGGGTCTGGCGGTGGCGCAGGGGGCAGAGGCCAGCTCTGGAGGCAGACCCACATGGAGGTTCTGGACTTGGGCCTGGAGACCTCCCTGAGTTCCTGGGCACGTGTGTACCCATGATCTGGGGTTGGCTGGGTCAGGAGTAGGTGGTGGTGTCGGGACCCCCCTGGGGGTGCCGTTTCTTTGTCTTAATGCTTCTCCTGCTCATGGAACAGATAAATAAATAAACTTTAAAAAGGCAAAGAAAAAGATAAGGGAGAGGGAAGAGCCAGGAACAGCAAGAGCTGGGTTTTAAGTTTTCTGACTTGGCTAGAATCATGCGCTTTGAACTGCCCAGGGCCTGCATGGCTGTGGCCGGGGTCAGTCCTGGTCCCTCTGAGGAGGGAGGGGAGAGGTAGAAGGGGCCCTCCCTGTGCAGGCGCTGCCTCCCGGAGCCCAGCTGTCAGCTCAGCTGGCATGGGGGCCACAGGGCCGTCTATCTCCCGTGCTCCCATTCTGCAGTCGGGACGGTGCTGGGCGTGCACGCTCTGGCGAGATTGTCATGCACACGTGGACGTTTCTTGCTGGCAGGTCACGGGGGGTGGGTGGAACTGTTTCTCCTTTTACAATTCTCTGAACTTGGAATTCCTTTGACGAATTGAACTGACAAAACTCAGGGAGGGGCTGAGGAATAACTGGGCCATAGACACTGACCTCCTAGGCCGGTGACCCAGCTACCGTGGGCTGGGAGGGCCCCAGGGGCCTCGCTCACCTGGCGGAGGGCTGGGGGCCCACTCTGCCCCTGGGGCTGCTGCCTGCCTCACTGTCTCAGCTCCAGCGGAGAGCCTGCCAGCCTGGCCATCTTCCTCAGTGGCCCCATGATGGCGTTCTTCCAGTGATAATTTGCAGCTAGTGAAGAATGCTGCTAAGCCTCTCACTTGGCCTTAAACATGCCTTAACTGTTTGCACATGAACTCAGGGAGAAATCAGGGAGTGATGGAGAGGAAGGGGGGTCTCTCTCCCCTTTCTTGGCTTTCTTGCAGGGTGGAGACACCTCAAGAAAACATGGGGGTGGGGCAGTAGCAATGGCTCCATGGAAAAATGTTGCACTCAGCGAAGCTGACCCAGATGGAAGAGTTCTGGGTTCGTGTCCTGGCAACTCTGAGTACACTCGGCATGTGTGTGCCCAGGACTCTGGGCTGGCTGAGTCTGGCAGAGGGTCTGACATTGAGTATGTCCCCATAGCAGCAGTCAGGTGCCGAGCAGAGGAAGCCAGATCCACATGGCTGGCCAGGGTTTGAGTCCCAGCCCCAAGGCTTGAAAACATGCCAGGTGTGTACATGTATGTGTCCAGGCCCCTGATGGGATGGAGGAGTGGAGGTAGAAGCCTTTCAGCGGGACCAGGCCCCTTGGAGGGGTTCTGTCTGTCTGTCTCTCGCATGTGACCTCTGGCATTAAAAATGACCCCACTGGGGAGCTAGTTCTCTTTCTTTCCATCTCTTGCTCAATCTCTGTCTGTCATGGAAAAATCAAACAAACTGAGAAAGGAAAGAAAACACGCGTGGGATCTCGGCCGCTGCGGCCCTTTGGGTGGGGTCTGGGATCTGTCGGCCCTTTGGAGAATTCTGCGTGCGGTCCTCGGAGCTGCACTGAGCTGGGAATGTCCTTGAAGCGGGGCAGGCAACAGGCAAGGGGTTCTGACCTGCTCCTCACCCTGAGCAGATCCCAGCAGGGGCGTCCCAGGAGCCCCCAGCTCTGGGCCGGCTGGTGCTGTAGGATGAACTCCCATCTGGGAGTCAGGAAGGCGAGGCTGTGGTCCCTGTTCTGGGCTAGGCCACGCTCATGTGCTCTGCTTCAGTTTCCTCTTCTGTCAAATAAGCGGTTTGGACCAGGTGATGGGGCAAACAGCTTCCGGCTGTCCAGAATGAATGGGGGGTGGGCACTGTGGAGGCAGTGTATGCAGGTGGGCCGGCTCAGCTAGGACGGGCTGGAGCCCCGGCCCTCGAGTAGCTCCAGCTGTGTGACCTTGGGAAGCCTCTCCACCCTGCAAGTTCCAGTCTGTCAGCTGTAAAGGGGTGAAGTGAAATCTACGTTGAAGAGTTGGGGGTGTTGAGTGAGTTACCACATGTGAGTGGGAGGCCTTTTTGTTTTTGAGAGATTTTTGCTATAGAATGCGTGTGCTCGCTGGAGAGACAGAGACAGAAAGCAAGAAGCATCCCCCAGCGAGGATGGCCATGCTGCAATCCCTTTTCCATTTTCTTCTCGGGATCTTGGGCATGTATGCACATGAGCCCAGCATGAGTTTCAAGCCACCAGATTCGGGACTTGAACTGCGATAGACTACATGAGAGTCGAGTGATGTAGCTGTTACGCCATCTGCTGGTCCCAAGTGGAAGACCCTTAAAAGCAGGTTCCCTAATGACTTCCTTCCTTCCTCATTGCCCACCCCTGCGTTCTTCTTGTTGAATCAGTGGGCCAGGTGTGGCGCTGGGAAGCCAGGCGAGGGGCTGCTTGACCTTGTGTAGAAACGTGCGCCCTGGAGGACTTTCTGCCCTCAGTCTGCAGCGGCCGCTCTACGGCACAGCCACGTCAGGAAGCGCTGCAGCATCTGGAAACCATTCTGGAAGACACTGTGCATAATAGGCGATGTCCCTTAAGTACAGATTTGGACCATCTTAGAACTTAGTACAGAAAGGTGGTTTCCCTCGAGGCTAGACCGCTGTGGGGCAGGTCATGGTCTCCCCTTCCATTTGGTTGCCAGACGACTCAGTTACGTTTGCCAAGTTCAGTGAGGCTGAGAGCCCTGATGTCTGAACTACGCGGACCACCCGGCCTCCTTTGCTCATTCTTAAGGAAAACCTTCTTTGGCTCCCAGGTCTGGGAAGGAGGGTCACTTCGATGCTCCTGGATGGCCCACACTCACTCCCTTTTTCTCAACACATGAGCAGACATGTACATGCCAATGCACACACGATATGCACCTGTGCATACACACACACACACACACACACACACACACACACTCATGCCTTTGAGTTCCTCGATGCCAGGAGTGTCTTTCAGTCCAGTACACCCAGCCCAGAGCACTTGGTGCCTGGAAATGAGATACGTGATGAGGGGACTCTGAGCGAAGAGGCGAGTGAATGACCAGGTGGTTAAAGCATTTGGCTCAGGTCTCAGGTATACTTACCCTCCCCTTTCTGCTGACAGGTTTTGATAGTTTACATTTTGATCTTTTCTAAGGAGTGCACACTTTTCCTTCTTCTTTGTTTTTTGAGAGGTTTTTACTTCAGGGCACATATGCTTGCCAGATAGAGAGATAGAGAGACAGAAAGCGAGAAATCACCCCCCAGGGGGATGGCCACGCCGCAATCCCTTCTCCTCCATTCTCCTCTTGGGATTTTGGGCATGCACGCACACGCGACTGGCGTGAGTTTTTTACACACACACTCATGCCTTTGAGTTCCTCGATGCCAGGAGTGTCTTTCAGTCCAGTACACCCAGCCCAGAGCACTTGGTGCCTGGAAATGAGATACGTGATGAGGGGACTCTGAGCGAAGAGGCGAGTGAATGACCAGGTGGTTAAAGCATTTGGCTCAGGTCTCAGGTATACTTACCCTCCCCTTTCTGCTGACAGGTTTTGATAGTTTACATTTTGATCTTTTCTAAGGAGTGCACACTTTTCCTTCTTCTTTGTTTTTTGAGAGGTTTTTACTTCAGGGCACATATGCTTGCCAGATAGAGAGATAGAGAGACAGAAAGCGAGAAATCACCCCCCAGGGGGATGGCCACGCCGCAATCCCTTCTCCTCCATTCTCCTCTTGGGATTTTGGGCATGCACGCACACGCGACTGGCGTGAGTTTTTTAAGCCACCGGGTCCGGGACGTGAACCCCGGTCGACTACGTGGGAGTGCAGTTACATAGCCATTACGCTAACTGCTGGCCCCACACTTTTCCTTCTTCTAATGTCTAGCTTACATATAATAGTTGTGCCTACGTGTGGGTTTCCAGAACACGCATCCATTGTGCATTGGTCATTCAGCGGGAAGCGTGTCATCAGTACTTGGTGCTGCGCATTTGAGACGCACGTTTCTGTCCCGAGGTGTACGTGGACTGTCCCCCACTGCCGTCGCTGTCCTGTGCTCTGGTTCTCCAGCACTCTCTCCGCCGAGTCAGGCACCCGCACTGACCAAGTCCCCAGCGCGCTCGCCCTCCCAGCTTCTGGTACCCACCGTCATACGCTCTGCTCTGCTCTGCCCGCATGCCGTCAGCCTTCCAGATCCCACTATGCGAGAGAAAAGTGGTGCTTATCTTCCAGTGCCGGGTTTACTTTCTTAGCACCGCGCCCTCCAGGGCTCTCTATGTTGCCTGAGAGGACTGGGGTTTGAACCATGGTTGGCATTATGGGATTTGGCTCCCTGAGCCATTAGGCTATGGGGCTGGCCCCTGGCTCCCTGTCTGTAGTAGAAATTGGGGCATGGGCAGGTGCTGTGTGGCCCCAGGTCACACTTCTGGCCTGGAACCCTGGCCGCAGTGTCAGGCAGGAAGTCCCCACACAGGGGAGTGGCTGCCGAGGCAGGCAGGTAGCAGGCCACGTAGTCCCCAGGTGCAGGGGTGGAGCTCTGTCTCCAAAGTGTCCCCAAGTGCTCACAGGGATGGTGCAAAGCAGGCCGGGCAGGTGTGTTCATCTGCATTCTATGTGAGAAGCTCGCGGGCCGGAGAGGTTAAGGAGGGGTGGGCGCTACCCCGCTAGTGAGCGTCAGGCCTGGGGCGGGAAGGTTGCCCGGGAGCCTAGGCCATGCTCTCTGCCCTGGGCCTGGTGGGGGCGCTGTGAGGGCCTGTCTGGCAGTGGCATGATCTCTGAGGTGTTCTCTGAAGAAGGGGGATGCCAGGATCCACCTACTGTAGCCTGCGGACTGCGAGGCCACCTTGTCCTTGGCTGGTGTGGTTTGAAGGCACCGGGGGAGACCAGGGCTCCATTTGAAGGCCTTGGTTGGTCTCTGGGGCTGGGTTCAAAGGCAAAGACTCCGGCAGGCAGCACTGCCAAAGGCAGTGTGGACACTGCGGTGGGGAGAGGGTGCCAGAGGAGAGGCTCAGCTCTGAAGCTATATGGCGCGTCCACACATGCCTCCCTTCGGAGCGGGCACCTGACACACGCACAGATTGGCATTTAGCAACTTTGCAAACATTGTATAAAATTAAACCCACACTGAAGGGTATGTGAAGCCCAGCCTACTTATTCAGCAGCTCTTGGGAGGCCCTCACCGATGTCTGAGCTGTGTGGTAATGCCACATCACTGGGTGTTAACCCTTAGCTGGAAGAAACGCCTCTCCCTGCGTGCACAGAGCATGCCTTGCCCCGGGCCTGTAGGACACGGGGATCTGGGAGATGCTACGGAGTCGGGGGGCAGGTCGCACCCTCCCCGCCACTCTGATGGCCTGTTTTCTCCTGGTCCTGGAAGTCCTTGTGGCTGGGAGCCTGGGAAGCAAGTGAGCATCTTCATTCATCTAGCAACCTTCACCCAGGGCCTGCCATGCTGAGCACAGGGCATCCCCGGTGGAAACTCCCTTCTAAAGTCCCCAGTGAGGCCCAGCTGCAGTGCTGCAGATGGCTGGCCTGCAAATGGCCATGCAGGAGGCCTGGTTTGGTTCCCATCCTAGGCAGGATGGCATGGTGACATGCACCTGTAAGCCTAGCTAACCGGGAGGATGGGGCAGGGATGGAGACACGGTCAGGCCCTATTGAAAATACCTCTCTCTTACCCTCAGCCCATAGAAAGGTCCCCAACCAGACCAGGCTGTCAGCTGGGCTTTTCCTTCTGGTGGGCGGCTATTGCCCATATGCTTGCATGCCCAGCCCCTCCCCACACCTTCCAGGGAGTGAAGACATAATTGGCAGCCCCCCTACCTTCCAGAGGAGCCTCCCCAGCCCCTGGAAGATCCCCCAGCCTCAGCCCACCTGCTTTTCCCTTTGGCTGACAGGCTGCTCTCTGAAGATGTTACATGAAGCCTGGTCTGGGGAGGAAGATCCTTTCCCGATACACGAGCGGGAGAGACGAGCAACCTTCTCTGCGGTTTCTGAGTGAATGACTCAGGCCTTAGGGGGTGTTTCTTCACGTCTGTTGGGGAGCATTTGTGCTAATTATCTGCCGCCTCGGTTACATAAGCAGGCCTTTGTCAGCGGTTTTCTGAGGGGACCTTATGTGCAGTTGGGGTTTGCTGTTCAGTAAGCATTTCTGAGGAGTTGCTTGGGGAGTCCACGGAGCTGCCACTGTGCCTCTGCCCTGGTGAGCCCTGCGTGCCGCTGCAGCGTGCCCAGTGCGCTGTCACCAAGGCAGCTGCTCCCGAGGACAGCACACCAGGCAGCCTCTGAGTCCACCTGCAGAGGCAGGGCCTGTATACCTGGGCTGGGGTGTGTGTGGGGGGTGGTGACTTACTGGGGAGGACAGAGCACAGCAGGAAGAACCCTCTGTTACAGGAAGCAGCTCTGCTACTGAACTCAGCCCGGGCCGCTCTGAGCTCAAGGTAAAGCCCCATTAACTAACACCTGGTCATCGGCAGTCACAGTAGCTCACATTAATCGAGTGCGTTTAGGCGCCAGGAACTAGGTCAGGCATTTATCGTGTGATCTTATTTGATCCTATTAACCGTCCTCTGGGGGGCGTTCCTCCTCTCTCCATTTTACAAGCATGGAAACCGAGGCTCACAGAGCTTAGCGCCTGTCCCAGGTCACTTAGGTGTGGCAGGTGTCAATGGTTGGGGCGGGCAGGCCTTTGCACCCAGGGCCTCTTGTCTGTTGGCGCGTTCATGCTCACAAACACCAGCTGGCTGTCTGCGTGCTGCCCTGGGGCGTGGTGAAGGCCTCTCTCTGGAGACGCTCTGAGCCTGGCGGGGGCACTTCTCTGACATACACGTGCACCCACAGCACAGAGGCATGTACCCGGCACACAGCCCGGGTGCTCCAGGGAGGTGACTGTGCTAGGGTTCTTCAGAGGAGCAACCGTAGGGAGTTATGTAAATTATATGTGTATGTGTACGTGTCATTTATTATAAGAATTAGCCCACATGATTACAAAGGCCGAGAAACCTCACCATCTTCCATACAGCAGCCGGAGAACCAGGGGAGCTGCTGGTGTGAGTCCTGGACCGAGGGAAGAGCCCGGAGCTCTGGGGCCTCTGTGGGCTGGAGGCTGCCCACCCACATTGGAGGGGGCAGATCTCACGCCACTGCTTCAGGGCTGACATCATCCCAGAAATACCTCACAGCCACAGCCACGACGTCCAACCGGCTATCTGGGCACCCCAGAGCGGGGCCGAGTGGGCCCATAAAGTAACCATCAGAATGGCCGAGTGTGAGGGGACTGTGGCTTCCTGGTGGTGACAGGGTGCTTGGGCTGATTCTAGAAAATGAACAAGGGATGCCAGGCAGAGAAGGGGCAGCGGGCATCCCAGCATGGACCAGCACGTGCACACGCACACACACGCACACGCACAGCCGGGAGAGAGTGACGGCTGCCGCTGGGGACCCGCAGCCGCTGGGGGCTGGCCGCACACG
>NW_006160006.1:1860493-1864887 GCF_000334495.1 Tupaia belangeri chinensis | reverse complement strand
GTGGGGGGCGCCTGCCGCTGGGCACCCTGAGCCGTTGGGTGCTGCTGGAACGCGGTGGACCTGAAGCTAACAGAGGCTCGCCTTTCTGGGTGGTGGGGAGGGCCTGGATGCGGAGACAGGTGGAACACTTGGGGTGTACCCTGAGGCGTTGTCCTGAGGCTCATCCCTGCTCTCCACAAATGCGTCCCTCTCTGAAAACATACAGCCCGTTTACATGCCCCCTTTGACATCAGAGTCATGGGATCCCACCCTGTGCTATGGTCTGAGCGTGTGCGCCCCCCCAGATTCATGTGCTAACACGTAACTCCTAAGGAGGTAGTATTAGGCGGTGGGGCCTTTGGGAGGTGATTGGTCACGAAGGCTCACCCTCGTGAAAGAAACCAGTCTATGACAAGAGACTCCCGAGGGAGCCTGCTTGGCCTCTGCCATGTGAGGACACATGGAAGGTGCCATCTCTGAGGAATGGGCCCCCACCAGATACTCAATCTCCTGGTACCTTGTCAGACCCCCAGCCTCTAGCGCTGTGAACCGTTTCCATTGTAACAAATTACTCCGTTGAAGATACTTTGTCATAGCCGCCAGAAGGACCGAGATGCCCTGCCTGAAGCTCTTGCAAGCTGCGGAACCCAGCGACATGCTCTGGGCTGTCTGTGAAATCATGTCTTCTTGCCAACGCCCATTCCCCGGTCTTCGTATAGGACGTGTCCCCTAAGCTTACTTGTAACTGGGCTTCCTCTTCCCTCAGAACTTGCACCGCGGGTGAGTCACACTGAGCGAGCCTAACACTAAACCGAATGTTCCAGAGATGGTAAAATGGATCATACGTTCAGTGTGTCCTGCTAAACCTCCTCATGCCCCGTATGTCGGCCTATAAAATCTCAACTAAGAGGAGGGAACTAGGAACAATTAGGTAGTGGTCGGCCACAAACTCTGACAGAGCGGATGGCTGGGGTGACAACGATCTCAGGGTTAACAGTAGCCACACTGTCCTCCCATCACACACGGCCCCGCCTCAGGACCCACAACTAGAACAGATTCTCTCTTCCCACCAAAGGGAAGGCTCAATATCACTAGGGTACTCCCGAGGGTAATTTCTACATTTAATGCCACCCCCTAACCGGGACGCTAGGTTTCTTCTCCCCCCAGAGCGGAACAAGGTATTCTAAAGTTTATGTGGAAAAATAAGCAAGCAATATGAGGTGTATCTAAAAAGAACAGCAATGAGGGGAGATTAGCCTTACCGGGGAAGCCGAGCCACTACTAGTCTCAATGCTGAATGCTGACACCAGCATGCACAGACAGGCGGGCGGGCAGCGTCGCTGGACCGAGCAGCCCAGAGTACATTATCTCTAAGAATTGATAGAGCCAGAGGACGGCACAGAGGTTGAGGCAGCTGGATCGTGTGTGGCCAACTGTGTGGTTTGAGTCCCAGATCCAGCAGCTTGAAAAACACGCCGGGTGCGTGTGTTCCCACCCTCAATCTTGAGAGGAGATTGTGGTGTGGTCACCCTCCCTTAGGGGTGATTTCTCACGTTCTCTCTGTCTCTGGAGAGTGCATGCACCCTTCAGCAAAAAAAAGTAAAATAAAAACAAAATGATAAACAACACAGATGGCATCTTAAACCCGTGTGGTGAATGAGAAGTTTAGCAGAGAGAATTGGGGCAATAGAGCAGCCATTTTTGGAACGAGAGAAATTAGTTTCCATGCTTTGTACCAGGCATCGGGAAAGACAACCAAAGGTTCAAATGTCAAAAGTATAAAAACGCTAGGAGGAAGCGTGGAGCTCACCCTTCCAACGACGATCCAAGATCTAGAAGGCAGGTAAGGAAAGAGGGATGCCTCCGTAAAAATGAAAACAAATATTTTTGCATTCCTACAACACTAGATGAACAGTCAAAAGACAAACGACAAGCTGATGCAAGCGTGTGGATCGCGCATCACGACGGGCTGACCCTCATGGGAAAGGAATTCGACCCTGGGAAGGCCCGCGGCCCAGTGGGAAGACGGGCAGAGGACGGTTAGCGAGGGAGAGATGCGAGCGGGCCTTTTGCATTTGAACAGATGTGCAGCCTGCGTTCATAGTGAGAGAAATGCAAGTCAGAACTGCAGTGAGGCCCCATTCCTCACCTCCCCAATTGGGCACAATTCCAAAATCCTGACAAAACACATGCTGGCTAAACTGTACGGGAGGACGCGGTCTCCGCCATCGCTGGCTCCGCGTGGAGTGGAAGAACTCTGAGGGGGCAGCCCTTGTAATGTCTGCCAGCTCCTCACACGAATTTGCCTTCCACCCGGTGATCCCACTGCTGAGGACCTACCCTGCAGGTATGCCCGCACGAGCCTGAGGTCACACTCCTTAAGCCATGCGTGGTGATGCTGGTTATAGCAGCGCTGGGAACGAGCTGGTGTCTGTCAACGCCGGCTGGATGACTCCATCTGGAACAACCGCCTGGCGGAAAACTATGCAGTGGAAAGAAAGGAAGGAAAATCTCCATGGTGGATAGGTGGAGACCTCGAGGGCATTTTGTTATGTGAAAAAAGTCAGGGATCAAGCATGGAAATACAGTCATGTCTTTTGTAAAAGGAAAATATTAGCGTACGTGTATTCACTTTTGCTCGTCTCTGCGCTAGAAAACCCTGGAAGGTAAAAAAGCAATGGTTGAAGAGCTATCCGTGTGGGATAGAGACGCATGGGAGCAAGGCTTCTCTGGGGCCACCTTCGTGTCCAGACGTGACTGTCGATGACCACAGAGACAACATGACCTGACTTGGCCTGGACGTCTCAGTCCAGCCCAGTCACAGGACTCGCTTGGTGACTCATGGAAACGAACCCAGATTCCCAGGCTCCACTGTTGGGGGGTCCAGAAGCGGAGTGAGGATGTCTAGGAGCTGCTGGAGGTATCCTCTTAACCGCTGAGGCCACAGGAGGCGACCAGAAGAGGTGTTCTCTGTGAGGTCCTGACCCGGTGTCACAGTTCTCAGACCAGAGACCCTGTGCCCAAGCCTGACCTGCGTGCGAGTCCCCGCAGGCTGGACTCCTGCCCAGGGGCGCGGCATTACTGCGTGCCTGTCTCCGGCAAGCCCAAATATGTTATGAGGTTTTATTTTCCACAATTTGCAGTATAAACATGCTATGAATTTGCTTATTTATTTAGTTTCAAATAAAGTTTATTTCTGCCATAATCAAGAGAGACAGAAAAAGAAAGAGAGAGAAAGAGAGACAGCAGCCCTAGCAGTGTGGAGGCTATGACTCACCCCCGGCCAGCCCTGATCACAGGCATGCGTGTGCCAGGCCCTCAGAGTGGGGGGTCTGGACGTGAACCTGGAATATTCTTGTGTGGACCAGCCTTAGAGTGTCACGGTTTACCACTGTGTCACTGTCTGCCCCCTATTTTGGTCTTTAAATGTGAAATTATAACCTTGAATATACTTTCAACCCCTCTCCCTGTTCCGGGAATCCTGATAGCTCCAAGGGACACCCTTCTCTACTCACTCAGAGATCTCTCTCTACCCCCAAACCGTGTTCAGGGAAAACTGATGGGAGATGTTGGAATGAGAGCCCGGGTCCTTCCTGCCGGCCAGGACGCAGCCCTCTGTTCTGTGAGGCGGTTACGGGAGAACACCTGGTCCCGAGAGGTGCGTGGCGTTCCCATGAGAGCCGGCGTCTCTGGGAGTCCCTGGTCCAGGCCACTTCCTCTCCTTCCCAGAGGTGCCCAGGGAGGATGGCAGGCGTCTCTGCCACCTCACCTCCAGGCAACTCTGGGTCTAGTTGCCCAGACCCTTTCCTACTTGGGGGTTTTATGGCCAGTCTTCGTTGGGGAGCAGGGGTAACCCAGTAGTGACCACAGAGAGGTCAGAGGCTGGGCTTGTTCCTCTGCTGTCTTGGGGCTGTCTCTGAGGGGCCATCTGGAAGGGAGGGAGATGGTTGTGGGGAGCGGGCCCTTTGCTCTGGCTGCTGCCAGGAGGCGCTGTCCAGCCAGGCTCTCTGAGGGCCCACCAGAGGAGCCAGGCAGTGGGAGGCAGTGCTCTCTGTGGGGAGGCCAGTGTGGGTCCTCGAAGCCTGGCCCTTCATCCTGCCCTGCTCCTGGCCTCCATTTTCCAGATTAGATTTTTGGGAAAAGTGGGGAGTTTGCATTTAGTATTGGGGAAAATGTCTGTTTCCTCCCTCTCGCCAGAGTCCCCAGGGACTAATGAGAGTCTGTCTTGGAAAAACTTGGGGGTGTTGGAATGCTGTCAACAGCTGGGACTTGTGAGACGCAGATCAATTTGCTCAGCCTGCCTGCGGTAGGGAGTGGGTGGGGGTGCTGGCAGAAGCCGCTGCCCGCCCGCCTGCCTGCCTGCCCTACCCCACTCCGCCTATGCCCTGCCCTGCTGGGCTGTGGGCTGGCTGACC
>NW_006160006.1:1858598-1859904 GCF_000334495.1 Tupaia belangeri chinensis | reverse complement strand
GGGGGGCCAGCGGGGCCAGCACCTGCTGAAGGCCTGTGCGGGGAACCCTGCCCACAGCAACAGCTTCACGGCTGCCAAGGACGTCTTCGGAACCTCCCCCTCCCTTCCTGCGTCCCTCTCCTCTCTGAGGGCCTTCTCTCTCTCCGACCCCATCACTAGCCCTCGCACTTGCTGGTGTGAGCCCGTTTCCTGAGGTCTGCCAGAGCCTCGGGATAGGCGCTCATCCCTCTCCTGCAGATGTTAACTAAGGGACTACCATGTGCCGGGGACAGGGGACAGAGCGGTGAGGGAGCAGGTGGCTCTGCTTTCAAGGGATCGAGGCCTGAGCGGAGGAAGGACACCAGTAAACACTGTGGTCGCAGCACGGTCCCTGGCGCTCTGCAGAGGCCTCCATAAGGAAGAGACCCGGCCTTCTCTCTCCTTCCTGTTACTCACAAGCTCGGCTTCTTGAGGTTTAAAAGAGATCAAACGAAAAGCAAAACTCGTCGTGGGGTGGGGTCTAGGTACTGATTAGCACCCTGGGTTACTCCCGTTACCCACAGGCACTGCAGCGCTAGCTGGAGAACCTCGGGCCTGGAGGCGAGGACCCCCTGGCGGCCCGGGCTGCGTGGTTTCCCCACTGGCATCTGCCTGCACTGGCGTCCACCCACACTCCGAAAAGCCGCCTGGTTCTTACCCGCTGTCCTGCACGTGTGTGAATATTCAGATACTTGTTTTGGAAGGAGGCCTGATCTGGGTGCTCAGAAGCCTGGATGTAGGCTGGGTTAATTAGCTCTGTGACCCGGGGTGAGGAGGCACCCCCTGGCACCTCCACACTTCCTAGATGGCAGCACTGTCTACCCTGCCTGCCTCTGCCAAGCCGCCAGGGAGGATTGGAACCTGTCGGCATCAGAGTGAGTGGCAGTGCCAGTGGTCCCCGAGGACCAGCTCACACATGCTCACATACACACTCACGCCGTGGGGAGTTGGGGCTGATGACAAGCTGGGTTTCCTGGCCACGTCCCCGAGGACCTCTGCCTGGCTCTGGAAGTCCCTTCCTGGCTGGAGGGAGCTCTCGCTTCCAGCAACTCCTGAGGAGGGGAGTCTGGGGGAGTGGCCTGCTCCCAGGGCCCCCTCATGCCCCCCAGCCCTTGTTTACACCAGGGAGCTGAGGAGCTGTCCTGGCATCAGGACGGCCCTGGTGTGTAACTGACACTTGAGAGCCCTCCACAAGGGATTGGCCGTGGCCACCTCCAGGGCCCTGGGCCTTCCCCTCCCGGTCCCCCTCTTCTTACAGGCTTTTCCCGGGGGCCCCTCTTTTTTTTTT
>NW_006160006.1:1839086-1858574 GCF_000334495.1 Tupaia belangeri chinensis | reverse complement strand
TTTTTTTTTTTTTAATTTATTCATTTTCTACATTAATTCACTATACACCATCACAACACACAAATGAATTTTCCATCCAAAATACACTGTGCATTGGCTCAATCAAGCACATCAACATACATGTTCTCAGCAAATAATTTTCCAATTTTTACATCCTGCATACCTTGCCCTTTGTCTTGCCATCCCTGATTCCCCATCCCCTACCCTCTGCTATGTCCCATCCTCCTCCCACATTGTCCCTGGCATCCATGGTTGCCCTCCATGCCTTCCCCCCCCATTCAATTGTTCTGCCAATTAACTTAATTAGTCTAAATATATCCAATAGCTAGCACAGCTGACACATACCTATACATGAACCCAAGTCTGACTTTAGGCATAAACCCCAGTGAGTAGAATGAACATACTATAAAGTAGTACCCAGCTGTGCCCATACAGCTCGCTGAAGTCGTCAAATATGCATTTTTTTTTACAAAATGGTACAAACAGTTTTACTGTTTTATTTATTTATTTATTTTATTACCTAACATTCATTCCCTGAGCATCATCATAACATACTAAATGTGGTTTCCCATCTAGGATAAACTGCATAGTGGCTTAATCAAGCATGTTATCATCAATAATATTCCATTTCTACTTTCATACATATGTATACGTATATATATGTTTTTTAGTACCTCTTGACCAAGCCACTGGCACATGAAGCTGGGCCGACAGGGCCTGTTTCTGGGAGCTTGACCTTGGGGGAAAGCGTCTTAGAGCAGATTTTGACAAGGAAAACAGAGGAGGAAGAGACCTACTCAACAGTTAGGAAGCACCTACTTTGTTCTAGGCCCTGAACCAAGCCCTAGTGTGTCACCCGGTGCTCAGGACAGAGACCTGGGAAGAGCTATGTGTCCCATCTATGGCTGAGGAGGCCGAGGCTCGGAGTTCAGCCCTGGCCCAGGCAGTGAGGCCAGAGACACACTCCGACCGACCAGGGCCATGCTGGCTCTCTTTTCTCTTTCTTCTTTCTTTCTGTTTCCTTCTTTTTTTATGTTTTTGCTATAGGGTGTGTGCACTTACCAGAGAGACAGAGATGGACAGACAGAGAGACGGTTTGGCAGAGTCGGTAACGCCGATGGTGCCCAGCGCTGTGCCTTCTGCTCCATTCTGTTACCTAGCTGGTTGCCATGGCCTTGGGGGACCCAGTAGGCCTGGGCTGGGGAAGGGTGCTCCCACCTGGCCCTTGTCATCAACTGTCCATGCTGGTGTCCACACAGATATCACTGTCCCTGTCTGTCCTTGGCCACCCATCCATAAGGTTGCCATGAGGGCATCCCCGTTCCCACAGTCTAACCCTTTCAGCCATGTCTCCCCTTGGTCCCTCAGCCCCGGGGACATGGGGAGGAGGCCAGCCATGAGCCCTCAGCTCTGAGGCACATCCTGGGTCCTCTCTGTTTACCACACACAAGCTCTTGGCTCTCTGTCTGAAAGGGGCCCTGGGCTGCTCATTTTCTACCCTGCAGTGCCCTCCACCCAGGGCAGTGTCCAGGAGGGGGCGTGCTCTCACAAGGTGGGTGAGGATCGCTGAGAGCAGACGAGAGAGGCCCTCGCTGTCCTGTGAGCCTCCTGGCGCCATGTAGAGAAGGATGCAGTTGGCAGGAGGTGGAGGCAGACTGCCTCTGGCTCAGCCCCCTCGGGCTCTACTGGGGAGCCAAGCCTCACTTACACAGGGTCTTAGTGGCCAGCACCCTCCCCGGTAGGAGCTGACGTCCTGGAATGTGCCTGGCACCAGCACCCAGCACGTTTTAAGTCTTCGGAAAAGTCATGACATGTTTTTCTATGCAAAAATGCATCGTGACAGGACCAGCAGTTAGTGTAATGGCTGTGTCGCTGGACTCGCATGCAGGTGGCTCTACTGGGGAGCCAAGCCTCACTTACACAGGGTCTTAGTGGCCAGCACCCTCCCCGGTAGGAGCTGACGTCCTGGAATGTGCCTGGCACCAGCACCCAGCACGTTTTAAGTCTTCGGAAAAGTCATGACATGTTTTTCTATGCAAAAATGCATCGTGACAGGACCAGCAGTTAGTGTAATGGCTGTGTCGCTGGACTCGCATGTAGTTGACTGCAGTTCGAGTCCTGGGCCCTGTGACTTAAACTCACGCTGGGCGCGTGTGCGTGTGTGCCCAAGATCCCGAGAGGAGAATGGGGAAGGGATTGCAGCATGGCCATCCCCTCCTGGGGGGTGATTTCTCACTTTCTGTTTCTCTCTTCTGGCTAGTGCACGTGCCCTATAGCAAAAACCTCTCCAAAAAAAGAAAAAAGAAAAAAAAAAAGCAAGCAAGCAAGAAATGGAGGTCTATTGCTTCATGATTCTGGTGGCTGGAACATGACAGAGGTGGAGGACACGCAGAGAGGAAGTTTTAGGTCTTTCCTGACAACCCGGTCTCCCGAGAATGAACCCTTTCTACAAGAGCTGGAACTCACTGGGTCTCCCGAGACATCATTCATTCGTTCATGAGAGTAGAGTGTTACCCCATGGTCCAATCACCACCCCTGGGTGCCTCTTGAACTCCATGGGACTCGGGACCAAATGCAAAATTATGAAACTTAGGGTGCAAGCCATAATCCCAATTGTAACATCTGCCTTCTTTGCCTCTTTTCTGCTTTTCTCTTCTGTGGCTGTGTCTCCTTTATGTCCCTGGGGCCTCAGGAAGTAGGACGTGGTGTGTGGGACTCCATGCTGTGCAAGTCCCCAGAGCGCCGATAGGCCCTGCCTGGTGCTTGCAGTCTGGAGGAGGTCCCATCCTCAAGCCGGTTCTCTGGACCTGCCCTGTCTCTTAGCAGCGAGCCAGCACTAGCCCCCTCTGGGAGTCACCACTCTGCTCTTCTCCCACTCTGACCCGGGCTCGCTTCAGGACGTGCCGTGTGATGCTGTAGAAAGAGCGTCTCTCCAGGACACGGACGTCTGGATTTGGATCTGGCGCTGTGCTGAGATCTTGGGCAACCGCTGTTTTCCCCTCCCTCCACCTCGTGTGTATGTTTTTAATCAAGTTTACGATAGATTGAAGACACACGTCGCCGGCTGGAGTCGAGAGCGCATGGCAGTCTGAAAGGCAGCCGTGGTCTGGGGCATGGTGTGAATATGGGCGTGGCTGTTCAGTGGTGTCCTGGGGTCATGACCTGCTGGTTCCTGTTCAGCCAACTTATCAGAACCAGGCTTCACTCCTGTGTTGTGAGCCTCACCCGGGGAGTGCTGGGGTGGGATCTCAGGGCACCCTTCACCCAGAAGGCCACTGATTGGCGCTGGCCTTCACGAGCTGTCATGCCATGGGTACGTACTGACGCCAGTCCACCTGTAGGTACTTAGGATACACTGGGGACAAAACGGGTGCATCAGTCGAGGTCCACTGAGAAGACGCCATGATGGGATTGGCCTACTGGGCAAGGAGCCGGCACAGGCAGGGAGGTCCTGTCCGTGGTGCAGGTTTGATACCTGCGGAAAGGTAGGAAAGCCCTGTCCTAGCTGCCTTGCCGTGCTCAGCCGCGGGCTGGGCGGCCTGTGGGAGTGTGGAGCAACATGGATGGGTGGGGGTCCCAGGGCAGGGCTGTGCCAGGCCGTGGTCATCACAGCCGAGATCTGCACGCGCGTGGCCACCACGACAGACGAACATGTCCAGGGAGTGAGGAGCGACATAAGAAAGGAAGAAATGGTATTATAGAAGCTTTTTAAAAATAGCTTATTTCTTTTCTTATGAGAGAGAGGCACCTTTAGTGGGGTCTCGCACTGTGATCCACACCCCTCCTCAGCCGTCCTGATAGGAACGTGTACATGTATCTGGTGTGTACTGGTCGACCCAGGAACCCAACCTAACCCTCCATATGGCTCCCAGTACTCGGGGTTGCGTGCTACCTCTGTACCACAGCTGGGACTCGAAGTTGGAGGGGCTATGCAGTAATGCTGTGGCCTAAAGGGGGACCAGGAGAGCCAGAGTGGGCAGGGCAGGTCTCATGGAGAAGCCCTCTGAGCCTAAACCCTAAAGGTGAGGGAATTAGCCTGGAGGTCTGGGGAGCAGTGCCCCAGCCCGAAGACGGAGTATACACGTGTGCGTGAGGAGTGGTCTGGAGCCGGGTTGTCCAGAGTGGCTGAGCTGAGCGTGTCCGAGGGGCGAGTCTGCAGGCCGTCCAGACTAAGCCTTCATTCTGGGTAAGATGGGGCGAGGGAGGACTGGAGCAGCTCAGAGACTCCCTCTTGATGTTTCCCCCCCTCATATTAAAAAAAAATCTATTTATTTACAGTCATTCACTGTACAGTATACAAAATGAGATTTTCCACCCAGTATACATTCTATTGGCTCAATCAAGGATATTCCCATACATGTTATCATCAACAAATAATTTCTATTTCTTATTTCTTAGACATTTTGCTTTATTTTCCCCCCTTCATTCCCTACTTCTCACCCTCTGCCAACTCCCCCCCTTTTCCCACACTGTCTCTGGTATGTACAGTTGTTTTCCATGCCTTTTTTTTTTCACATTTTATTGATTCACTAAAGATCTTAATTAATTTAAAGACTTTCAATAGTGAGCACAGCTGATATAAACATATTTATGAATGCCTGTCTGGCTTTAGGCGTCAACCTCAGTGAGTGAAGTGAACATGCTATACAGTGGCACCTGGCTGGGGCTATATAGCTTACTGCAGTCATTACATAGGTATTAATAGGTATTTTAATGCATTTGTTTATTTCAAAAATGTTTAGTTTTAATAGAACAAAATTTTAAAAATATTAAGAGAAATTTGCCTAAAATGTAAAGCCAGGAGAAAGGTTAGGATTCAGTTCAAATAGTAGGTAGATGAACCTATCAACAGTTCAAGAGAAGACAAAAATTCTTAAATACGGAAATCAAAGCATCGAAGAAAATCAGTCATGTTTTCGTCTAAAGTCAAAAAATTCTCTTTCACTAGTTCAGACTCACATAATTAACCTCTCTTTACTGAATCTGCAGCGTTGCTGTGGTCTGATCTTTCCACTTAAACTCTGGAAGTTAACACTCAACTCCGGACCTGCCCCTGCCATTAGGCTGGCCCTTCTCTTGGTTGTTCCTTGTTCTCTTATTTCTGTGTCCGACTTTAGTTCTCCTGGTATAGTACTCCCTCCAGCACTTCTTGGAGAGCTGGTCTGGTGTTGGTAAATTCTTTTAGGTTTCGTTTACCTGAGAATGTTTCTGTCTTTTTGTCTCATGTGAAGGATAATCTTGCTAGGTATAGTATCCTTGGTTGAAATTGCTTTTCACGGAACATTTTGGATATATTTTCCCATTCTTTCATTGTTTCCAGTGAGAGGTCCGATGTTACCCTGATGGGTAAACCACAGTTAGACTGATGGAAGACAAAAGACCAGATGCAATAAAAACTGGATTAAGAGGAAAATGACATACGCAACAGATTTTAACCAGATAATACATCGACATTAAAAAGAAATACTACATGGCACCAAACAATTCGAAAAAGTAGATGAACTGGATACCGTTCTGGGGAAGTCAGACATGCCCAACTTGGCAAAGGATCGATAGAAAACTTGAACAGACCAGTAATGAGTAAAAAATTGAAATCCTAGCGAGTCCTTTCCCTTAAAGAGCCAGGCTTATTCCACTTTACAGCCGATGTCTTCAAAGCATTTGAAGAGAAAATAACCCATCTTTAGAAGCTGTTCCAGAAAGTAGAAAAAAGAAAAAAAAAAAAAAACAGCTGTCTGATTCATTTAATGAAGCCAGTTTAATTGTTACTCTTAAACCAGGCAAGGACAGGAAGGAAAAAATTATAGGTCCTTTTCACTTGCAAAAATAGGTGTAAACAGTACTAAATAAAGCATTAGCTAAGGAAATCCAGTAGTGCATTAACACCATGGCCGCAGTCCTGGCTGTGAGTTTATGTGAAGAGGCCGGCTGTCCACCACATTAGCGGACCAAGGGGGGAAAATCACATGATTATCCCAAGACTTGCAGGAGAAGCCCTTGAGGAAGTTCAGCATCTCTTTATAATGATGACGATAATATTCAGATGGAGTTCAACACCCACTTGGAACAGTAATCACTGTCATGGCGCACTTCTCAGGAACTACGACCAGGCGGAGACTCCTGGCTCGGAAAGGCGGCGTACCCCAAACCGATCGCAAATCACATCGACTGGATGAAGAACTGCGAGCTTCATTGTTTATTTTAAACATTTACCAGAGGGCACATGAGCTAGCCAGAAAGAGAGACACAGAGAGACAGAGAGGGAGAAGGAGAGAAAGAAAGCATCCCCCAGTGGGGCATGGTCATGGCACAATCCTTTCTCTTCCATTTCTCCATCCCGTTGGGATTTGGGGCACGTATACATGTGCACCTGGTGTGTTTTCCAAGCCGCTTGGTCTGGGATTTGAACTGCGTGTTTGGCCATGCGGGATTCAGCTCTTGTAACCATAGGGCTGGACTCATTGTTTTATTTTTTAAGAAGAAACTGACATGCATGCCCAGATGTGTCCACCCCAAATTTCATACCCTTCTTCTTTGGCCCCTCTCTGTCCCACAAGGGCAGAGACTGAGCCTTGGGCAGGCTCTTGGCAGCTTCTTGGGAGCAAGGTCCTTTTGGCTGATTGCGACAGATCTGCAGAAAGCGGGGGCTCGGTCACAGCTGAGGCAGGGGCTAATCTGCTCTGTACAAGCCGACGGCATCCTGCCTGTGTCTCGCCGTGAGCCCAGCCACTGCCTACAGAGGCACTTGCTGGTGAGGTGGCGAAGAGGTGAGCACGTTGCTCTGCTCTTGCTGGTGCTGAGGGAGAACGGTGGTGGGCTTATGAGAAAAAGGCCGTTGTGTCATCCAATGCCATCACCCAGGAGGGCTTGGGAAGGGGAGGCAGACCAGGGCCGAGGCTGTGGGCGGTGACGTGCGGGGGGCGCTGTGGAGACAGATGGGTGGAAACATCTTTGGAGATGTCTGCAGGAGGCGCCAGCAGGTAGCGCAGTGGTTAAGGGGCTGGACTCCCACACGGCCAACTGCGGTTCGTAGTCCCAGATCTGGTAGCTTGAAACTCACACCGGGCACAAGTGCATGCGTGCCCAAAATCCCAACAGAATGGAGGAGAAGCGATTGCCGCAAGGCCATCCCTTCAGGAGTGATTTCTCACTTTTCCTCTCTCTCTTTGTCTCCAGTGAGCTCACAAGTCCTACGGCAAAAACCTAAAAAGAAAAGAAAAGAAAAGAAAAGAAAAGAAAAGAAAAGAAAAGAAAAGTCTCAGGTGTTCCATGCAACCCCCTTTCCCCAGCTCTGCAAGAAGCCATCTGTTATCTTTGGGTCTTCTGCTGTTGGCTATGTGAGTTTCTACCTTTGTTTTTTCCCAGCGTGACGCAACAGGAGCCCCAGCCGCAGCTGGCTCGGCCGTGTAGGGGATGGGATGGCGGGGCCCGGGCTGGAGCCAGGGCCCAGGCCTCCCTTGCTGTCCCCCCCCCCTTGTGCCCTGTGCCCTCCCTCCCGCTCGTACTCTCCCTCGTCTCTCATTCCAGTCTCCTGCCCCGTTCACGAACATGTGGGAGCTGTGAGGTGGTTATCCTGTGCAGAGCACGTTTCCTCTTTGACTCAAGGGACCCAGAGACTGGCTGGAACCTCTTTGACCCAAGTTCAAATTCTCAGAAGAGCTCCAGTTGCCTCAGCCGGGGTCTGGGGTCCATCCAGGTCCAACCAGTTATGGCCGGTGATGGGGCAGTGGGAGGGTGTGGGGACAGGGTCAGTGGGACCAGGCCTGGGTAGGAGGGAGGCTCTCAGGAAAAGGAGGGGTGGCCGGCTGACACCCCTAGTGCAGTAATGCACAAAAGTGCAAATTCTTCTTAAAAGCTGAGTTTGGCTGGAGGGGGAGCCACGGGAGTGGCCCAGGACGGAGGCAGCTGGATACCGACTACATAGAGCACTGTCCTGGTGTCTACCCAGTTACAAGGGGACACGAGCTAACCAGGAAGTCGAGAAGTAGAAAATAATTCATAACCGCTTGACACCCTCCAGGCTGAACCCAGCAATTTTATTTTCACTCGTTCAGGAGGGGGAACACGCCATCACTAATTCCACAATTACTTCATTCCTGGGTACTTGTGAAAAATGACTTCAAGTGTAAAATATTGTCTACGAAAGAATTAACTTAATAGATAATTTGGATTCAATTATTGGCTCAATACTAAAATTTGCTGGGAAAAGCGCAGGCAATATTTTATGACTGTCACATGATGCAGCGATTGTGAAATTAGTTATTAATGCCTTACGAGAGAGAGACACTTACCGAGAGTCAGCTGGGGGACGGAAATAGATCATAGGCTCAGGTGGGGGACTTCCGCCTCCGTTCCCCAGGTGACCCCGATTCTGCTGACCGAACCTCCTGTGCTGGCTTCGGTCCCTCCGCGCCCCAGGTGTGTGATTTGGGTTGGAGTCACACGTGAATTCTCTGGGAGCAATTAGAAGCTGAAGGTTGCCGCCATCCATCACGGCCAGGCGGGTGCCTGCCGAATGCCCCGAGAGCCGGGTGCGACCTCTCACCTCTGCGCCAGGCCATCCATTACCTCCGGCCAGCGCCGAGCGGGCGCCGAGCGAACTTTTAAAGCCAGGATGAATTGCAGGCAGCTTCTGACCGTTACTTCTCATCTCTAACTTGCTTGCTAGCCGAAGGGGACGTTTCTGTGACATCCCCTGGGGTCTCCCGGGGGTGAAGATGCTATACCTTCACGAGCACTCCTGACTGTACTGCAGCCACCTTCTAACTCCAGTGTACGATGCATCTGCTCCTCCTTCCTGCAGTGCTTCTCGGCCATGGCCTGCCAGCCCCCGGGGCCCTGTGGAGACAGAGAGCTTGGTCAGACCGCGCCTGCTCACCTGCAGCCTCCAGGTTGAGGGCTGGCCACAGGCCGTGAGCGCTTCTCTGCTGCCACTGCCCAGCTTAACTGCCGCGGCCGCCCGTGTCATGGGGTGGGATGCTGAGGGCAGAGGGTCCTGGCCGTGAGCACCACGGGGTGGCTGGATTCTGCCACTAACCCAGCAGCAGCGGGAAGGGGCAGCTTGTTCATTCGACAAATACCAAGTTGGGTCTAGCAGGTGCCAGGAGGGTTCTGTGAGGCCCTTGGTGCTGGGCTCACAAAGCCACAGAACAGACCCCTGCTTGGAGCACTTCATACTCTGCAAGCATTCTCTCTCTCTCTCTCTCTCTCTCTGTGTGTGTGTGTGTGTGTGTGTGTGTGTGTGTGTGTGATGACAGCAACCAATCAGTTTTCAAGAAGCTGATTTCTCTCTTCCATGAGCGTTCTTTCCCACTATACAAGATGGCTGGTGAAAGCTGCGAAGCAGGATACTGAGAAGGAATCTGAAGCCAAGGAGGCTGATGCCAGTGGCCAGGTTAAAAAGGGTGACCCCAAGGCTAAAAAGCCCAAGAAGGGGAAGCCCCATTGCAGCAGAAACCCGGTCCTACTCCGGGGCATCGGCACATACCCCCAGTCTGCTGTATTCCAGGAAGGCCATGTACAAGAGGAAATACTCGGCCACTAAATCCAGGATTGAAAAGAAAAAGAAGGTTCTTGCGACTGTCACAAAACCAGTCGTGGAGACAAGAACAGTGATACCCGGGTGATTAAACTGCACAAAACACCTAGGTATTATCCTACTGAAGATGTGCCTAGAAAGCTGTTGAGCCACGGCAAAGAACCCTTCAGTCAGCCTGTGAGAGAGCTGCGAGGCAGCATCACTCCTGGGACCATTCTGATCATCCTCACTGGATGCCACAGAGGCAAGAGAGTGGTTTTCCTGAAGCAGCTGAACAGTGGCTTGCTACTTGTAACTGGACCGCTGGTTCTCGATCGAGTTCCATTGTGTAGAACACACCAGAAATTTGTCATTGCCACCTCCACGAAAATTGATATTAGCAAAGTAAAAATCCCAAAGCACCTTACCGATGCTTGCTTCAAGAATAAGAAACTGAGGAAGCCCAGACACCAGGAAGGTGAGGTCTTCGACACAGAGAAGGAGAAATACGAGATTTCAGAGCAGCTCAAGAATGATCATAAAGCTGTGGACTTGCAAATTTTACCAAAAATCAAAGCTGTTCCTCAGCTCCAGGGCTACCTGTGATCTGTGTTTGCCCTTACAAATAGAGTTTATCCACACAAATTGGTGTTCTAATTTTTTTTTTGCCAAGAACCTAATTAAATATTTAAAAAAATGTTGATTTTTTTTCTTCCATGAGTGAGCGCGAGAGAGATACAGAAAGCAGCACCCCACAAGGGCTTGTTGCTGCAATCTACCCCATTCTTCACCCAGCCCCAGAGCAGGAGCCCCCACACACCTGGCCTACTCGGGAGACCTCTGGAGTTGAACCAGGAGCCTCCCCAGGTGGGACCGCCTCTCAGGGCTCTCTGCTTTACCGCCGTGCCACAGCCGGGCCCCGATCAATGGTTAATAGGTAAACTATGGCGCTGAGTAGAGGGAAATGGGTGCTGCAGAAAAAAGAAGTACAGTGAGTAAAGGGGGCCTGGAGACCCCGACAGTGGTGGGGAGAGGACAACTTTAAATCCAAACCAGGGTAGCCAGGGCAGGGCTCGCTAGGAAGGTGATATCTGAGAAAAGATTTCAAAAGAGGAAGTGAGGGCTCCAGAGAGAGATCTCTGCAGGGTAAGGAGCAGCCAGGGCCCAGGCCTCACGCCAGGTGGACTTGGTGTGCTTTAGGAGTAACATCTGGGTGTGGAACAGAGCACAGAGGTGAGGGGAGGAGACGAGGGCAGAGCCGTGCTGGGGGCTGTTTTGAAGACTTGCCTCCTTCTCTGAGTGAGATACGGAGCTATTGGGAGCTTTGAGCAGCAGGTGGGAACATTGTGACCTGTGCTTTAAAGGGCTCGCCGAAGGTTGGAAGGGCCCCCAGGGATTCACGTGTCGACATTTGGCAGGCCCTTGTAATGGTGTTGAGAGGTGGAGACCCGATCTGATGATGGTCTTGACAGGTGGGGCCTTTGACAGGTGGTTGGGATTGCACGAGGTCATCAGAGCAGGGCCCCGTGATTGGCTGCGGTGGGCTTATAAGGAGAGAGCGTGAACCAGGCCTGTGCTCTGCTCTTGCCCTGTCTGATATAATGCCTCTGTGCTGCCTCAGGATTCTGCAGCGTCCTGTTCAACAAGAAGGTCCTCATCTGCTACAGCCCCTTAGCCTTGAACCTGCAGAACTGTGAGCTAAATACATCTTTATTCTTTATACCCCAGCGTGGTATTCAGTTGTTAGCCACAGAGGAGCAGAGGGAAGCAGGGCTCTCCTGGCTGGGGTGCATGACTGGACGAGGGGCCAGGAGGAAGCTGCAGGCGAGTTAGTAAAGCTAGGGCGGGAAGTCGGCGTGGCCAGGTTCTGGATGTTTCGAAGGCAGCATTGATAGGCCCTGCTAACGGGGTATGTGTGTGAGAAAAAGAATCTAAGGTTGTCTCCAAAGCTCCCCAAAGCTCCCTGGAAACTGGAGTTGAAACATACACTCACAGAAAGGAAGGTATGATCCCTAAACCATGTCCTCGCTGGGCTCTCCTCCCTCGTCCTGCCTGCTACCCTCCTCGGCCTTCTGAGTGCACCCCTCAGTCAATCCTGCACACGTGACCTCGAGTCCAGGGTCTACTTACGAGGAGCCTGAACTAAGACGTAAAGTCCATAAAGGCGATTCACTAAGGAGCCACCGTCCTGATCAAGAATCGAACACCAACACCACCCAGCTGTCCCTTCATGCCTCATCTCACGAGTGCCATTAATTCAATGATTCCACTGTCAGCTAATTTGTCTGCTTCTAACCCTAATGCTACTGCAGTCTTACGGTGTGTTTCTTCTGTCCGTATTTCTTTGCTTGAGATCATGATGACATTCCCATGGCTGCACGTATCCCGGATTCACTCTCGATGGTGTGTGGTATTGCCTCGTGTGGATATATACTGCTTAACGCGGTCTGATGTTGACTGGCGTTTTGGACGGTGCCCAGGTTTTTGGCTATGACAAATCTTATGACTATTCTCATGTCTTGGTGTACATACGCAGTCACTGTTGGGTGTGGGATGAGTGAATTTGCTAGGTACTCAAATACACTTAGTTCTCCCAGCTCCTGCTCTAATTGCTCTACCAACACACACGTTCCAGTTGCTCTACACAGTTGTTAACACTTGGCATTGTCTGGCTCTTCTGTTTAGCAGTTCTGGGTGAACAGCACTGTCTCACTATGGCTTTAATCAGCATTTCCCTGACAAGGATTGAGCAAGTTTTCATCGATGCTAAGTTCACTTTTGTAGAACTACCTGTTCATGCTTTATACTCATGCGGGCTGATCTATGAAGCGACTCTGTGGTGTTTTAGTGAAGAAAGTGTCAGGAAAAGGGCCACCTTTGTGTGGAAGTTGCTCACCTGTCACACAGAAGACTGGAAACTGAACCTTGGATTCAGCCATGGGGAGGCCATTGGTGACATTGATGAGAAAAGATTGAGTTGTCTTTTTCTTATCGATTTTTAGAATTTGTGTATTTCAGACACGAGTCCTTGGCTGATTATACACAATGGAAATGTAACTTTCCACCCTGGATTAACTTTCACTGTCTTAGGGGTGGTTTTCGGTCAACAGAAGTGTTTTTATTTTTTATTTTTTGGTAATGTTATCACATTTCTTTGGTTAGTACATTTTATATCCTGTTTAAGAATTCTTTGCCTAACCCAGGATCTTGAAACTGTTCTGTTTTCTTCTGGAAGCTTTGTAGTTCTAAGGTTTCTGACCTGAGAAACTGAAAGGGTGGCATTGCTGTCAGCTGAGAAGGGCTGTCTGGGAGGGGCTGGGAGGGAAGGTGGGAGATGGGGTTGTAGATGTTAAGTCTGAGGTAAGCGAGATGTCCTAGTGAAACTTCCACAGATGGTTGGCTGTCTGGGGAGAGTTCAGGAGCTGGGCTGCTACGAAGGCCATACTAAAGAAATATGAGATAGAAGTCAAACCTGGAGTTTAGGGCATGGCCATATTAAGAGCACTGCATGAGGAAGAACCAGAGGAGACGGAAAAGCCACAAGATGGGAGGGAAACGAGCGTTATTGGCCAACTAAGTCCAGCTGCTGCTTCTCACAGTCAGGGAAAGGAGAGGGAGTTTATTCTGACCAGCTACAGGGAGACCGTCCGCGAGGATCACCAAACTGACCCCAGAGGCTCAACGTGTTCTTGGTATTTGCAGGTACAAGACAGAGCATGTCCAAATCACTCCTCACCACAATCGGTCAATCCCGTCCCCCAGGTAATCACCCTAATTCCTTCAAATACCCACTCCTGTTCCTCATTGACTATTCTTCAATCAGACCTCCCCATGAGTCAGCGCTTGGTCAGATAGTTCTGGTTAGAGGCCGTTCTTAATTCCAAAATGGCTGCAGTCCTGCTGGTCTGCCTCACTACGGGACCGTGGTGTCCTGAGGGCTAATGATAAGGGTCCCGGAGGGTCGACTTTGTGTTGAAGTTGCTCATGTGTCTTGTACACGGAGGACTGGAACCCTTGCCTTGGATTCAGTCACGTGGAGGTCACAGGTGGCATTGACCAGAACAGTTCTGGAGGAGGGGGAGGGTGAAAGCCTGACTGAATAAGCTAGAGAGAAATACCTGGATCTGGTGGAGACCACCCTGGTGGCCACGCTGGTGCTGGGATGCTGAGACCAGGCCAGCAGGCTTATGGAGTGAGCCCATTACACTTGCCAGAACTTGGGTTTTGTCTTCTTTTTAGAAAAGTGTATTTATTCCATAAGGAAGAGAGAAAGAGATTGAGGCAGCATCCCCAACAGGGTCTTGATGCTGTGATCCGCTCTCAGCTGCCCCAGGTCAGGGGCTCCTGTGTGTCCGGGAAGGCCCCAGAGAGGTCGCTGGACGTGAGCGAGGAACCCTCCCATGTGGGACCTGCCTTGAGAGCGTCCTTCTCACCACTGCACCGCCACGTGGCCCCATAGTTGTTCTCAATGAGTGAGCCGAGCGGGTGGGTACTGCTGAGGAGTCCGTGGGCAGACCCGGCTCTGTGGAGGGCTGGGGCCGTCCCAAGCTCTTTGGCCCAGCACACGGTGCTCCCGAGTCCCCGTTCTTGGCCCAGTTCATTTCCCTCTCTTGCTCCCTCCTTCCCCTTCTCGTTCCTCTGATGCTGACCTTCTGTTTGAGCTTCTTGGCTTCACTCCATGGAGCTTTGGCCTTCATGTGGTTTCTTCTAGAATCTCTCCCACTGTTCGTTTGTTTTTAAAGAATTTATTATTTGCTATAGGGTATGCGTGCTCACCAGAGAGACAGGGTGGGGGATGGGGAAGTGAGAAAAGACTAGGACTTGAACTATGGTCAGCCAGGTGGGAGTCCAGCACCTTCACCACCACGCCACCTGCTGGCCCCTCTCCCACTGCTTTAGCCTGACTGAATCCCATGTGTCCTTCCAGACTCGGCTCAGGCAATCGTCCTCCAGGACCCCTGGGCACCCACAGCATTCCTCCCATGGGCTCCCAATGTCTCTTTGCCCTCGCGCTGGGTGGTGAGGTCCTGGTGCACCCATTTGTGTCATGGTGCCACGCACAGGCCTGGCACAGAGCAGGGACTGCAGAATGCTGACACCAAAGGTAGGCTGCGCGTGGGCTTCCGGGAGGAGATGGCGTTCCAGTAGCAGAGCAGCGTGGAGGGGTGGCCCGTGTGTGGTGCTCAGGCGTGCGTGCTTGCTGGAGGGCCTGCCTGCTGAGGGCTTGCACTGGGCACAGTCGGGGTAGCCACGGTCCTGGGTGCTGGCTGCAGCGAGGTGGCGGGGGTGTGCCCAGACTGCAGCAGTTGAGAGCAATTATGGATATCACATCAAGCTAATTTGCATGGATAAGTGCAGCCAGTGAGGCTTGGCTTTCAGGGTCTGATTGATTTAGGGCAGAAGGCTTTCTGGCAGGGGGCTCCCCTCAGGTGAGCGTGTGGCCGCCAGTGTAACTAATCCTGCTGTCAGCCCCTGCTACTGTCCCGCACCAGAGGAAGCCCCAGGCAGTTGCAGGAATGTTTTTAGGGACCTCTCTGCTTTTTCTTGCTGGGGCACTTAATGGATGAGCTTGATTGCTTTTAAGTCTAATTAGAAAAGTAAAACAATGTTTAGTGTGGAGCATCCGAAACACAGAGAACGGTATACAGACAAAAATGAAAATAACCCTAATTCTAATACCTAAGATAGCCAGTATTAGCATTTTAAAGGTTTCCCTCCAGTCTTTTTTTTATGCATGCATTTTTTTAAAAACAGAATTTCTTCCTTACTATATTTCTAGTCTATGGTCTTCTTAAAGTCCAAGATTCTATTTCAAGCCTTCCCTGATTCTAAGTGACTAGAATAGTCTACCTTGCAGATACACTGGCTTATTAACCAATCCCCAACTAGCAGACATTAGGGTTCTTTTCAGTTCTTTCATTCTTATACGTAATATACATAACACCACAATAAAAACATTACTCATAAGTCTGTATCTTGTGTAATTTACAATGAATTCCTAGAAGGCAGATCTTGTTACACATTGTCAAATTACTTTCCAGAACATTTGAGTGGGTGTGGATGTTTTTTGGTTTTGTTTTAATCAATTTATACCCCTACCAGCAATTATTTGGAGTGATCATCTTATGGCCCTGGACATTGTTGTTAAAAATGTTTAATGGCTGCTTTATTTTTAGTAATTTATATTCTTTGTCTATTTTTAATTGGTGTATTTTACCTTTTTATAAGTATGAGCTGTACGTGTAGGGTAAGAAGAATGAGTTATATCCGTGTTTTATTCTAATGTATCATTTGCCTGTTTATAACAGGGATTCTGAAGCACACAGATTTTACTGTGCTTATAAGAATCTCTCCATAATGTCTTACCCTCGTGCTTAGTCTTCCACCACAGGTAAATCAACTATTCATCTATATTTTTCCACTTAGTTTATTATTTCATGTGACTTATGAGTTGAAAAAATTCATCCATCTGAAATTAATCTTGATAAAATTGCTTTTAAAGTTACCAAACAAATAATTAACCAAGAGTTCCAAATAATGTTTTCCTTACTATTTACTGATGACATCTGCTTTCAGAATTAAATCCACACAAATGCGTGCACTTATTTTTCTACTTGAATTTGCGAATTACGTGTTAATTTCAGTTCCACGTCACTTGATTTCTGTAGTTACAGTCGCTACTTATACCTGTCATGGTAAGTCTCGCTAATCTTATTTCTTATAATGTTTTGGGAAATTATAGCTGCTGTATTTTTTATAGATGACCACTGGATTGCTTAGTTAAGCTTTAAGAAAAAAATTCCCTTGGAATTTTGATTGGAGTGACATTGAGTTTAAAGTAATATGCAAAGAACTGACTTCTTTACAATGGTCACCCTTCCCTCCCACAGACTAGCTGCCTTTACTGATGTTCTCTTCTAGTAGGGTGTTGCGCTGTTGAGAGGGACTAGGGTGGCCTCACCTGAAAGTGGGGACAGGAGGAGGTGTTGAGGATGCAGACAGGCTGGCCGAGACTTGTTGCACCTGTCCTGGGACCTCACAGCCCTCTCTAGGAGCCCCACCCAGGGCCCCCTGCGTGGGACACACACGCTTCTGTCCAGAGGCCTGGGACTATCAAACTTGGTTGGAAGCCAGTAGCAGGTGTTGCCTTATTTCTAAGTCTTGTTTGGTGCTCATGTCTCATTTCGCCTCTTGATTTCTGGCTAGCACTCTGGCTTTGGAAGCACAGCTTGCTGAGTTCGGGGCTGATGGGCGGTGAGCGGAGGCTGGTTATTGTGGAGGATGTGCTGTGGGTGTGGGGCTTGCCTGGGAGCTCGTTCTATGTGGTCTGCAGATAGTCTGACTGCCCAGTGTGGAGCTCTGCTGGAATCTCTTGGCTCCTTGTGCCCCTAAGAAACCCTGTCGAGTGTTAGTAGGAGGCATGGTGGTTAAGGCACTGGAATTCCCACGTGGCCAACTGTGGTTCAAGTCTCTCTCTCTCTCTCTCTCTCTGGCAAACTCATGGGAAAAGATAATACTAGTAATTTTTTTTTTTAAACAAATACTGTTGATCAGGAATCCTGACCCCTGCCTGTCATGAAAACTTTAGGGCATTTTTGTTTCTCTTCTCAAGATGAAGCCAGAGTTGTATCTCTCTCTCCCCGTCTCCACGTGCATGCACACGTGTGTGTGTCTGGCCTCAGAAAACCCTGTCTAGATAGCCTAACACTCAGCCCAGGTACCCTCTGGCTCTAGTTCACGACCAGTGCCCAAGACGCTTGTGCTCGGAGTCCTTTTGGAGCAGAGGTCTGACTCGCAGGAGCTGAGGGCTCACTTCTGGATGGAGGAATGATGGGTTGGACATGCGGGATGGGAGGTCGTCTCCTCCCTGAGAGACAGACATCACCTCCAACAGAGTCTTCACACTATAATCCATCCCAGCCTTGGCCAGTTGGGATCACAGGCCTGTACGTGTTCCCGGCGTGTTCAGAGAGGTCCAGGGATGTGAACCCAGAACCCCATGCCCATGGGGGCCCAGTCATACCACATGGCACAGCGCCTGGCCCCTATTTCTTATCTGTCTGCTTTGGGCATGAGTATTTCCCATGAGAGGGCTTCCTCGCTCACCCCTCTGCCTGCCCACCCCGTTCCCCCAGCCATTGAGTTGGCCATGGCATGGCTAGCTTCCTCTGGCCCCCGAACCTCATCTTTCGTCTTCCCCTCATCTCTTGCCATCCACACCTGAGGGACCCCTCACCTCACACCTCCCTGTGGAGTTGGGCTCCATGTCAAAGTCACGCAGAATTGTCTAATTATAACAGATTAATCCATTAGGATTTATGCCTTTCTATTTATTGGCTGGAACTATCCATTTCACAGCTGTGGCTCACATCTAACCAGCTAGCAGGCAATTTAAATATAGAAAGCAATTTAACCTAGTTGGATACCGAGCAGCTCCCTTAATGTAGTGCATAAATTTCAGAGCTCTTTGCTCTCAGCCCTCAAAAGGGCAGCCAACAGTTTCATGTCCCAAAAAGATTCGGCTTTTCAGGGAATTTACACCCCAAGAAGGGATCCTGGGTATTGGGTAAAAGAAAGGAGTCGTTTCAAATGAGGTCAGGGGTTGCTTCTAGGTCAGTTCAGCTTTTCTTTCTCATCTTCTCCTGGGCAAGGCAATCTTCTCTGAACTGCACTCCCCGGGCGTCTGCCGCTGATGAGAGGGTTCCGTGTTTTCCCCTCTCCTCTAGCTTTCGTTGACGGCCTGTTTGGGGGAAGTGTCCTCCCCACGCACAGTTCCCAGGGCTGCGGCCTGCTGGGAGCCGGTGGGCTGAACTACAGCAGGTCTTTTCTCATGCCTCCTGCTGGTGGGAGAACCCATGAATACGTGTCAGGGCTGGAGAGAGGTTGGGGGTGGAGAGGGTCTGTGCGAACTGGCAGACCCAGTTCTAACCCAGAATGCAAGAAATGTGATCCAGACTCTTGTGTGTGAACGCATCTCCAGCCTTGCAGGGAGGAGGTGAGCAGGGGAGAGGCTTTGCTGGGATGAGAGGACAAGGGAGGACTAGGAGGCTCATGAGGAAAGTCTTCAGGTCGGAACCAGATGATGGTACAATGGTACAAAGTGATGCTCTGCGAGGCTGACCCACATGGGAAGTCCCAGGTTCAAGGCCAGAGACCACCCTGAGTGTGCCAGGCACGTGTATGCCCGTGAGCTGGGGTTGACTGAAGACGGGTGGGCTGCAGCGTCGGAACCCTGTGAGTGCTGTCTCTCTCTGCCTGTCTCTCCATCTGCCTCTCTCGTGGAAGAGATAAATAGACTGAAACATCTTTGAGTGCCTGTAGGGTTGTCCGGGTGTAGGATTATGCATTTCCTTTCTGAGGCCCCAGAGTGCAGAGGTGTTAGGCTGCGGGACAGAAGACGGGGAAAGAAAGAGTTGGATTTGATGTTCATAACAAGACCCTTGCATTGATCAAAGCTTCCCCCCCCCCCCCCCCAGACAAACCCCCACACCCCCCGTAGTAGAACCCTCCAGTTAGAGCGGTCTGACTTTTGACAGCACGGGCATAGGCTGGAGCCCGACATGTGCACAGGCACCCTCGCTGGCTTCAGAGCCCGACAGGGCCGGGGCCTCGGGGGTCCTCTGACAGCTTCTATCAGCATTGCCCTGGCCGCCGTCTTGGGGAATCTGGGTCTGATACTTGGGGCACTTCACCCACTCCCCCTGCACTTGGGAAGGGAAGACCCAGGCTTTGGAAGGGTGGAGCTGGCTTAGCTCACATCACTGAGCCACGGACCTCCCCTCAGCTTGGGCTTAGTTCTCCCCAGAGCAGGAGGACAGTTACGGGAGTGGGAGTGTCTGTTTCCTGCTCTAACAGAGTACCATAACGGAGCAACCTGGGTGACAGGTGTCCCCAGGGCCTCACCCCCTCTGAGGGCCTAGGGAAGGGTCCGTCCTAGGCCTCCCTCGGCTTCTGGTACTTTCTTGGCATGT
>NW_006160006.1:1836918-1839055 GCF_000334495.1 Tupaia belangeri chinensis | reverse complement strand
AGAGCGGTCTCGGACTTCTAACTGTGGTGCTCTCCGTGTGCACGTGTGTGTATGTGTACGCGTGCATGTGTGTGTTTAAATTCCCCCCTTCTTAAAGGACGGACCATGGACTGGACCTCATTTTATTTTATTTATTTTTTAATTAGATGGTGGCGAGACTACATAAGATGCTCGTCCTCAGTGTACAGTGTAGTGGTGTTAATTAGCCCCATTCACATTGCTGGGCCCTAAATCTCCAGAACGTACTCTCCTGGCAGGACCGGAACTTCTTACCCCTAACACTCCCCATCTCCCTCCCCCGGCCCTCGGCTACCACCCTTCTACCCTGTGCCTCTGAGTTCACGGGGCCAGGTCGGTGTTCTGCAGCCTCCAGATAGGATTCCTGGGCCCCCTGGTCTCCGCACATGGGAGGGGTGGAGGGTTGAGGGCGGGGTTAGGACGCAGCCCCGCCCACACCGCTGGTGACCGCAGTGCCGAGAGGAGGGATACGTTTCCTGACTCGGGAGCTGGGTTTCCGAGTTAGTTTCCTCCCGGAGGTTTGGCGCTGTGTAGCGGAGGCGGCTTGTGGCCTGTGGGGTTGGAGGATGGTGTGCACGCCTGTGTGCACGTGTGATCACCCACAGGGTGCACTCTCATCCACCCGTCGGCATCCTCTCCGTTCACTTAGAACCTACTCTGCCGGTTGTCCTGCCTTCTCTGCTCCACAGCAGGGACACGTTGTCCTCTTTGCTCCTGAGGTAATCCCGGGTGCAATGACATCCAGTGATGTCACAGCACCAGTGAGGAGGGGAGGAAGCACGTTTGTGAGCTCCCTCCTGGGACCCTCAGGTACCCGAGAAGGCAGTGCACACGCCCAGGGCGTCAGCAGGCCTCGTGCAGAAGGTGGGTCTCTGATGAGTGCGTGAGGGGAGACCCTACCTTGAAAATTTGTGTCACTTCTGGAAAGGTCCCCTGTCCATGGAACCCCAGGGTGGATCCTGGTTACCCCGTTCTCTGGGGCTGCATGACTGAAAACTCCCAGGTGGAAAGGACAGGACGGGATGGGCTTGCCAGAGCCTGGCCCTTGCAGCCTGTCTGCGTGGCCTTTCCAAGTCACTCCTGCCCTCTGAAACGGGCAGGCGGGGCCCCAGGAGTGCTGAAGCAGATGTTGGAGGAAGAATGGGCAGGAAGGGGAGGAGGAGGAGAGCGGGAGCAGATAAGTGCATCTTAAGCATTTGAATTGAATTGAAAACACATAAGGGATGGCTCCCTTGCTGCTCCTTCAGTGAAGGACCACAGTCTGCTCTTGAGTCTGGGCCGCTGTTGGACTTCTCTGCACCTCCCACACCTGCCCCACCTGGGACGCCTCGTCTCTGCTTGCAACTGGAAAATAACACCCAGGTGTAGTGCAGAAGTCTAAAATTCTTTTTCTTTAGTTTGTTACAGTGTGTGTGTGTGCTTTCACCAGAGTAAGACAGAAAGGACACCCCCAGGGGACATGGCCACATTGCGGTCCTGTCTCCTCCATTCTCTTCTCGGGATTTTGGGCGCTCGTACACACCTGTGTGTTTTCCAAGCAGCCACATCCAGGACTTGAGCCGCGCAGCCAGCCATGTGAGACCCAGCTGCCTTAACCACCGTGCCGCCAGCTGGCCTGTGTTCTAGAGTTTGTGATTACACCCTGCATGTCCCCAGCCTGTCTCGACTTCCCAGATGTAGTGGTTCCACACGTTGTATTTAATGCTTTTCATGACACACCCTTATCAAGCCTTCCCAAAGCATTCAGTGAGGTGCACTTGGGCTCACCAACTTTTCCTCTGTCGTTTCTCTCACAGCTTATTACTCTGCACGCGTTTAATCCACACGTTGTATTTAATGCTTTTCATGACACACCCTTATCAAGCCTTCCCAAAGCATTCAGTGAGGTGCGCTTGGGCTCACCAACTTTTCCTCTGTCGTCTCTCTCAGCTTATTACTCTGCATGCGTTTAATCTAGGTGCATAGTCAACGACTGAGTACGATTGGCAACAGACTCCTGGCCAACAGGCTGTGTGCTGCTGGGAGAGCACCCCTGGGTGTCCTGGGAGCAACTGCTGACCACAGGCCCTCAGTGGGCTGGCCAGGTGGTAGAGGAGGCGTGGTGGCACCTGCCCCATTA
>NW_006160006.1:1828977-1836887 GCF_000334495.1 Tupaia belangeri chinensis | reverse complement strand
TCTTTCTGGTTGCTTCGGACCAGCGGGTCTGTTCTCCAGTCTGAGTTTGCCATGGGTGGGACTCAGTGCTTTCTGACCTCGCCTGGTGTAGACGTCTGAGCCGGCACAGGAAATGCTCCTCCTCATCTCTTCCTCCTTCCGACAGCCAGGTCCAACTCCTCCTGAAGTCCCTAAAACCTTTGCGTAAGGGATCCCAGACCTCTGCTCATTATCGGTCCTGTGGACATGGGGTGGGTTTCCAGCTTTGTCTTGGCAGACTGGCCTGACCAGCACACTTACCTGCTCTCAGCCCATTACACGGACCATGCCAGATCGTTGTCGGGTTAGACCCAGCAAGCTGTGAGGCGTTGGTGAACACTAGCTCACCTTCCTGTTTCCTCTGAGCCAGGCCACACATTCCGTAGAGTGCTTCATCTCGTTTTTGCAACAACACTGAGTTAGGTGCTATCCATCCTGATTTTCAGCAGAGGAAGTGGAGCTGGTGAGGCTGAGTATCCCAGTTAACACACAGCAGCGTGGGATTCGACCCCTGGTGGTCCGACCTGTCTGTAAGAAATCCTGCCCTCCATTGCTAACATGCCTGTCCTGTGAGAGATGCACCCTAAGCATGTTCTCTCTCCTTTCAAATCCCAGCTCTCTCCCCAAGCCCGGGGGGCAGACCCAGTCTGCCTCTTTACATAAGATACTGCCAAGCAGAGCGTGGTGGGGATGGCTCGGCGGCTACCGAAGATTCAGCCTCCCCTCCGTGGTCTGGGGACATGGCTGGGAGGTGGCTGCACAGCTGGGAATCCTAGTTCTGTGTGCTTTTTCACTTGGGTGTGGCCGTATGGCCAAGTGCTTGAGTGCTATGGGAGCGGAAGTGAAGTTGACCACTTCCACGCCTGGCTCTCCATGCCTCCCGGGGACATCTTACTCTCTGCCACTTTCCCCCTTTTTCTCTCTGGCTGAATGTCAATGAGTGGAGCCACATATCGAAGATGAAGGCCTTTCTCGGCCTGTTCTAGCTGCTATGACATGAATAACAAACTCATTGTCATGGTTCTGGAGGATGGAAGTCCAGGACCGAGGTGTCTGGTGGGACGTCCTATGTCACAGGCAGATATCTCTTTTGTTGTGTCCTCACATGGCAGCAGGGTTATGGGACTTCTGGGGGCTTTTAGGGGCATCAATCCCATTGAGGAGGACATTGCCTTTCTTGACCTCATCCCTTCCCAGAGGTCCCTACTCTTAATCTTTCACCACTGAGGATAAGGTTTCAACATGTGATCTTGGGGAGACATGGGCATTCAGTCTATAACAAGGTCCCCTTGTCCTGAGTCCCTAAATGAGCAGCACAGAGTCACCCACTCCACCTGCCAGCTGGACCTAAGGAGGGGACAAGCATGCGGGATTCTGGGGTTTATCTGTTATAGCAGCTAGCACTGTCTCCAGTAAAACACACACAGGAGCTTCTGGACTCGTGGGGAAAAAACTGCCTGCAAAACCTCTTGCTGTGGTTGTGTCCCCACCCCCAAATTCATGTGCTGAGATTTCATTGTGAAGATAGCAAGAGGAAACTTAATACCTCTGTGGTGTTGAAAGGTGGGGAAGATAGTGATTAGGTGACGAAGGTGTGGCCCGATTATTGAGCCCTCCTGGATTTACTTTTTAATCGGAGGGAATGTGCATTCTCTAGAGAGACATTAAGAAAGCCCCCTGCCCCTGTAGGGGACCATCATGCTGAAATCCCTTCTCCATTTCGCCTTTTTGGATTTTGGGCATGTGCACGCACTCGCTGTTTTTCAAGCTGCTGGATCTGGGGTTCAAACTGCATGGTTAGCCATGTAGGATGCAGCTGCTTTAGCCACCACACCATGGGCTGACCCCTCCTGAATGCATAAGGAGAGAGAAGGATGGCAGGAGACACGGATGGATGAACACACGGTGCCTCTCATTCTCATGGTGTGACACCCTTCCTGGCCTCTGCCTCACCAACAGGAAGACCAGTCGTGGCCCCTGCTCCTCCAGACTGTGAGCTCTTTGCATTTAAATGACCTAGACACAGGTATTTTCTGTTGTGAGCAATGGAAGGGACTAGAACCCCCCCCCCACAATTACCCAGTTATCTGTGGCTCGCCACATGCCCGTGCCCCAGAACACGCTAGCGTGTGTGCTGCTGAACGCCATATCCCTGGTTATAGCACTGGAAATTACAGGTGGGACCCTGCCACAACAGGACGTAGTGAGGAAAGGTGCCATGGGACCGAGAAGAGTCGGCTCAGATTCCAGCCCTGCCAATTTCCAGCTGCAGCACCTTAAACAGACCAGTTAATTTCTCTGCTTCTTGGTTCCTTATCTGTAAGGAGGCATAATAATATCTACCTTGTGTGGTCGTTCTGAGGATTAAATGAAAGTGACAGTACTCGGCATATAGTGGGCAATCCACGAGTGGCCGCCTATTTATAATTCATTTATTTGATAAGGGCTTAATGAGAACCTAGGACGTACCAATAGCTATTTGAGCAGCAGACAACACTGTCTACCTCGGGAGGTTGCCTTCTAACCGGGAAATGTGCCAAGCACGCCTGAGGTGTTTGAGTACCATTGCCACATGGCGTGGGACTGGTCCCGTGGAGCCATCCTGGGGAGGATGAGGGAAAGGTGTAACCTGAAGGAAAAGGGGGCTGCTTGGGGCAGGGCTCACCTTGACTTCTCTTCTATACCTGTTTGGAGAGACTAAAAGGTTGGAGAGATGGGAGGGGGTTGCAGTGCTGGGTGGCTGGGCTGGAGGTTGTGGACTTGTGTCTGGCATGCCAGACCAAGAGGAGGTCATTAGTGCCACACAGTGCAGATGGCCCAGCCAGGGGAGAGCTGTGCAGGGTTAGTCATGTCACCAGACTGGCCGGTACAGGTGCTGGGAGCTGTTTGCTGGGACTGGGGACTGGGGAATAGCTTTACTATGGCGCCTGCACAGAGATCTGACAGCGTCTCTTTCACTGCCAAAATGTGGAGTGTGGCCTCGTGTCTCTGGTCTTTGTGGGACGCCAAGAACAATGCCACGAACGGGTGAGCAGCCCGGCCACCCGTCTTGACTCCCCTCTGGACAAGGCTCCAGTTTTGCTGCCACTTCCACTGGGTCCTAGACAAGAGCAGCTCCACCTCGGGGAACCCTGAGCTCTTGGCCAGCCTTCAGCTAGGAGGCCCTGACAGCGCCATGAGGGACGGTTGCCAGACATGTCATCCTTCCACGAAGACAACCACTACTTACCATGCCGAAGGGCTCCTCGTTGGTGACAAAGGCCTCCAGCCTTCTCCCCCTGGGTTCTAGGTTCTCCGGCTGTTTGTGCTCAGCGTTTTCCAGGTTAATGACTCCCATTATCATCAGCACTGTCATCTATAATTAGGCACACGGTGAACTATATCCTCCATTTTGCATTATTGATGTGCCACTCACCACCAAAGGCAATTATTAATTATGATGCTATTGGGTTGTGTTCTATGCAAATAGGATGCTCAGTCCCAATGCCTGGGTGGCTGTCTGGTCTTGAGTGATCCCTGCTTGGGTCTGGTTGTGCCGTACTGTTGAAGGGCTACCCAATGGGCACAGGCAGGTCACCATCACTGGAGCAAGTCTCCTCGGGCAAGTGGGAGCATGCTCTTCCAAACTGGGAAGAGAAGCATGTGTCTCTGGCCCCTGGCCGTCCCCGCTGGACCTTCCCCTCCACGGCAGACCTCTTGCCGCCCTCTGCTCCAGGGCCGTCGGCATTTGTGCCTCAGTGAGGGCGTGAACACAGGGTGCCGTTACCCTCTCTTGAGGCACCTGTTGTGCTGTATCACTTAGTCATCAGGACAATGCTCTAAGTGGGTGACATTGGCCCTGCCTCACAGACGAGGAAGCAGAGGCTTGAAGAGACTGGGCAACTTGCAAAGGAAGCGTTGAAGTGATGTGCGGTGGTTTGAGGGAGCCCCTCGAAGCTCACGTGTTGGAAATTTGATCCCAGTGTAACAGGATTAGAAGGCTGGGCCTTCTGCATATGGTCGGGCCAGAGGCTCTGTCCTAGTGAGTGGATTAATGCCACGGGTTAACCTCGGGAGTGGGTTCCTGAGCAAAGGCTTAGTCAGGCCCCCTTCTGTGCTCTCATCTCTTCTCCTGTCTCGCTCTCTTTCTCCCTCCCCTTTTTTCCCCTCCCCCCTACCATGGGGTGATAGCGAAAAGCCGCCCCCCCCTCCCCAGATGTCAAGCAGACGCTGGTACCGCCCTTGGGTTTCTTAATCTCTAGAACAATGAGCCAAACACGGTTGTTTTCTTTACGAACGCCCAGCCATGGGTTCTGTTACGGCCACACCAGCCGGGCTGGCATGGACGTGCGCTGCAGCTGGCCTGCCTTCAAAGCCACGCTGTCCATGTGAGGAGCGAGTGCCCCTTCGGTGCAAGTCAGGGAAGATGGGCCTTTGGACAAACTCGATGCTGCAGGAAGGAGGAAGGGTTTTCTGCATTTGCTGGCAGGGGCTGCAGACCAGGCCTTCAGGCAGTGTCACCTCTGGGATCTCGAAGCCACAGTGTGAACAGGTGTTTAATTGGCTGTCTAAGTCTGCAGAGAACTACTGAGTCCTTGGCTGCCCCTCCAACCCAGGCCTCTGACCGAGGCATCAGATGTGGTGAGCCAGGGTGGGGGCTTGTTCACAACTGTGTCTCCTGTGTGTCATGGGGCCACTGTAGAGGAGACGGTGACAGCGAGGGCAGAGATAGGCACTCCTCACCAGCCCCACCCCCGCCTGCATTGCCTTGTCCTTAGGCGCACGTGGTGTCTGGAGTAGACGGTGGGGTGCGGCGTCACCCGGGGACTTCCGGCTTTTGAAAGGCCCCCTGGGGAGTGTAGGGCCCTGATACATTGCATGTATCTCCCTTCCCACTCCATGAGTCCTGCTGCCATAATCCAGGTGGTGTCAGTGTGACATGATGGTGCCAGGTAGGCCTGAGAAGGCAGCCTGGTTTCTTTCTGCCTGGGCACCGGGTGGGGACAGGGTGGGGACAGGAGCTGGTGCTGGCGGTGGTGGGTGGAGGTGAGCGTTGGGATTGTCCTCTCCAGCTCCTGCTGTCATGCTTCTCATGTTCTGTAGTTCTTGATGTGTTGGCATGTCAGCGACTTTGCTGTCTGGGAGAGACCTCCTGTCCCAGGGCTAGCTAATTCCTAAAGACTTTCCAATGCTGAGCCCGTGTTCCCAGTCCTCTCCTGACCACTCTCACACACAAGCTCTGAACCTCCCCAGGCCTGGGTGCCGGGCAGGTAGGGGCCCCCTGTCCAGCCCAGTGCCTGTTGCTGTTTTGAAGCCAGACATTCCAAGCCTGCTCACAGCCCTGCTGCTTTCCTGGGGCCCACACGTCAGAGGCCGGGCCTTCTGTTACTCTGGCCTCTTCTCCTGACCAACTCGGGCTCCACGTATGCACCTGCATGCCTCTCCTTTCTGCAGAACTGTGAGTGGCAATAAGATCCTTCAGTGGCACTAGTGCTCTGCCAGCACTTAGCCACTGCCACCTGCCACCAGGGGAGGGCCAGCTGTGGTCCTCAGGTGGTCAGCATGCCTGAGAGGTGGGTTGGCAGTGCCAGGTGGCTGCACACAGTCAGGGCAAGGGGTGGCTTATTTGAGAAGTCATCGGAGCTGCCCAATTCCACACCTGTTTTTCAAGAACTTTGGAGTCACCAGGTGAAAACATCCTGGAGCAGGAGTGGACGTTACCTGGGAGCCCACGGGGGTGAGGAGGGAGGGAGAGGACGTTGGGAGCATGAGGGGAGTGAGGAGAGGGACTGAGCTCCCCATCCACAGCCAGGATGCAGAGATAGTGCCCGAGCCTCAGTTTCCCCATCTGTTAAGCGGGGCTCAGAGCATTTGCCTCACTGATGTCACAGGATTTGAGCCGGGATGACAGAATCTGGAAGCAGGCTCTTTAGGAAGGCCTGATCAGGACAGGTGGCCTCATGGCAGGAACATTAGGGAGGGTCAGGCCAGCCTCCAGGCTTGGGGGTGGCAGGGATCGGCCTATCGGGAGGAGGGTTGAGCTACTTTGCAGCTGTCCAGTGGTCCGCTCTGGACTCCATAGACCCGGTCATTGACTAGAGGAAAACTTTCCCTGCAGCATCGTCGAAGAAAGGCACGTTAATAATCGTGGTAATGAGAACGAGGACCGTGCTGTAGGTGAGCTGGGTGACCCGCCCTGGATGTCGGTGGAGGGAGCAGGCCTAAGCGCGGTCTGTTCACAGCAGTCGGCCTTGAAATGCTTCCTCCGGGCTCAGGAAAGCTCCTCCACGTCTTTTCTCATCCATTCTTCCCCTCGGTCTCATGCACCCCCTCCAGCCTTCTGTTCCTCCCTCGTCCCCTCTCCTTCCCCCAATACCCTGACACAGCCCAGCACCAGGTTCCCAGTGCATAGAGATGAACGAGGCCCGGCTTCTGCCCTTGTGGAGTTTTAATTGGCTAAGTCTGCAGAGAATTATGGAGTCACTGACCTGCAGAAAAATGGCGCTTCCCTCTATTTGATTGGAAACATCTCGTCAACGAAACTGTGGAGGTTCCTGAGTTTCAGGGGAAAACCGAGAAGCAGGGGAAAGGGCAGTGTCTCTGGATGGCCTAGGCTGTTCTGTAGCTTGACCAAGTGAGCCCAGAGAAGGCATGGAAACCCCACCTGGCCTCCTGGAGGAGGTGACCTGAGCCGAGCCTCCTAGAAGGTTCCTGATGGCCCTCTCAGCTACTCTGAGTCCCTGATGTTCCCCGGTGAGAGCTTGGAGAGCTGGCCACCACCAGAGTGTGGGGTTCACCTGGGCTGTCCTCATCCAACTGCAGGTCACGGCTCACCTCGTGCTCCTGCAAGTCCCTGCTCTGGTTCCAGCCTCTTCCCGGAGCTCTGTGGGAAGTTGAGGTTTAACTCCTCCAATAACGGTTAACAAGACTGACATTCACCGAGTGCATTATGCACTGTGAGGGAACTTCAGAAAGTGTGCGGAAAATGGAATTGGAGGACGAGTTTATTTTGGTGTGCTTGTGAGCACTGGGCCAGCGAGCTTTTTAACGTGTAAAGCAGGATCCAGCTTTTGTCTCAGGATGAATCACACACGTGTAGCCGGGCCGCCTGGCTCCCGCCACCTTCTCGGCTTTGCTCCTGTTCCCTGGACAGGACCTCCGGACTTACCTTGTCTGCTTGGGTCTGTGCCTGGCTGGCTGCTCTTTGGGCTCTGGGTCTCTGCTAATGCCCTGGACTCGGACTCCACAGATTTGCAAGGGAGGGGCCTGGTGTGCCACGGCCACGTTGGCCTTCCAGCCCCAGAAGAGCCCGTGCTTCCTGGCTGAGCTAAATAACTCTCTATAGGGCTGAACGATGCCAGCAGCATGGCGTGCTCCGAGGGGAAGCGTCTCTCCCTGGAGACCGAGTCTCTCTTGGGGCCTCCTCACAGGGGAGTGGCGCTTTGCTGGCTCCGTTTCCGGAACACAGGTGCTTCCTCCTGTGTCCCCCTGGCTGTGTGTGTCTCCGTGACAGCTTCCTCCGTGTGGCACTGTGGTCAGCTCACAGGTACCTATTCCTCACAGCTGGGCTCCCTGAGGGTGACCTTCCACTAGCTCCTCCTAGCCCCTCAGCTGGGGGCTCCCGGTAAGTCTCTGGGGAGCGGCTTCTGGGCCTGACCAGCGGACCGACCTCAGTGTAGCCATCTCTGGGAAGGCTGTGCCGTCTGCCGCCCTCGGAGAGGCTTGGGAGACCCAGGCTGAGGCTGCCCCCATTTGCTTTCTCCTCCTTTCCCTTTTTCTGGAAGAAAGAACTAGAGGGTGGAGAGTTCACCTCTGGCAGCTCTTTCTGATGTTTTACCAGCTATAAAGGAGGTCCCTTCATCCCGGTCTTATCTTAAAATCTCCTTGATGTCTGAGTCTTTTTTTTTTTTTTC
>NW_006160006.1:1820216-1828473 GCF_000334495.1 Tupaia belangeri chinensis | reverse complement strand
GCCATCTCGGGAAAGGGGGTGCCGTCTGCCGCCCTCGGAGAGGCTTGGGAGACCCAGGCTGAGGCTGCCCCCATTTGCTTTCTCCTCCTTTCCCTTTTTCTGGAAGAAAGAACTAGAGGGTGGAGAGTTCACCTCTGGCAGCTCTTTCTGATGTTTTACCAGCTATAAAGGAGGTCCCTTCATCCCGGTCTTATCTTAAAATCTCCTTGATGTCTGAGTCTTTTTTTTTCCCCTCTTTTTTTTAAACCTCTGAAGATCAATAATATTGCAGAAGTAAGAGATCAAAGTTTTCAAATGGTGGGCGAGCAGGGGTGGGAGTGGGGTGGAGGGTGGAAGGGGCTCCTGTTAGACTCGGCCCTGGATGGTCTCCAGGTGCCTAAAGACTCACTGTCACCTGCTCTTCTCCCCCTCCCGTAAACAAGGCCACAGCCTCAACAACATCTTGTAATGCACATTATAAAATGCCTCTAATAAATTTCTAACAGCCTTGGCCATAACCAGCTGAAAGAAAGGTGATTATGACATGAAAGTGTCAGGGTAGAACAACAAATGGGGCCACGTGAACGGGGTTGATTCCTCGTCGTAAGTGTGCATAAAGGTCTATACGAATTCACAAATGAATGCGAACCCTGCTTAGCAAATGGCTCCGGGATTTAGAACCCCAGGACCCCAGGAAGGAGCCCATTAGCACCAACAGTGCAATTTCAGATATGGGGCAGATCGGCCCAGGGCACCAAGCAGCTGGCACTCAGCCCTGCCTCTGTCCCTTCTCTAACTCGTGGGCACCCCAGCCCAGGGCAGCAGGAGGGTCGGGCCACCACCAGGCTCCAGGATAAGAGCTGGAGGCCAACTGGGGCCCGTGGGCTCCAGGGGGTCTGAGGCTTAGCATGAGCAGGGAGACTGAGGAGGGAGCAGGCTCTGGGGGAGGTGGGCAGGCTGTCGTGGGCAGGAGCTGCAGCCTAGAATGTGGGGTTTTCCTGGGCCTGAGGGTTTCCTCGGAGGTAGGAAGCCTGATTTGCCAGGGAGCAGGGACCCAAGCACTGCGTCGTGGTAGATTGTCTTGTGGGGTGGGTGGCCCCAGAAACTAGGTGTGGGAAATGGAAGGAAAAGAGTTGGGGGCTTCAGAGTGTGGGGCTGGGCTAATACCACCTTTTCCAGCTTGGAGTGCGTTAGCGCCTTAATTGCTGGCCACATCTTCGGTCACTCAGTTAGATCTTCAAGGCGAGGTCCAGGCATGGGGGCTGTTGAAGGCTTCCCAAGTGATGCCAACGTGCACTTGGGGGTGACCCAAGCCGTGGGGCCCGCCAACGTCGTTGCTCGATGGCCCTGTTTCGTGCCCTGCAGAGCATCATTTACCCTGCCCCCTCAGCTAAGCACCATATCACATCAGCTCAGACAAGCCATATTGGCTAAATCGGTCTGGAAGCCACCAGGAACACCGGCTGACCCTGGCCCATCTGGTGCTTTTCTGTTACAGACACAGGCTAAATGAGGAGTGATGGCCTGGATTTTCTGATCAAAGATGGTACATGCAGAGAAGTCCATGTTTCTCTCCTCTTCCTCCTCTTTCCTCTCCTCTTTCTCCAACGAAGGTATGGATGCAACGAGACGGAGTAGAATGTGTGTCTGCCCCTTGCCCATGCTCAGTGGCTGGGGGTAGCAGGAGCTTATCACCCCACTCTGGTGGCCAGCAGAGGTGTTCTGGCAGGACTTGCAGAGCCTACATTTAAATCTCCCATGTCTTTCTGGACACTTGAAAGTTTGTACGTGGGACAGAAATTTGGATTGTGAGGGCTCCCTGCTCTGGCTGGTGGATGGGTCATGGCTCCCCGAGAGGGAGTTGGGTCTTCACAGCAGTGAGACCTGGGTGCTGCTTCTGAGGTGAGAGTCCTGAAAAACCCTCTTGTCGGTTCTCCCAGGCTAGTTCTCAAACTCCAGTGCCGCCTGCCTGCAGCCACGCCTTTGTGACCCAGCGCTCCGCATCTCCCTGGGTCTCCTTGGACACTGGCCTGCTGTGTGGGCACTCTTTGGCCCACAGATGTGGTAGTCAGATTCGGAACCAGCTTGGCCCCAGCCTCACTGAACTTCATGGCTCTCTGACCTAGATGGAGTCGCTCAACCCCATTGATCCTCAGCTTTCTCTCCCGTGCGATGGGAGTGACGGCGCTATGGACCCACGAAGGGCTCACTGCTGCAGGTGGTGTCTGGCATAGGTGACGTGTACCTCTTTCCCACCCTCACGTGGCTGTTGAGACAAACGAGTGAATGTAAAGGTGGCGGGAAGGTGGGGGCACCCCATGGACTATTCCCGTGTCCTCTGATGCCGGTCGGACCTTTATTCTCCGGCTACATCTGGAGGTGGGCACTGGTTACCTCTCTGTGTGAGACCGTGCCACTGCCCTGCCCTGCAGAGTGTCGGACCTCATTGTGGGAGCAAACATCACTCTTCTCCTTCCTCTGCCCTCGAAGGCCTAGTCTCTTTCTTTCTTATTTAATTGTTCTAGAGAGATTTTTGCTATAGGGTGTGCACGCTCACCAGAGAGAGAGAAAGTGAGAAATCATCCCCCGGGGGTTGGCCATGCTGCAGTCCCTTCTCCTCCATTCTCCTCTGAGATTTTGAGCATGCATGCACACGTCTTGGCGTGAACTTTAAGCTACCGGGTCTGGGACTCAAACTGCGGTCAACTACCTTGGAATCCAACAGTGTAACCGTTATACCACCTGCTGGTTCCAGGCCTCGTCTCTCTGTAGGGGTGCAGTTCAAGTTCAGATGTCTCTGGCAGAGTGACCAGTATTTGGTTACCTTGGAGCAGGCGAGGGGAGGAGGACTTTGAGGTCCTTGCAGAGCTTCATCATGGCCACCCCACTTCTGAGAGCTGCATGCTCTTTGACTCTGCTCAGGCTGTCTGCCCTTGACCTCATTTCCCAAGCGGAAGGATCTTCCTTCCTTATCTCTCCAAAGCCCACTCGTCCTCCAGGACCTGGGCCTAGTCCCACTCCCTAAGAGGTGGTCCCTCTGATCCTGCCATGCCAATCCCCGGAAGCTTTCTCGCTGGCCTCTGAGCTGATCTCCCCACACCTACCCATCCTGCTCTGTGCTCTGGGGGCCTGACCTCCATGGACTCCCGGGCCTCTGGCTTCAGGTTGGGTTTACCCAATGGGACAAACAAGTCAGGGGGTGGGAAGTGAGGGCTCTGGGAGCACTCGTTCCCTGAGGGGTTGTACCCGTTAAGTGAACCTCTCCACACGGCTCTGCTCCCTGGCTTCTCCGATGGCTCCTTCCTCTGGTCTCTGGAGGCCTGGCGGGGTGCGGGTTGGTGGTACATTCCCCTTGTGGATTTCCCTGAACCTTTCCCACATACTTGACCACGGCACGCTCATTAAAATCCCCTCAATCGTTGCAGCTCGAGCGCACCATCTGTCTCCTGCTGTGCTGCGGCTGATCGGTTTCCCACGGTGCAGTAGTGCATGTAACACTCTGGAGTCTGGCCTGTCCTTCTGTCCTGCATCTCGTCCAGATCGTGAGCTGTGCTTAGGGCCTTCACGGAGGACCTGACACTCTGCTCTTTCTGGAGTCCCCAAGCTCGGCCTCATGTTGGCCTTGTGCTGGCCACAAAGCAAACCCGCAGAACTGCCCGAGAAGAGGACCGGGTGTATGTTGGCTTTGAACTCTGCCTTCGCTGTCCCTGCTGAAGGGAGGGGTTAGTGACTGCCCCAGGAAAAGGTTCTGAGCAGGTAGGCAGTGGGGGCAGCTGGGCCTGGAAACCAAGCTCATACGTGGGCCGAGGGAGCTCTGCGGCAGGTGCCACGTGGCTGGGAGGACATCAAGGTTGGACCTCATGTGGAGAATGCCAGTCAGCATGGGGTGGGGACGGTGTGCGAGCTCAGCCGGGGAGGCGGCCAGCTGCAGGGTGGGCCCAGGCCATGGAGGGTCCCATAGCCTGGAGCATGAGTCCCTGCTTCCTGGAGGCCTCTGTGGTAGGCTGTTGTCCTGGTGGGTGGGTCTACGCCTCACGTGGCCTGGCCCCGGCAGTGTAGACAGGGAAGAGCAGAAGAGCCAAGAGGCAATTTAGAGAGCCTTCTTCGCCACCCACCTCACGGCAGGGCTGCTCTCGGCTTGGCAGCCTTCTGAGGGTCCCCTGAAGTTACAGGTTCAGTGATGTTCCGCTGATTCCCAGCAGGTCCTTTGAACCTAAGCAGAGAAAGGAATGACACAGTTCCTGGACTCTGATGTAATGGTCTGGGATGAGTGACCCATTGCACATGATCCACTCAGGAGCAACAGCAGGCAGCCCGGCTGCAGCGGAGACATGGGGCCATGGTCAAGGGGGCGCCCGGCCTGTGAAGTCTCAGCGTGGAGCCCTCGTGCTGTCTGTTAGTTTGCTCCTAACAGACTCAGAGATCTGGGACGGTTGATTCTCTCTGGCCTCGGTGTCCTCCTGTGCCACCTGCCATGTGGCCCTCACCCCACACCTGACCCAGGGAGAGTGCCACCGAGGGCTGGGGTTTCCAGACCTCTGCAGGCAGGGGCAGGCGGGAGGCTAGCCTGCTGCCTTGGCGTCCTGGAAAGGGTGATTCTGAGTGTGGACGGGGATGCTATCAGCCTGAGGATTGGGACAAGGGACGGAGAGGACTCTTGGCCTGTGCAGCCAGGATGCATGGCCTCCCTCTTGGGAGGTCAAAGGGCATGGCTGAGACAAGTCCACTCAGGCCTTTGAGGCTCATAGCAGGGGATGGCTTTGCAGTGGAGACTGGAAGGTAGGTTAGGGTGGGAGTTAGAGCAGCCTGGAATCTCATGAGCACACAGACTCAGACAGGTGTGGCCTTGGGTGACAATGGGGGCTGGGCCTGGAACCTGGCACGGGGCAGCCCTGAATGCCCACTGCCCAGACGCTGTCGAGGACCTAGAATGACAACATGGCAGGGGACAAGAGTGGGCAGCTGGTGAGTGCTGTTCCTACTGCTGGCAAGCACTTTTGAGGGTGTCCCTCGGCTGCTAGAAGACCCCCAGAGGAAGGCCAGGAAGGTCTCCTCAGGGAGGGCACAGCCACTGGCTGCAGAGCCAAGAGTTCAAGTGGCCAGGCCCTGAGCACCCCTGGGGTCCTTAGCCCTACTCCCGCCTTGAACAATGGGCTCTGTCTAGCCGGCTGGCTCTTGGGCAACAGGAAGCTCTCTGTCCCAGCCCCACACGTAAGCGAGCCTCAGAAGAGGTGCCCCCATGACCTCCAGCTGCCGGATCACAAAGGGGCCCCTTCTTTCTGCCAGGACCCGGGGCAGGCGAGGACAGCGCTGCGCCTCTGACTCGGGAAACAAGACCGGCCTAGTGCTCCCGCCCATGCCCCGCGGCTCTTGTCGTTCCATCTGTTGACCTCCTGGACTGCCCTTCAACAAGCTGGGTCCAGGGCGGCTGGGGCCAGGGCCTTTGTTCCCCGCTGTGGCCATGAGTGAGGCCTGGCACGGGGCGGGATCCTGCCCACTGCCCTCTACACAGACCTATTGCCCCCTACCCTGCCCACCTCCCACAGCTGCTTGGCGGGGCCACGGGTTTTCAGACATGTCCAGGCTTCCCATCAGGCAAAGCTGTAAACCGCTGCCTCTTTGCGGTGGCAGCCCCTGTGCCAGATGTTGCCGATCCTGAGGGACCGTCTGAACCCTGAGGGAGGGATGGTCCGTCCTCCTGGGAAGGTTGCCAAGTGCAGAGAACTCTGGGCCCTGCTCAGCTGGCTGAGTCGACCCGAGAGCTTCCTCTTATAGCACTTGCTAGAAGGAAGCCCCCAGCCTCGGTGAAGCTGCCTAGCCAGGGAGGCCCCTGGAGATGGAAACTAGCCCCTTCTCTGTACGAGACCGGAACTGCCCTGCCTGGGGTGTCTCAGGTCTCACTGCGGGAGTGAACTTCACTCTCCCCCTCCTCACTGCCCCGCTAAGGCCTTGTCTGTTTTTTTTTTTTTTTTTTTGGAGAGGTTTTTCTATAGGGTGCATGTGCTTGCCAGAAGGACACAAAGTGAGAAATCATCCCCAAGGGGGGATGGCCATGCCACAATCCCTTCTCCATTCTCTTATCAGGATCTTGGGCGCACATGCGCCTGGCATGATTTTAAGCCACTGGGTCCAGGAGTCGAACCGCAGTCCACTACATGAGAGTCCAGAGACACGGCTATTATGCCAACTGCTGGTTCTGGCCTTGTCTTTCTTTAGGGGTTTAGTTCAAAGTTTAGATGATCTAGGAAGAGTGACCAGGATTTTGCACTGAAATGTGATGGGCCAGGCTGGCCTTCCTCAGTTCTGTCGTCTCCCAGTTGGTCTCCTGGAGTAGTGACATCTGTCACTCACTGATTCCTGGAGGTAGAACCAGGCCAGCCTTTTCTCACGGAGTTTTCGGAGTACCTGAGCTTGTTTTGCCCGGGGACGAGAAGACACACCGGCTCACAAGTGACTGTCATGCAGGATGATGTTGTACTCAGGATCCCTGGAAATGGAAGGTGGCCCCAGGGCCACACAGGGAAGCCCCAGGGTTGATCTGGAGGCAGAGGCATGAGGGGAGTGTGGCTTCCCTGGAAGGTCCAGGCCGGGCAGGTGAGAGCCCTAGGGTCGGCTAGTCCGAACGCTGCCAGTGGGCCTGGGGGCACAGGGCCCCCTCTAGTTGTCTAGGACCTGGTTCTGGCATGGTTACGGCAGTGACGGTGACCCGGCTTGAAGTAGCAGAGCCCGGTGGAGGAGGCAGTGGGGGTGTGGGCTCTGCTGGGGCGGCTGCCAACTTCAGGAACTGGCTACGCCGGTGGGGTCTCCAAGGCCTCGGACGATGGGGTCAGAGGTGAGGGCTCCTCAAAAAGTGCGTGGAGCATATGTATCGTGAAAAAGCCATGTGTACAGTTCACTTTTTTGGGAGAGGGCAAAATGTCCTTGTAGTTTAATTCCATTTTACACGAACCTTCTGTACTATTCCCATCTGGAAACTAGGAAATGTGGCAATGTCACCAGCCCTTCAGGAAGCCTGTGGGGTTCCCGGGACCTCTGCCCCGGTTACCTTCACAGTGCCTTTTCTCGGTTGGAATGAATTGAGACATTCTCCTGGAAGTCTTGCTCCAGGCCCCCGTAACTGTTCTCTCCCCCAGGCCAACTGCCCGCCCCGTCCATGCCATAGCTTGGGGCTGACTGCCTTTGTCTCCTCCCTGGAGCGGTGACATCCTCAAGGACTCCTCTACCTTATGTCCCCACAGTGCCAACCACCAGCCTGGCACATGGGACAGATGCTGCAAATAAGCTGGACATCGGGTGACGTGGACATTTGGATGCCCCTGGACTCAAGGGGGTCATGATCCTTGTGGTCTTGATGTTCCTCTTGAGAAAACAGGGGATGTGAGTGGACCTGATAAGCCGTCTGCATCTTACCGACACCACAGATGGGCATTTTGTGGGTGTCCCTGGTGGCCGGTGGGCAGTGCCTTGAAGGATTTTATTATCCATGAACTCACAAGAGCCATTCGATCCTGAACTTCTGCACAAAATACGTGTGCGTTTTCCCCGGAGAGAAGAGCTGGGGTGCTCATGAGGTTGAACTGCAGGCCGGGAGCTTAGAGTGCTGGGTCTGCGAGCAGACGTCCTGGGAGCCCGTGCTCCTCACCCTCTGCCTGTGGGTCCTGCACCACCCCGTACCCTGTCCTTCCCGTGTCACACAGGGCCACCAGTCCTGATTCTAGAGGGAGAGCCCCTGGAGGGCAGGGATTGGACTTCATTCTTTCCTGGAGCCCAGAGCCTGGCACAGGACAGGAGTCGGCAGACGCCCTACTGCCTGCGTGACCTTGGACTTGGCCTGTTCCCATTTGCAGTGGCAATGACAGGCTGCCCTTGCCTGGAAGAGACGGGGCAATGGTGACAGGCTGCGAGCTTGTCACAGGAGCCCCTTGCTGCTTTCGGCACTCGACTCCGATAGGAAGTGACATCTCCTCTGGCATCTTGACCTCTCCCTCCCCTCTTCCCCGGGGACTCCCAACCCAGAAGCTGATAGGGAAGGACAGGCCTGGTTTACTGGAATAAACACACCAGCGAAGGGGCAAGAGCAGCCCCCTGCCCCCACAGGACACTGGCCGGCCTGCTCGATGGGGCCTGTCCTCACAAGGGTGGCTGGGCCACAGTCTGGTGTCACTGAATGGGGCCTGCAGGGACCTCTCACTCCAAGGGCTTGGTGCTTCTCCCATTTCCTGACTCAGGGACATTCAACCTGGTGGTCTCTTTCCCCCTGAGCACAGGGGCTGGGGGC
>NW_006160006.1:1780828-1819804 GCF_000334495.1 Tupaia belangeri chinensis | reverse complement strand
ATTGAGACATTCTCCTGGAAGTCTTGCTCCAGGCCCCCGTAACTGTTCTCTCCCCCAGGCCAACTGCCCGCCCCGTCCATGCCATAGCTTGGGGCTGACTGCCTTTGTCTCCTCCCTGGAGCGGTGACATCCTCAAGGACTCCTCTACCTTATGTCCCCACAGTGCCAACCACCAGCCTGGCACATGGGACAGATGCTGCAAATAAGCTGGACATCGGGTGACGTGGACATTTGGATGCCCCTGGACTCAAGGGGGTCATGATCCTTGTGGTCTTGATGTTCCTCTTGAGAAAACAGGGGATGTGAGTGGACCTGATAAGCCGTCTGCATCTTACCGACACCACAGATGGGCATTTTGTGGGTGTCCCTGGTGGCCGGTGGGCAGTGCCTTGAAGGATTTTATTATCCATGAACTCACAAGAGCCATTCGATCCTGAACTTCTGCACAAAATACGTGTGCGTTTTCCCCGGAGAGAAGAGCTGGGGTGCTCATGAGGTTGAACTGCAGGCCGGGAGCTTAGAGTGCTGGGTCTGCGAGCAGACGTCCTGGGAGCCCGTGCTCCTCACCCTCTGCCTGTGGGTCCTGCACCACCCCGTACCCTGTCCTTCCCGTGTCACACAGGGCCACCAGTCCTGATTCTAGAGGGAGAGCCCCTGGAGGGCAGGGATTGGACTTCATTCTTTCCTGGAGCCCAGAGCCTGGCACAGGACAGGAGTCGGCAGACGCCCTACTGCCTGCGTGACCTTGGACTTGGCCTGTTCCCATTTGCAGTGGCAATGACAGGCTGCCCTTGCCTGGAAGAGACGGGGCAATGGTGACAGGCTGCGAGCTTGTCACAGGAGCCCCTTGTTGCTTTCGGCACTCGACTCCGATAGGAAGTGACATCTCCTCTGGCATCTTGACCTCTCCCTCCCCTCTTCCCCGGGGACTCCCAACCCAGAAGCTGATAGGGAAGGACAGGCCTGGTTTACTGGAATAAACACACCAGCGAAGGGGCAAGAGCAGCCCCCTGCCCCCACAGGACACTGGCCGGCCTGCTCGATGGGGCCTGTCCTCACAAGGGTGGCTGGGCCACAGTCTGGTGTCACTGAATGGGGCCTGCAGGGACCTCTCACTCCAAGGGCTTGGTGCTTCTCCCATTTCCTGACTCAGGGACATTCAACCTGGTGGTCGGCTGGGGGCTCTGGGGTCCCAGGCACAGGGTGAAAGTCTTGAAGGTCTTGCTCCAAGTGTCGGCTTTTGGAGCTGTGGGTGTAACCAGGCATGTCCAGAACCAAGCGAGGTGAGCCGTAGAAGCCATGTTCAAGCATGGCCACGTGGGAGGAGTCGCCAGGAGGTTCAGCCAGGCAGGGAAGTGGTGGAGACTGGGAGGAAAGGGAGCCTCTTGTGAAGAAAGAGGGCTGGGGGATTGCCGAGCTGGGGCAGCAGCGCCCCTGGTGGCTTTGAGCCAGGCTGCAGACCTGGACATGTCTGAGGCTGCTGAAGGTGTCTCGTCAGAGTGGGTGTTCCTGGTCATCCTGGGGCCTGAAGCTTGTCCTCCACAAAAGACTGTGCTGCAGGTCTGTGACCACCTGTCACCTGTCCCGCACCTGCTGACTCGCCATGCCCACAGTGAGGAGAGCTAGGTAGAAGCGTGCGTGCCCTTGCTGGAGAGCTGAGATGCAGGACATGCATATGCTGAGAGCTCACCGGTCTGTGGGCTGTTCTGACATACTCGTCTGCCAGCATGTGTGGAGGAGTGACCTTCAGGAGCAGGATGGGACAGTAGAAAAAGGTGGGAGCTAGAGAAGGACACGCATACCCTGCAGAGATTGGGGGTCTTGCTGGTCATGGCTCTGAACGAGAGAGGGAGGATCCCTTGGGATTGGATGGGTTTTTGCCTCGAGCCACTCAACCACCCTTCCGACTCCACGTGGAATCCGGGCACTGCCTTGTTACGGCTGCAGACCCTGCCATGTCCTGTGGCCTGCCCTGATAGGGACATGGTGGGCTAGGGGACAGGATGCCGGGTTTAATGCTGCTCACTCCTCCCCTGCTCCCCTCCTTCCTCGTCTACCAGGTTCCGTTCACAGCACTTAGCAATAGACATGGGAACCTGCCCTCAGGGTGCCTGTCTCCCTACGTCAGTTTGGCCTCTGTCCCTCCAGTACACGTGAGCTTCCTTCTGACTTCCAAGCTTTGACTCAGTGGAACCGGCAGCTGTGGACGGAAGCTGGGGCTCTGCCTTGTCCTGGGACACTTCCACCCCGTTACCACCATGCACCAAACAGGAAGTAAAGCAGCAGCCCCAGCTGCTGTGGGGAGACCACCGTCCCCAGCCCTGGCTGGTGCTTGCATCAGGTGGGCCCCTCGGATGCCACCACGCCCTGTGGCCTGGTGTCCCATGCTCTGTCTTGCTTTGCCCATGGGCATCGTAAGACCTGCGTCGCTGCTATGTACAGGCGAGCTAGTTCGCTAGCGTTTTCCCTTTGCTGGGGACAAAACACGGAGACAATTATTGTTTAATTCCCAGTGAAAGGAGCATGGAAGGGGACATGGCGTGACCTTTCCTGTGTATGTATCTATAGATAGAGATATATAGTGGTGAGATTTATTTCCCCAGGGAGACTGTGGCCGTGCTGCCAGCCGGGTGTGTGCGGAGCTGCGTCTGTGTACAGAGCTCTGTGTAATTTATTTCCCCAGGGACGATCAGCCAAGATGGTGCCTCTGATTCCTGGTAGAGGTTTCTTTTCCTTTTATTTAAAAAATAAGCCAGGCCACCCCCGCTACACTGAAAGGCAAACCATCTTCTCCAGCCAGTTGCCTTCTCTAATGGGGTTCTTTGGGCTTCACGTCATCTCCCCAGAGGACCCAGATCCTGGACCCTGCACGCCCCAGGGTCCGAGTGGTCATCCACCCTCCTTCTGTTGCGATGCTGGTTGGAGGGGCAGGGTGTGAGGGGCCTGTGGAATGACTAAGGCCCAGGATGCACCTGCTGGGCTTGCCCTGCCTCCCCTCACCCTTCTTTGCTTAACACCATCTGAAGCTGGCCTGGGCCCCCGAGGGTATCCTCAGGTTGCCTGCCATCCCCACTTCAGTCTCCCTCTCCCAGTCCCCACCTTCCTCACCAAGAGCCACTTATGAGGCTGGCCTCTAGACCCCCGGAGTAAGTAAACAAGAGCTCGCCGTTGTAATCCTCGTCCCCCTCTTCCTCCACGCCTGGTGGCTGGGAGAATAGAAATATTTAGAAGGCATTACTTAATTAGTTAGCGAATGCAGTGCTTGCTTTAATTTTGTAAATGCAGTGGGCACAAGTGCCCACCCACCTGTTTGGTTGCCATAACAACTTCCGACTTCATCTGTAGTCTCTGCCGACGTCTGTCCTTTGTGCGGTGTTTTGTTTGAGTGAGCGAGGGCAGCTTTTCTCCACGCGCTGCTTTTCCCTTCACCTTGGCGCCTCCTGCCTTTCTCTTCCTTCTTCCTCATCTTTTCCCCTCTCCGTTTCCTTTGGGGTCTCTCTATCCCCCTTTCTCTGTGTTTGGTTAAGGGCAGAAGTATCTTTTTCTGTTGCCAGGGTTCTATGAACTAAGTTTTCAAAGGTGCTCTTACAACGCTTGGACGCGGGAAGTGGCCACCACGTATGATTTCAGGGACACCTTGGAGCCCCAGATATAGACCTCACTCGAGTGCCTTGATGCCTGCAGCTTCCCCACTGGGAATCTGACATTTTAAGCTAACTCTGGCTATTCTTAAAAAGGACGAAAGTTGTGTGTGTGGCATACCGCGTGGTCTGGATGTGTGCAGAGATGTGCCATGATTACAGCGAGCGCATTCACACTTCCATCACCTCCTCTGCTTTATTTTTCTGAGTGTGGTGAAAACATTTAAAACCTGTTTTCTCAGCAGCGTGGAGGGCTACAGCGCGTTGTCACTTGCAGTCACCCTGGCGTGGTCACCACACCAGAACTTATTCCCGTCTGCCCGAAACTTTGTACCTTCGGTCAGCACCTCTCTGTCCTCTCTGATGACCAGCCCCTAGCATCGTCCCTCTCCTTTGCTCCTCCGTGAATTTAACATTTAAAAACCCACATGTAGGAGGGGTCAGGCCAGACAGTGCCTACCTTTCCGTGCATGGTTATTCCACTCAGCAGACTGTCGTCCAGGGCCGTCCATGTGGCGAACGGCAGAATTGTATTTTTGATGGCTAAGTAGTATTCCAGTGTGTGTGCATTCCCACTTTCTCCATTGGTCTGTTGATAGACATGGGTCAGTCCCTTATCCGGGCAACTATGAATAACCTGCAACGAACGTGGGAGAGCAGGTATCCCCCGGACATGTTGATTTCCGTTCTCTTGGATATGTAAGTGTGTAGATAATAGTGGGAGGGCTGGAGCAGATCATTGCTGTTTGTAACTGTTTGAGGAACCTCCGTAATGGCTGTGCCGACTCATATTCCCAGCAGTGGTGTGTAGGGGCTTCCCTCTCTCCACATTCTCTCCGATAATAGCTACCCTCACAGGTGAGCCGGGGTCATCTCCGTGTAGCGCTGATTTGCATGTCTCTGATGGCAGGTGGCGTGGAGCGTGTTCTCCTATACCCATTGACCATTCACGTGCCTTTTTGTGCAATGTCTTTTTTGCTTGTCTTTCCTTGAGGGATGCTAAAAGCCTTGGTCAGAAGGGTCCGTGTGAGTCCCCAGAGTGGCTAGATGAGCCTCAGCAAAGCCACTGTGGGCTGCTGATCACAGCGCTGGGACTCCACTGCGTCAGAGAAGGGAGTGTCCGGGCCCTCCTGGGCCGTTAGCAAGCTCTCCCACCTAGTGGAGTGAGCCCCATCCAGCGAGAGCACCTCTCTGCGCCTCATTCCCTTCCCAGCACTCTGCACGGCAGCTCTGGCATCCCACCCCACGTACTGCAGACACTTGTCTCCAAGTTCTTCTTAAACATTTTATTTTAAAAATTATTTTAAAATTTGTTATAGGGTACATACACTCACTAGAGAGACAGGAGGGGAAAGTGAGCAACTAAGCAGCCAGGTCTGGGACTTGACCTGTGGTTGGCCCCGTGTGAGTCCAGTGCCCCAACCTCCATGCTACCTGCTGGCCCTTGTTTCCAAGTTCTAAGGAGCCAACAGCAGGGGAACAGCTCTGAACGTCCCTGCGGGGCCTTCCGTCCCGAGTCCTAAGAAAGTGCTTTCATAGCTGTGGACTGTCCTCCACCCACGGCCCACCCATCCCCAGGCCCATTCCTGGGCCACTCCCCTGGGTCTTGATGGCCTTGTTGTAGCCTCTGTTTTTCTTCAGAAAAAGTCTGGTGAATTACTAGAAAAATAGGCATATGTGCTATAAGTCCACTTTCTGAAACGGTCAGGTGCAGTGATGTAAAAGGCCCTAGCAGATGGCTGTGGGACTTACCCTGTTGTCTCGTTGGAGTTAGCATCGGTGGCAGGTGGGTGTGGCCACAGGACGTGCGTGGGCAGTGCGTGCTGGACTGTGAGCTGGCGCGTCCCCTCCCATCCGGACCCCCCTCGGCCCACTTTGGCGTAGGTGAGTGTCTTTGTCATTGTGATACCGGAGCATGCTGGGATCGTCCCTGCCCATGTACCGCCCGCCATGGTGCCCTCGTTGTCCTTTCCGGGCTGCAGCCCTGCTCCAGAGCCTCGTGCTGGGAGTCTGCTCCTTGTCCGGATCAGGGCACCAGATATCTTAGGCTGGGTTGCTCCCGGAAGCATGAGCTCAGAGGTATGCGTGCATGTTGTTTATCTGGAGGTGATCACGGGTGGTAGGAGGTGGGTGGGGGGTGAGACAGGGAAGAAAGGAATGAGGCAGAATGCCGCGTCGTGGTTCCAGTCACTGCTCTGGGGACCTGGGCTCAATTCTACCAGGAAACTTGCAAATGGATTAGCACATTCCTGGGCCTTAACCTGCATGGGGGTCATGGGCTGGTGGCTCGTGCACACGAGGGCTCTTGGTATTTCTGTGTCCCGGGTGGATCTGTGGACTGAAGGCAGCTGCCAGCAGACAGGCGGGTGTGCTTGCTGCAGGTTACGGAGAGATGGGCTTGTCGTGGGCAGTGTCTGCCCCAGAGAGGCACCACCAAGTCCATTCCCAGAGGTGGGGGCATGAGGTCGATCTGAGGCACACGGCAGGGAGGACGAGCCTGGGATGAGAAGCAGGTCACTCCAGTCCTGAGACCCTGAAAGCAGGTGCAGGAAAGAGCAGGGTGTGACAACAGGGGTCTGGTGCAGGCCGGGGCCTTCCGTGATCGGCGTTCTGCAGCTGGACTGAGGGGGAGGGTCTGGCTGCTGGGGCACGGGGTGGACTGCAGTGGCACCTGCAGTTCACTTACTGTGGCCAGACAGGGCCGCTTAACCTAAGGGGGGGGAGGGGCGGGCCCAGCAGGAGCACCTCTCTGCGCCTCATTCCCTTCCCAGCGCTCTGCAAGGCAGTTCTGGCATCCCACCCCACGTGCTGGAGACACTTGTCTCGTGAGCTCACCTGATCAAGTAATTTTTCGAGTTGTCTTCATACCCTGCAGTCCCATGGAGGTGCCCCGAGGTATGGGCAAGTCAGAGGCTCGTGGCTGAACCCTCGCCTGTGTCCAGCACTGCAGCGTGGGCTGTCACCATCTTCTGTATCAGATTTCGCCTTAAATGATCTGTTTCTGAAAGAGTGCTTGAAAACCACTGATCTAATCTGTGGAGCTCGGATTCATCTACTCTCGGCCACTCCGTTTGGCAATCGGAAGGCCAGGCCTTGGGGTCACTGGTACCCTGTGCTGGAGGCTCTGCCACCCGGGTCTCCAAGAGAAGCAGCAGCATTTTACACGTTTGATTCACGTGGCTTCTCCAGAACCCAGAGTAGGCAGGAAGGTGCAGCGGTGGTTGCCATGTGTCTCCTGGAGTCCCATGTGTTTGCCGCAGGAATGCAGGAAGTGCTCGGCCAAAGTGCCAGTGCACCCCCAGGTTAGAGGGTTCGGGGGCTCTCTCTGCCTTCCATCACCTCTCCCCTCGCTAGAAGGACGTGTTTGGGCCCAGAGAAGCCAGATTCTCAAGGCTCCCCCCGTCGCCCGGTACCTTGGACAGGGGCATGCGAGGCTGTTCCTGAGGTTATGTCTCTCAGGGGGACGATTCACTCTTCGCATGTCAGTGGAGCTCTTAAATTTCTAGGACAGTTGATGGAATTGGATGTGGCCAATTTACATCTTCAAATCAGCTTCGTACACATGGGCGCATGCACCCATCTCTGGGGACGAGCGGGCAGCGGGGTTGACAGCGCACGGGCGGTGAGATGACAGTTTGCTCTGCTTTGTCTTTGAGCGTCCGTCACAGGAGTGGGTGCCTCCGTTTCCTTTTAAGGAGGTGGAGGCGAACGGGGTGATCTCTGGGGTCTCTCTTGGCGTCAGTGTCCTGTGGCTGTCTACTGAGGGTGTAAGGAAGTCGACGGCCCGCGTTGCGCCGTGGAGCTGATCCACAGCACTCATCGGCGGAGTACCAGGGCAGGCTCGGCCTGTCCAGGCTCTGCTGACGTCGCGGTGGAGAGCAGGGCTGGAGGTGAGGGGCTGCTGTCCTGTGCGCATGGCTCCGTGTGTGCAGCCGGGGTGGGCTGTGTGCAGCCGGGAGGTCTGGGCATCTCTTGGAGCTGTCTCCTCGGGAAGCGAGTCCAAGAAGAATCCCTGCCAGAGTGGTGGAGAGGACTAGTCAGGGGGTGCTGGGGTGTCAGGTGCTCCCACGGCAGTGCGTCCTGATCCTCTCCTTCCCACTCGGGGCCTGGGGTGGCGGCGGCGGGTTTGGGCAGGAGCACTCTGAGGCGGGTTCCTCTCATCTCTCCCCATCTCTCCTCTGGCGCCCATAGCTCAAGGACTTCCTTCTGCCGCTGTCCTCTCTCTCCCTCTCCTGCCTCATTAACTTTTACCTCCGGCTCACTACTGGAGAGTCCCCACCAGCATACAAACACTCTAATACCGGCAGCCTCAGAAGGGAATCTCCCTTGACCTCACATCCTCTTCAGTTGCTGTTCCATTTCTTCGCTTTGACGGCAAAACTCGGTACGAGCTGTCCCCACGTCCTCTCCGCGTGTCTCTCGAGCCTGCTCCTATCCACCTTCCATTCCCACCACCTACCTCACCCGAGCAGTTCTCACCGAGGCGCCTATTGCTAAACCCAGGGCCAGTTCAGCGCGGCCCGTAGGACACGGTGGGTCCCTGTCGTTCCTGGAGCACTTCCTCCTGGCTCGTGGCACTTGTGAACAGTTGTCTCTGCTGTTCCTCAGCCGTCTTCCCGACCGCCTAAGGTCGCGTCCTCGCCAGTTTGCAGGCTGCTTCTCTAGGTCCTTTCTGGGTGTTATCTGCAGCCCCCCACGGCCTGGGCAACCTGCCCCTCCCTAGCGTCGCTCAGTCCACAAGCGCCTGGCATCGCACGTGTCAAAGCTGCACGCATCCCAGACTCCCCGACTCGGTAACAGGGGAATTAACTGCACGCGCTCTCTCACTTTCTCTGTGCAACCCAACAACAAAAGGAGACCGTTAAACCTTCAAAGTAATCCTGCCTCCAACACCTTCTCCCTGTGCCTGCCATAGCTATCCTAGGGCAAGTTCCCGTGATCCCTTGTCTGACCTGCCGACGGCCCACCAGCTGGTCTCTGCTGCCACCCCTCCCTCTCAGTTAGTGGTCTCCATGGCCAGGGCACAGTGAGAGCCTACGTCAGCTCACGTCACGTCTTGGTGCACGTTGGTTCACTCTGAACCCAAATCTGTCAGAGCGGGTCTCCAGGACCGGGGCCTTCTCTGCCTTCTGACCGGGGCTTGCCCTTTTCTCTCCATGCCGCCAAATCTTTCCGACATGCCTGGTGCAGTCCCAGTCCAGGGCCTTCATACCTGTGGCCTCTCATCCTGATCCTCGCTCCACTCTTCCTCCTGTACAAATGGCATGTCCCCAGAGAGCCTTCTGTGAATATCTTGTCTAAATTCTCACCTCTGTTGTTCTCTCTCCCTCAATTCTTTGTTTTTAACATTTAACAGCTTCATTAAGATCTAATTGACATGCAGTCAACTACACGCACTTGATGAGTTTTGACATGCGTGTACATCGGTGAAGCCATCCCTGCAGTTGAGATAGCGAACCTGTCCATCATGCCAGGCATCTACTCCTGATGCCTGGGAATTCCTTTTCTTCGCCCGTCCCCCACACCCAAGTGATTACTGATCCACCACCTGTCACTATGAATCAGTTTGCTTTTTTGAGAATTTAGTGTCAGTGGAATCACATAGTATAGATTATTGTCTGGCTTCTCCGCTCAGCATAATTATTTTGAGGTCTGTCCATGTCGGAACAAATGTGAGTGGTGCATCCCTTTTCATTGCTGAGTAATATTCCACCACGTGCTCATCCACTCATCCATTGCTCCCTGGGGTGTTCTAGTTTCTGCTGTTATGAATAAAATTGTGATGAACAGTCACATCTAAGGCTTCATGTGAACATATGTCTTCCTTTCCAGAGAAATGACTAGGACACGGTGGGTGTCTGTTTAAGAAACTGTGCAACTGTTTTCCAAAGTGGCCTTACCACTTTACAGGACAACCAGCAGCGTGTGTGGATTCCAGTCAGCTCTTCCACATCCTTGCCAACACTTTCAGCAATTTTGAAGGTGTGTGGGCCGCTTGTTGTGGTTTTAACTCCACTCTCCCTAATTAGTTCTTTCGTTTAGCATATTTCATGTGCTTATTCGCTATCCACATTTTAATTTGGTGAAACACCCATTCAAAGCCTTTGTCCATTGTGGCAGTCTTCTGAGGCTGAATAACACAACTATCACACACACAGTGGTTTAAAACAACACATGTCCATCACCTCCCAGTTTCTGTGGGTTGGGAGTTGGGTGTGGCTTAGCAGGGTCCTCTGCTCGGAGTCTTCACAGGCTGCACTCCAGGTGTCGGCTGGGCCATTGCTTACCTGTTGGCTTGACTTGGGAAGAGCCCACTTCTAAGCTTGCCTGGGTCATTGGCAGGGTCACTTTCTTGCAGCTGTGGAGCAAAGGTACATCTTCTTACTGCCTGTGGGCCGCTCTGAGAGCCACCCGTACTTCCTCACTGTGGGGCTCTCTGCACGGCTCTCTGCACAGGCAGTTCAAAACACGGCCTCATGCTTCTTCATGCCATGACAGCTGCAGAATCTCTCTCCTTCACTCCAGTCTGCTAGGATAGAGTCTTAGGTGACACGTAACCATGGGGTGGCACCTCGTCACTGTAGCCGCATTCTTCTGTTTAAAAGCAAGTCATGCTTTTGGGACCGGCAGGTGACATGGTGGTTAAGGATGCTGGACTCCCACATGGCCAACGACGGGTTGAGTCCTGGACCTGGCAGCTTTTCCTCTCTCTCTCTCTCATTCTGTCCTTCTCTGGTCTAATTAAAATAAATTCAAGTAGAATTCTTATTTATTTACTTATTTTTTAAAGAAAGCAAGTCAAGCTTACTACCCTAACCATCAGACTTCAGGACTTACCCATTTTACTTTTATATACATCATAAACCCCACATTATGTTATAATTTTTATATAACTACTTACCTTGGAAAGATATTCAAAAAAGAAACATACTTGTGTGTCCCCATGCATTCACCGTAGCTTGGGCTCTCCATTCTTTCTGTAGATCTCTATTTCCATCTGGTATTATTTTCTTTCTGCCTGTAGGATTTAAACATTTTGTCTACTCTGGGTCTGCTGGTGATAAATTCTTTCAGCTTTTGTATGTCTCAAAAGTCATTATTTTGCCTTTGGTTTTGAAAGATATTTTGCTTCTATAGAATTCTAGGTTGACAAATTTTCCTTTCAGTAACTTAAAGATGTTGCTTCACTGCTTTCCGGCTTGCATTGTTTCAGATGAGGTATCTGCTGTCAGTACCCTTTGTGCACATCAAGTGGGTATTTTTCTGGATGCTTTTAAGGTTCTCTTGCTATCATTGGTTTGGAGCAATTTTATTATGATGTGACTTGATGTCGTTTTCTTCATTTTTCTTGTGCTTGGGGTGCATTGAGATTCTTGAGTCTATGGATTTACAGTTTTTATCGAACTTGGAAGTTTTAGCCATTGTTTCTTCAAGTGTTGTTCTACCCTTCCTTCCTCCTCTCCTTCTGTGACTCCACTTACACATACATGAGGCCACTTGAACTTGTCCCACAGCTTACTGATACTCTGTTCATTAAAAAAGAGAAAAAAAATCTCTTTTCTCTGAGTTTCATTTTGGGTAGTTTCTATTGCTATGTAGTTAAAATTTGCTAATGTCTTCTTTTGAAATGTTTAATCCGTTATTAGTCTCATACTGTATAATTTTACACATTGAAGTTTTTAATCTCTAAAAATTCCATTCTGGGGGGTATCTTTCATGTCTCTATTTAACTTTTTGAATTGTAGTCAGAATAACTCTTTAATAACGTTATCTGCTAATTTTAATATCTGTCAGCATTGAGTTGGTTTCAATTGGTCAATTTTTCTCCTCCTCATGGGTTGTAGTTTCTTCTTTCTGTGTGCCCAGTAATTTTTGACTGGAGGCCAGTCATTGTGAATTTCTCATTGTTAGGTGTTGGATGTTTTTGTCTTCATAGAATATTCTTGAGCTTTCTTCTATGGTGGAGAACATTTAGAAACAGTTAAATTGCTTGGAAACAGTGGCATTTGGGGATCTTGGGCTTAAGATTATTCGATGGGACCTAAGAGATGCTTGGTCCTGGGGATGATTACTCCTCACCACTGAGGCAGGACCCTTGACATGGGAAGTTTCACGGTATGGCTGACAGGAATGGGCGCTGTTCCTGCTAATCCGTTCAGATGAATCTATCCCTGTCCTTCAATATTTTCCTTGCATACATGGGCTGATCAATTTGATGGACTGCTCAAGGGGACCCCACTACTGGTCTCCAGAGTTCTCTCTCTGTGTATCCCTCTGCTCTTCCACTCTATCTTGAACTCTAGCCGCCGTAGTGTCCTTGAACTCTAAGCTCTGTCTCCTCAGTTCAGGGAGTCTCTGGGCTCTGCTTCCCCCACTGCACCTGAACCTAGAAACTCTTACCTTGTTTCTTATCTCTCAGAAATCACTGTCCTTTGTTGCTTGATGCTCAGTGTCTTAAAAGCCATTGCATTTAGGGACCAGCTGATGTAGCTGACCATGGTTCAAGCCCCGGAACTGGCAGCTTAAACTCACACCATGCACATGTGCGTGTGTGTCCAAGATCCTGAGAGCAGAATAGAGGAGATGGGATTGAGGCGTGGCCATATCCCGTGGGGGTGATCTCTCACTTTCTGTCTCTTTCTGGCAAGTGCACACACCCTATAGCAAAAACCTCTCCCCAAAATTAAAAGCCATTGCATTTATATTTTCTAAATATTTGAATGTTTCAGGCAGGAAGGTAATGGCCTGGTTACTCCACTCTGACTGGAAATCCTAGTCCTCCTTTATTTTTCTTCATCATTTTTATTGTCATTTGATCTCTCTATCATCACCTATCTGTCTTATTAGTACGCAAACTCCACGAGAGCAGGGATTTTTGTTGCTCACTACTGAGTCCCCTTTACCTAGAAGAGTATCTTAAATAGCAGGTGCTCAATAAATATTGATCAGTGAGTAAGCGTCAGTGAATGAATGACGGCACCCTGACCCCCACCATCCGGCCACACAGATGTCCTTACCTCCTTACCCTCCGTGCTCTGTCCATGTCGCTTCCTGCTTGGCAGCCCTCCCCTCTCCTCTCTGAAATGCTTACCCTTCATTAAACCAGTTCCCGTGTTTCTTCTTCCATGAATCCTTTCCTAATTGTGTTGACTGACCGGGCTCTCTCCTCTCTCAAGTCCTTTCAGCACTTAGAGCAGTGCTACTTAGGTACAACTTCTTTGCTCCCCTGAAGGACACGTGCCATCACTCCCCTGAAGGAATCGCTCCCTTGAAGGACATGTGAGATCTCTGAGGTCTCTGCACCTAGCTGAGTGACATCTTAGAAAATATATGCTGGCGATAGTTAGAATATCTGCCTTTTGCAGAATTTGCGAGTGGAGAGATTTTCCTGTTGTTCCTCCCACTCCAATTTTTCCACAATAATGCTTTTTTTCATAAACTGGTTCTTTTTTTTTTTTCTTTTTTAAATTTTGCCAGAGGGCTTGTGTACTTGCCAGAGAATGACAGGGAGGGAGCGGGACAAAGCACTCCTACCCCCCAGTGGGAGATAGTCACGCTACAATTCCCTCTCCATTTCTGTCTTTTGGAAATTGGAGTGTGCGTATACATGAACTCCATGTGGTTTTCAAACTGCCAGGCTGGTATCCGAACCACGCAGTCAGCCATGTGGGACCCAGCTCTCTTAACCCCTAGTGCACAGGGCTGGCCCAAGGCCTGGTTCTTGTGATGCCTCCACAGGGCTACACGAGTCCTGCTGCTATCGAGACTGGCAGGCTGGTACAGTGCTGCTTGCTAATGAAGATCGATAACACAGAGCATAGCTGCATTTATGGCAAACCATTGCTGCTACAGACCATCCTGAGTTCCTCCAAAATTAATGTGCTAAGCCCCATAACCCCCAATGTATTTGAAGATGGGGCCTTTGCGAGATAAGCAGGTTTAGATGAAGTCCTGAGGGTGGGGCCCTCATGGTGGAATTAATGCCTTTAGGAGGAGAGACGTCAGACAGCCTGCTCTCTCTCCACCCTGCGAGGATGCGGTGACAAGGGGCTGCCTGCACCCTAGAAAGCGAGAGCCTGCACTGGGAGCTGGTGACACGGGCACTCTGATCTGAGACTCCCTGCTTCCAGACCTGTGAGGACGCACCTTCGTGTTGTCCGAGCCACCCAGTCTGTGGTGTTCTGTTGTGCCAGTCCGCATGCTGAGCCTCAGTGTCGGCCAGAGGAAGTGGCGCCCCAGGAGTGCATGTATGTGTTATCCCCTGAGTGAAGGGCCAGGTAGAGCTGATGAAGAGCCCCACTCCAGAGTATCGCTGGCCGCGCCACCTCCTTTCCGGGGCCGGCCATGGAAGGGCCCTCCTGCAGTGTGGCTCTTCCCAGCTGCCTTCTGAGTCAAGGGACCAAGGTCACCATGGTGTGGCTTATAAAAATGGGTGAGATGCCCCTGCCTTTGGGGCTCCAGGCAGCTGTTAGAAGGAAGTGCCCCCCTTTTCTAGACCAGAGGCACAGTAATTTGTGCCATAAAAGCATGTGGCTAGCCCTGAGAGCGGGCTGTCGCCTTCTCTGGCTCCCCTCCCTAGAGGAGAACAGAGCCCTTGGAAGGTCATTCAATCCACCTCTGACCCCTAACCCTCCCTGCATGCTCCAGATCCTCTTCAGGTCTCCCCGAAGTTCCCCCTTGGCAATCTTCTCTGAGGTTTTCCTTCCACTCAACCAGTACGATCACCTTCCCTTCTGCCGCCCCGACACAGCCATGGCGCCCCTTTCTGAGCTCATTTCTGTTTGAGGGGCGGTCTTTCTGCCCCCTGCAGCCTTCTCTTCCACGTACCCAGTTCTCCTCTTCCGGGCAGTACCCTGCGAGCGTTCTCCTTTGTCCATCTCTCTCGGTGACACTTCCCCATTGGCTGGGACAATCTTGCCAAGCAGGAGGCCTGCTGTTCCATAGATGAGGACACCTTGGAAAGTATCCAGTCAACCAGGAAACCAACGCCAGCGTTTAAAACCTGGGGTGAGCTTCACAATGTCGACGCTTCCCTTCTGGGAACGTGGCCATTAGGGGCCCTCAATATAACTACTTGGGCATTTTTCCTGTTTTGAAGTTATTTTTTTTCCTTTTTATAACATTTTCTATTGAAAGACACTGTATTTTGCAAACTCACCTGCTCCTTTTTATGATGTTAGGTCTTTTATCTCTCTAGCCACGGGGGAAGAAATAACTGGCGGAAGTAAAGGTGGACCTGCCACTCTTCTCTTGGTCAGACTCGGGGGAGCAGTCTGATTGCTGGGCTCGATCTGATTCCCTGGCAAGCTGAACGTGATTTGTCTTAACGTGGGCTGTTCGGACACGTGGTCTCTTAAAAATGATATTCTGGACATTATTTATTCATGCTTAGCTTGAAACAGATTGTTTTGGGGGTCTCTGCTTGGCTTCCACCAGGAGTCACTGGGGGATCGTAGGACAAATCTTGCACACAGTTGGACCCGTTGAAAGAGATTTCTCTGGGCCAGTGGGTGGCATGGCGTTACGATGGCAGGATCCCACATGCAACTGCATGGTTGACATCCCAGACCTAGCAGCTTAGAAAACATGCCAGGCACATGTTCATGCATGTCCCAAATCCCCAAAGGAGAGAGAAATGAGATGGGATTATGGCATGACTGTTCCCCACAGGGGGAGGGGGACAGTCTCTCTTTCTGACTCTGTTTGGAGAGTACACATGCCTTCTGGCAAAAAAAACAAACCAAAAACCAAAAACTAATAAAAACATTTCTCAGCACACCTGTTGCAGTGGGGCCTGTGGTGTTGAGTGGTAGCTTGTGGAGTACTTTCCTCTGGGGGACTTTACTGGCACCTCCCCATTGCTGTGCCCCCTGCAGCATGCGGACTGTTACGGTCAGCCCACCTGGGGCTGCTGACATCCACAGGATGGGGACTGTGGTCAGGCAGGAGGGTGCAAAGGGAGTAGGTCCCTCTTTTTAAATCTCGCATCTGGCTTTCCTAGAACACATTGGCACACACTTGGTCCTAGAAAGGAGGGGACTGAGGAAGATAGGGAAGGCAGGAGAGCTTTCATAGTCCTTGGGATTGTAACCTATCTCCAGGCCCTTGAAGAGGAGGTCTCTCTTACCAGCAGAGTGTGGAAAACTTAAAAATTGGGGTTAGGTGCCAAGCGCTGTGGTTTAGATAATGGTTTGTTCCCTGAAGGAAGATGTTTTGGAATTTGATCCATAGTGTAATGGCCCTGGGAGGTGGTGAGGCCTCATGGGCAGGGCCTGGAGCACTGCTTTCATGAATGGGTTAATTCTGGCTCTCCTGAGAAGGGGTCAGTTCTCCCCAGAGCAGGTTGTTCGAAGGAAGATGGCGGCCCCAGGTCTCTGCACGTGGCTGGGTCCTCTCTGTTTCAGTTAGCCATGCTGTGATGCAGCCAGCCTGTGGCCTGTCCCACGTCGTTGGACTTCCCAGCCACCAGAGCCATGAATCAAACAGGCCTGTACTCTATAAATCACCCAGTCTCAGGAACTCCTGGTAGCACGCCTTAGTGTCCCATCGAAAGAGGGCCGTACCTTCCTGGCATCGCTTAAGAACTTATTTTTATTTATTTTTAAAAAAAATTGTTAGAGGGCATGTGTGCATGCAGGAGTGGGTGGGGGAGTGTAAGAAAGCACTTCCCATGGGACCTACAATCTCTTCTTTCATTTCTCCTTTCTCTTGGGAGTTTGGGCACTCCCGCACGCACACACACACACAGTTTTGAAGTTTCATGTTCTTTAAGTTGTCGGATCTGAGACTTGAACAGTGCAGTTCGCTATGTGGATGTCAACCTCTAACTGCCACTGCTACTGAAGAATCTTTTTTTAATTGCCAAGAGGTGTGTATATAAGAGAAAGAACCCCCTTTCCTTTCTCTGCAATCTTTCCTCCTCCATTCCTCCAGTCTGTTGGAATTTTGTGTACCCTACGTGTTCCCACTATGTTTTCAAGCTGCCAGAGCCAGGATTCTAACCATAGCTGGCCATGGGGACCCAGCTCCCTATGCATGGGATTTAATTGCAGTCCTATGGTGCTGGCCCAATAAGATCATTTTAATAGGGGAAAAAAACAAAACAAAACAAACCATACCCCATTGACAAAGACCTGTGCAAACAAAAAATCAGAAGTGTTCAACTGGGACTTCACATTTAAAGTCTGTTGTAAATTTTACATTGCCTGGGAAGCATTTAGTTGTAATAAAACTTAGTGAGATGACCTGAATGTGGCCAATAGAGCTGGTAATCAAAACGGATTTCAGGGCAATTACCTGAGGCACAAGTCTGGGGATTAAGACTGAGGGGCTCAGATTCCAGGTGAGCTCTGGAAGTCATTGTCCCCGCTCCAAAAACCAGATGCCATTTTGTTCTTGGTGTAGCCCCTTGCATTGGGCCGTTGATTGAAAAATGGTAACTGAATGTCACAAAGACCATTTGTACCCAGAGCTGTTAATAAACTCTCTCAACAGTGGGTCCTTCACCCTGGAATGTGCCCACATTTATTCTATAAACGACGGTCTCTTGGCCACACAAAGATCATAGTTTATTGCATCTCAAAAAAGAGAAATCTCTTTATTCTCTCAAATGCAGACTTACTAGCTTTGGACCTTCGGTAGAAAATGCGTGCCTAGTAGACTAGCCGAACTCGGGCTTTCAGGCAGTGTTTAATGTGAGAGATGGACAAGCCTTTCGAACCACAGACCGAGTACTCCCCGGTGGGAGGCCACCAGGTACAGCATTCGATCCGGTGGTTTCCACTGACTCACCCTTCGCCATCATATTGATTATGAATTCATACATGAGCTCGTCAAAGGCCCACGGTTCTTGATATGTGTGCGTACTTGGTACTGCAATTTTATAGTCACAGGGCCATAGATGGAGAAGTCAAATCAGAGAAGTGTTTTTAATCCTTTGTCTTCAACTGGTTGCTTAATGGGTTGATATTACCATCTTGATGCATTGGACCCGAGACCCTGCTGTGATGAGCGGGAAGGACTCATTGCTTTATGTTCAGATCACACGTTGAAGTAGGAGTCTGTATTGGTGGTATCCACTTTGAAATCGAATGCATTTTTAAAAAGTCTGTTCATTTATTTAACTTTGCAGCAGAGTGCATGTGCTTGCTGGAGGGAGGGAGGGGGAGAGAGTGAGAGAGAGTGAGAAAGCACCCCTGGAGTTATGGCCACACCACAATCCCTTCCCCTCTGGGGATTTTGGGCATGCATGCACATGTGCCTCATGTTTTTAAGCTGCCAGGTCCAGGACTCAATGCTGTCAGCCATGAGGGATCCAGCCACCTTAACCACTGCGTCACCTGCTGGCCCCCATTAATTTAACTGTCTTTGCTGCTAGCCCATACTGGGAGTGGTGGAGAACAAAACCTAGCGATGCTTACTGCAGGAGTATTGCTCATTGCATTAGGCGGCGTCCTTAGGTATCTGAGGAGATGTCCCCTCTGCTCAGTGCTCTGGTAGAAGACAGCTCGAGCTCGGGAAACCCGGCGTTTCTCCAGTGGCCTGTGAGTTGTGTACATGACCGAGCTTCCCCTTCCACATTGGCTCCTGTGATGTTTGGAGTCAGGCGTGAGGCCAGCCGTAGGGCTCGGCCATCTTCAGGGCAGGCATCTGCTTCGTCCCTGCTGTGCTCTGAGTTTTAACCTGGATCTTGTTGCTCCAACATCTCACGGGCCTCGTCAAAACTGATGGGCAGCAAGGAGCGGAGACACGTAGGGACAATAAACCACCCCGAGGAGTGGGCACTGCCATTCCACCTCAGAGAAGAGGAAACGGAGGCCCTGAAGGGCAAGTCGACTTGCCCGTGTGAGTACTAAGGTAGCACATGGCTCGGGTCAGCTGAGGCTGCCCCCCTGCCGCTGACGTGGTACACCCTGTCCCCCTCCCCACACACGCTCAGAAACCTACACGCAAGGGGTATAGTGGGGTCTCAGGCGCTGCTGGTAGAAGCACTGAAGGCTACACTTCCATTTTACGTCGAGGAAGGACACATTTATGGACCGTTTTGGCTGCCGGGGTATGCGTGAGCTTGCCTCTGGTCAGCGTAGGCCTCTAAGATTTCCTTTTCTCCGAGAGAACCTGTTCCCATGCAGGCCGTGTGGTGTTGGAGGGCTCTCCCTGACTGCTGAGCACCAGTGGTCACCCAGTAGGGACCCAGTGGGCGTAGGAAGCCCTGAGAAATGGCAGCCAGGCCAAGGCAGAGAGAGGCCAGGAGCATGTGGGCTACCCTAAGGCCGGGGGCAGGGCACTTAAACATCAGGTATTAATTTTCTTATGGTTCTGAGGTCCACCGTCAGGGTGCTGGCTGGGTTGGTTTTCGGTGAGGACTCTCCTGGCTCACGTGTGTCCTCCATGGCTTTTCCTCCATGTGTTCAGACAGACAGACAGACACGGAGCAAGCTGGGATCTCTGGATTCTTTTCCTTTACTTATAAAGGATGCCGGTCCTGTGAGATCGGGACCCGGCTGGTACCATTGCATTAATTAACTTGAATCCACCTCCTTACAGGCCCTGTCTCTACATACAGCCACACAGCGACCTTCATGCCCCTAGGAGGAGCCAGTTAAAAAGATGGCACCTCCAGTTCCTCCACCCCACCTGGCAGCGAGAGGAAGGAACGGGGGTCTTGAGGTGGTCCTCACCCCTCTGGCCAGGACCCCAGGGAGGGGGAGAGTCCAGCCAGCATCCTCTCCCTCATCGGGTCTGAGCAGATGCCTGTCCAGGGTTGGGGAGGGAGAGGGCTTTGAAGTGGACCAGGTTGCCGCTATGGTCATGACTGATCAGTACGTCAGTCTTTGCGCCTGCCGTTAGGGACCTGCTGTGCGTGGAGACTGGGTCCAGGGAGGTCAGGTGCTCATAAGCTGGCACTGCCACAGGGCGGCGGGGGCCGGGGGAGAGGGGTAAGTCATCTGCCATCTTTTCTTCACCACAGACTCTTCCAACATGCAGCCCTCCAGGAACATCACACTTCAGGAATGGAGCTGATGTGGCCTTAGAGGGCTGGGTTCTGGGGCACAGAGCCCAAAGGGAAGGTGCTGCCTCAGGGCTCTCAGTGGCTCTAGAGGATGGGCGTCCAAGCTGGGCATGTGGGAGAGAATGAACAGTCGGAGGGAGAGCTCTGTCGGGGCCTGCGGAGACAGGGCGGACGGTGCTCCCAGCAGGACGGTGCATCCCGGCCGCTCCGGGAAGTACGGTTTAGCCCAGGGCAGTGGTTTCCTGGCTCTGGAGCTCACACAGCCAGAAGTATGAGCTGGAAATCGATACAGGGTTCCCGGCTTCGTGTTCTGTCAAGGAAGGACTTGAGAAAACCCTGTTATCTCTTATTACCACTCTTCCTTGAGAGGAAGGACATTTTAACGTCCCTCCATCCCCCAGCACTCCCTCCCCCCAAACAATCCCAGAATGACGGTGGTCCTTTAAGCTGGGTAAATATCGCTGGGTGGAAAGTTCCCTGCGTTGCCCTGTTGTACTAATTTTGCTGAGGCCCACAGAAGCGTCACTAATCTGAGCTGACGCTTGGCTGAGGTTGTGCGTGCGTGTGCAGCCGCTATGTGAAGGTCTCTGAGTGTGTGTGTGCACCTGCTGTGTGAGGGTCTCTGTGTGACTGTGAGCACAGGACTGTGTGTGTGTGTGCACCTGCTGTGTGAGGGTTTCTGCGTGACTGAGCACAGGACTGAGTGTGTGTGTGCACCTGCTGCGTGAAGGTCTCTGTGTATGAGTGTGTGCCCCTGCTGTGTGAGGGTCTCTGTGTGTATGTGTGTGTGTCTGTGAGCACAGGACTGAGTGTGTGTGCACCTGCTGTGTGAATGTCTCTGTGTGAGAGTGTGTGTGTGCACCTGCTGTATGAAGATCTGTGTGTGTGTGTGTGTGTGTGAGCCTGAGCACAGGACCGAGTGCGTGTGCACCTGCTGCGTGAAGGTCTCTGTGTGTGAGTCTGTAAGCACAGGACCGAGTGTGTGTGTGCACCTGCTGTGTGAAGGTCTCTGTGTGACTATGAGCACAGAACTGAGTGTGTGTGTGCACCTGCTGTGAGAGGGTCTCTGTGTGACTGTGTGTGAGTGTGTGCTCCTGCTGTGTGAGGGTCTCTGTGTGTGACTGAGCACAGGATCGAGTGTGTGTGTGCGCACCTGCTGTATGAAGGTCTGTGTGTGTGTGTGTGTGAGTCTGAGCATAAGACCGAATGCGTTTGCACCTGCTGAGTGAAGGTCTCTATGTGTAAGTCTGTAAGCACAGGACCAAGTGTGTGTGCACCTGTGGTGTGAGGGTCTCTGTGTGTGTGTGTCTGTGAGCACAGGACTGAGTGTGTGTGCACCTGCTGTGTGAGGGTCTCTATGTGTGTCTGCGAGCACAGGACTGAGTGTGTGTGCACCTGCTGTGTGAATATCTCCGTGTGTGAGTGTGTGTGTGCACCTGCTGTACGAAGTTCTGTGTGTGTGTGTGAGCCTGAGCACAGGACCGAGTGTGTTAGCACCTGCTGAGTGAAGGTCTCTGTGTGTGAGTCTGTAAGCACAGGACTGAGTGTGTGTGTCAGGGATAGGGTACAGAGGGGAGGTGTGTGCAGGACAGGAGGAAGGGCCCCCACTCCAGGGCCGTGGCTTGACCAGGATCCCAGGGACCTTCACCCCCAGCAGTCCCCTGCAGTTACGATGGGCAGTCCTCCCTCTCCCCTGCTCCCCAGTCTGACCCCAGGCCGTCCTCTGGTCGAAAAGAGGCCAGTCAGCAATCCCGCCAGACTTCGCACCTTCCTGCCAAGAAGATTCACCCTCTGTGGAGGAGCCTGCATCCTCCTGACGTGCAGTCACTCCAGGGATGCAAAACTGGGCCAAGGCCTCCTGCCACAGAGGGTGGCTCCCCGGGGCCTGGCCACCCCCCCGAGCCTCTCACGTGGTACCTGACCTTGACAGCGATGCTGCCCTTCAGTCTGGGGTAGCCTGAGGTAGCCACTCAGGTGGCCTTGAAGCTTTACAGCGGCCTTTCAGCCTCCATTCTTGCTATGGTGGAAGGAACTCCTTGACCTTGGTCCAGCCCCCTGGACTGAGCTTGAGGCTCTCCTGTCATAGAGGGGCACAGGACCAATGTGTGTGTGAGGGGCGAGGGGTCCCAGACCCAGACTGACCCTCTGACATGCCTCTTCCCCAGGGGGACAACTTGCACCGTAGACCGATTGCCACGGAATCCCTCCCAAATGCCACATCATCTCTCATCTCTCTGACTGCTTTTAAAGTTTATAAAGATACTTCCTTTCCAGACTGCAGCCCGCTTCAAATGCTAGCTAAAATGCCACCTCCTCCAGGAGGACTTCCTGTACTACTTCAGTGAAAGCTGAGCTCACCCATCAGAGTGGAGGAAGTTGGGACTAGGTTTCCAGCTTCTGAAACCTCCTCTCTTTTAAAGCACTTGCACAACCCCAGTCCAACCCTGGGCCTCTGACCATGGCACTGTTTTATTGAGATTTCAAAATTCAGGTTAATCTTTTCTGGATTCCTATGCCGATTTTGCCAGTTGTATTTTAAAGCCATTTTTTTTTTTTAAAAAAACTGTTTTGTCTTTATGGGGTAATTATATTTTTTAAATTTAAATTTATTTACATTAATTCACTGTACATCATTATAGCATACAAAATGAGATTTTCCATCCAGAATACACTGTATATTGGCTCAATCAAGCACATCAACAGACGTGTTATCGTCAATGAATAATTTTCCATTTCTCGTTTCCTGTATATTTTGCTTTTTTCCCCATCCTTGATTCCCTATCTCTCACCCTCTGCCATGTCCCACCCTCCTCCCACACTGTCTCTCGTATCCAAGGTTGCTTTCTATGGCTCCCCCCCACACACATTTTATTGATTCACTAAAGACCTTAATCTAAATATTTTCAATAGCAAGCACAGCTGATATATGCATATCCATGAACACAAGTCTGACTTTAGGCATAAACCTCAGTGAGTAGAATGGACATACTATAAAGTAGCACCTAGCTGGGGCTATATAGCTTACTGCAGTCATCGGATAGGTATTTTTAATGCATTTTTTTTAATTTCAAGAAAAACAGCTGTTTTTTTTCTGAAACTTTTTTTTTAAAAATTAATTTACATTCATTCCCTAAGCATTGTCACAGCATACACTTACTTCTCATTAAATTTACTTTCTTGTTAAATGTGTACTCTAAAAGAGGGAAAGGAAACGGCAGCTCCAGGGGCAGAGTGGGAGTCCAGTGAGGAGCTGGTGCCCTGGGGAAGCCGTCTCAACACACTGGGCTGTGGGAAAGGGAGCTGGGCTTTGTGCTAGAAGGAACCAGGTTCAGTCTCGGGACTCCCCTAAGCCACTCACAACTTGGGAATGACCCCTCCCTGAGCCTCAGACTTCTCATCTGTAAATAGAGATAAAGTGCCTACTATGGGTGGTTGTGAGAGTTAAACTGGGTAAAGCTGGTGGCCCAGGGGACAGTGCATGGTTCCCGCTAAACACTCACCTGGTGCAATTTTGTCTCCTGGTTTTCTTTCTCCAAGCAGTCTTAAACAGAGCCCTGCTTCTATGTGAAGCAGGGCAGGCCCCAGCCCATTTCTAAGCAGGTATACATATACATTTTGGACCAAAATCCCCCAACATAATGGCATTGGGAGGCGGTGAGACCTTTAAGAGATGAGGCCTAGAAGCATTGCCCTCATGATTGGATTAGGCTATCCAGTGAGAGAGAGTTCACATTCTCGGGGAAAGGGGTAGTTCCTCTAAGAGTGCATTGTTAAAGGAAGACATTCGCCACTGGGTCTCTGTCATCGCACACACCCAGCATCCTTCCTGCTCCTGTTGGCTGTGTTGTGACCTGGCACCAGAGGTTAGCCTGATGCCAGCTCCATGCCTTTGGACTTTCCAGCCATCAGAACTGTGAGCCATATAAACTTCTATTCTTTATGAATCACCTGGTCTCAGGCATTTCCATTAGCAACACAGTAATGGACTATGATACCACTTCCTTGTCGTTTGGCTGAGCTTTCTTATGTTGGGGGGGGGTGCTTATTTCACATGTCATTTAATCCAGGCAGCCTCCTGTCCCTGCAGGCTGGATTAGGGGTGCAGAAATCTGAGCAGATGCCAGCTCAGTGGTTCTATAGCAAAGCCCAAGGTTCGCATTTGCTTATAAAATCCCAAGTGATCTGGTGCTCCTGGTCCCTGGACCACACTTCAGATAGCGAGGATGTCGAGGCCATTGGCTCAGTTGAAACTATCCGTTCAGAACTCCGTGACATGTTGGCGGATCGCAGAGTCCTCTGAGAATCAGATGAAGGTTTTGCATCTGCCCCCACACCATATGCATATGTTAATCTTCTGCACAGAGGCTCAGAGATGTTCTTGCTTTCCATGCCCTTCCATGTTGAGAATGCCCACCCCAGGACTTCTGCGCAATGTGATGGTCAACTTTATTGGGTTGTGTGTTTAGAAACCAGCTTTGCCTCTAGCTAGCTGCCTGCTCTGAGCTTCAGCTTCCTCATTAGGAAGGTTGTTAAACTTTTAGAAAAAGGTGCTGCTAACTTTCTCAGAGGGTTACTGAGGAGATTTAAAGCGATAATGCAAGAAAAGTGCTTAGCGAAGGGTCTGATAAGCTCTTGATAAATATTAGTATTCTTTTTCTCATTATTTCATGAATAATTAATGTGTGTGGACAGGAGCTGCAGCCCAAGGAAGTACGCACCACTGGGACAAGCACCACCTGGTTCTCACTCTGCACCTGGCCCTCCCTGGCATTGCCCTGTGTTTGCCGCCATCTACCCCCGAGGCCGAGCCGGGGATGGAGCCGTCTTGTCTATTTTTCAATGAGGATACCAAGGCTTTGGTCAATGGCCCTGTGACCAGAGTCACTCAGCTTTGGGACGGAAGAGCACATTTGTAGCCTTTATTCCGACACTGTCTTTTTCTCCCCGCCCTGCCCCTGTATTTCCCTGGATGAACGTAAACAAACAAACAGAGGCATACCAGGTCTTTTTATCCCTTATGAAAGCATTTAAATTATTTCCCCCATTTTAATAAAACGATATTAGCTTTAATTTTCATCACTTTTGGCAATGTTACAAAGCTGCCTGTGAACTTTTCTCAGCACATTAGCTGCTTGGGTGGTTAATTATTAGCCATTAATTTTGGTAAGGCTTTCTGTAAAGTGACGGCTCCAAAGAGCCATTTACCTGTTTATTTGTACTTTTCACCAAAGACCCATTTTTCTTTGCAATGCATTCAATATTAAATATGAATCCAGCCTTATTTATTTTTACAAAGAAATCCTGACCTGTAAAAGCCCCTTTCTTTTTATCCTGGGTTCAAAACAATTCATTCATGCATTTTACAAGTTATGCAAATGAGGTTCCGTTGATTTTAGAGGATTTCTCTGGAATTGATTTTGGGATTCTGTGTTAATTACCACTACCCAGGCACAGGGTCTGTCACATAATGGATATAGTTAGCAAGAATGACAAGGCTGATAATTATGCACAAGGAGCCTTAGAAAAAGGATTGTTTACTTTGATGTTTAATTTCAGCAGACTTCTTTAGTTTGTTAAACTTAATCAAAAGCAATCAAAATACACTGGTGTGAATTACAGCAAATTAATTTTAAACCAATGGAAAACATCATGTCTTTCAAATTCGAATGTTGAACTGAAACTGCTGAATGAACCACTGGGCACAAAGAAGCCTGTTTCTGAGGGTGGGATGTTTGACTAGCTTTTGAATTAGGAGTCCATAAGAATGGACGTGGTGGTTGGAGTGCTAGATCCCCACCTGGTTGACCCGCTGTTCAAGTCCTGTACCCAGTGGCTTGAAAATTATAACAAAGAAATAGATGGAAAAAAATTTTTTTTCCAGTCCTGAAAAGAAATGATGTTTTTTGGGAAGACTGAAAGGCTGGGTAGTCCTGTACCCGGTGGCTTGAAAATTATATCAAAGAAATAGATGGGAAAAAAATTTTTTTCCAGTCCTGAAAAGAAATGTTTTTTGGGAAGACTGAAAGGCTGGGCATGACCTTTGCTTTTGGGCAAACTCACTGTGATTTGGGAATGTCACTTGAAAAGTTCTTAGGGCTCAGTGTCCAGATCTATCAACAAGGCAGCTTTGGCCTCCCCGGTGGCTTGAAAATTATATCAAAGAAATAGATGGGAAAAAAATTTTTTTCCAGTCCTGAAAAGAAATGTTTTTTGGGAAGACTGAAAGGCTGGGCATGACCTTTGCTTTTGGGCAAACTCACTGTGATTTGGGAATGTCACTTGAAAAGTTCTTAGGGCTCAGTGTCCAGATCTATCAACAAGGCAGCTTTGGCCTCCCTAGGCCCATTAGCAGAAGACGGCTCACCTGCCCCGTCTTTGCCAGTGTATGCCCCGGTGTGCCCCGTGTGTACTCACAGCCCACGTGTCCCAGATGCAGACCCGGCACCGAGGAACTTTGATCCCAGGCGTGCTCACTCCAGATTAGCACTCTAGGGATACTGTGTTTAATTGTAGACTTCTTTGGTTTGACAACTTCATCAGAAGCAATCAAAATATGTTGATGAAACATATAGAAAATTAATTTCAAGCCAATGCAAAAGATTCTGTTTCACGGCCATGGAGAATCAAGTGAAAAAACGAATGTGAAAATATTATGTTAAACGTTGACAGCTATGTGAAGGGCTTGTGGTGACAGGAAGGGAGCCAGGCGAGGAGGCTGTGGAGGCCAGTTCTGCAGAAACACGCCACTCCTTTGGCTCCTGACTCATCAGAGGCTGAGCTTTATTTTTATGAAATTTACAATTAAGTGGGGCCCACTGAGTCATTCAAATGTTGATTCATTGAATACATTTTCTGAGTATCTACCAAAATCAGTACACAGAAAGGGATGTGGAGTTTGATAAGATGTCATCTTGACCTCTGGGAGCCCATGATGTAGTGACAGAAATACATAAATTGTTCATGGTACACCACGGAGCCATTAACTGTGAACAAGAAGTGGCGCTTGTCTGACACTGTTTTAAAGATGGAGTTCTGTCCTGTTTACCAATGGATTCCCAGCCCTTGGCATACAGGAACCTTTCCTATTTGATACATTTAGTGGGATGAATGATTTATCAATGAGTCCTGAATATCAGAAGGGCATTTAAATAAAATCTGTTCCTCCACTTAGGACAGTCTGTCACCAAATGCATGGGGTTCATCCCAGCGACAACCAGTTGTCCCACTCCCCAGACACTGGGTGATTCAGTTCTGGCACTAACTGCCCGGGGTCAGTGCCAATCCCACAGGTCAAGGGCTCAGTCCCAGAAGAAGGTCTCTCATTCTGAACAGCAGTTGCAACCCTGGGCCACCTATACATACCTGACCCACTGGCGCTGAATCCGAGGTTCCTATGGCCCCTTCCTGGGTTCCCTAATGTGCTATAATGGCTCACAGAGCTCAGGGAAATACTTTCTAGTGTTTAGTAGTTATTTTAAAGAGTAAGAAAATGAACAGCCAGAAGAAATGGTTCCCTGGGTGAGGTCCAGAAGGGTCTTGAGCATAGGAGCAGCTGTCCCAGTGGAATTTGGGGTACCCCACCCTCTGATAAAAGGTTTTCAGTGGTGGTTCCATCATGTAGGTATGATTGATGGGTCATTGTCCATTCGTGATCCGCTCAAGTCCAACCCCTCTCTGGTCCTAGGAGGCTGGGAGTAGGGCTCAAGGTTCTAATTCTCTCATCACAAGGTTGGTTCCTCTGGTGACCTGCCCCTCCTGAAGCTACCTAGGGACTTTCAGCTACTAGTCATCTCAGTAACATTGATTCAGTGACATTGGAAAGAGACTGGTTACGGAAGACAAAAGGAAGGCCTATCACCTGAACTGCCGGCGAATTCCAAGGGTTCATGAGCCGAGTGGCAGGAATTGGGGACTAGAATGAAATGTCACAATAAAGGTGCTCCTGTCCTCCTGTCCTGGTTCCTCAGGGTTTTATGAGCTCTGAGCCAGGAGTTGGGGATGAAAATCGAATCTATATTTCTTCCTTTTTTGTAATTACTAGAGGGCAGTGCTTGCCAGTGAGGTGTGGTCATGCCATGGCCCTTTATCCCCTCAGGATTCTGGGGGCTGGGTGTGCTGGCATGATTTTCACTCTTCCAGGGCCAGGATTTGAACCATGGTCGATCAGGATCCAGCTCCCTATACGCAGGGCTTAACTGCTCTGCTTATGGGCAGGCCGTCTGTATTTCTTACTATATCACACTATCACAGCCTTGTAGGGTAGATGACAGTCAGCTGACCTTTGTAAAGATTAATCAGATGTTTATGGGTAGAGAGGTTCTGAAGGGTGCCCAGGATGTGAGAACTGTGTGGAGCTGATGGTGGGCGTGACTAGCTGGGTGTGGCTGAGACCCAGGGCACTTAGATCACAGAATTAAGACAAAAGGGCAAAAGGATCCTTGTGGCCAGCTTGGGCTCAGTTTTGGGTCTTAGGCTACAGGGGGTAAGTTTATTCTGTAGATTTGGGAGGAGGGGCGTGGCCTAAAGTCATCACTGCTTTGAGAGCGCTTTGCCACTGGGCTAATTTGGGCAAGCTGTTTAACCTTCCTCTGTGTCGATGTCCTGGAGTAAAATGGGCGTGCAAGTCGTCTTATGTCAGAGTTGTTGGGAGGATCCAGGAACTGCTCTGTAAAGCACTTGGGACCACACCAGGTGCCCTGTAGGCCCTGCTTTGGCACTAGCTGCCACGTTCTGTGGCCACTGTGGAAAGCCTAGCTTTGCCACCAGCAGCCCTGTGACCCTGAGACAATAGTGGAAACTCTCCAGTCTCCCCTTCCCTACTGTAGGTGGGGCTGTAGAAGGGCATGCGTGTGGGGGTTGGGGTGTTACATGAGACCATGCATAGTGCCTGGCTGAGAGTGAGTCCAAGCAGACCTTGCCTGGGTTAGGAAGATGACTGGGAGACAAGAAGCTTGGGTGGGACACACAGATGGAGAACATGCCTGGCGGTGGGTGGAGGTTCGAATTATCAACACGAGAGACAACAAACTAAGCTTTGAGGAAGGCAGAACTAAATCAGTGCTGGGCACGATGGAGAGAAAAAGGAGGGTGCGTTTGAGAGACACAGCTTTTGGGCCTGGAGGCTTGCAGAGGGAAGTGCGGAGAGCACGTGAAGGTTTTTTAACTCGGCCCCAGGGAGTCTGACTCTGCTGAGATGAGGAACTCGGGTTGGGTTGGAGAACAGAGTGAGGCAGAGGCAGACGTGTGGTTGCGAGGGTGTCAGGGAACATCTCTTGTTAGCTAGTCATGTTTGATCAGCCATTCTCTGTATGGATCTGTATTTTATGGAGGTGAACTTATATTCACTCCTTTTTATTCTGTTTTTATTTGCTAGATGGCAGGTGTGCTCACCAGAGGAGAGACAGAGGCAGGGAGAAAGGGAAAGTGAAGAAGCAGTCCCATGGGGGATGGCCATACCATAATCCCTTCTCTTCCATTTCTCCTTTTGGGATTTTGGGCACATGCATGCCTGGTGTGCTTTTCAAGCCACTGGGTCTGGAACTTGAACTGTGCAGTTGGCCACGTGGGATTCAGGACCTTAACCACAACGCCATCTGGTCGGCCCTTTTCTGTTTTTACTGTGGTAAAATGTATCTAACATAAAACTGATCATCATAACCATTTGTAAAAATTAGAATTATTTAATTTTATTATTTTAATTTGCTATAGGGCCTATGTGCTCACCAAAGAGAGACAAAGAGAGAGGGAAAGTGAGAAAGCAAGCTTCCAAGGCTGGCACTTAAACCGTGGCTGCCATGTGGGCGTCCAGGGCCTTAGCCACCACACCGCTGCTGGCCCTGCCATAGCATTTTCTACAGAGGTGGCATTTTCCTTTCCTACCAGCAGTGGTTTTAATTTTTCCATGTCCTTGTCAACACTTGTTATTTTCGTGTTCTTTTTTCTTTTCCTTTTTTTTTTTTTTTGAGAGTTTTTTTGTTGTAGGGTGTGTGCACTTGCTAGAAAGACAGAGAGAGAAAGTGAGAAATCATCCCCTGATGGGGTGGCCATGCTGCAATCCCTTCTCCTTTCCTCTCGGCATCTTGGGCATGCATGCACACACGACCAGCATGAGTTTAAGCCGCTGGGTCCAGGACTTGAACCATAGTCAACCATGTGGGAGTCCAGTGATATAACCATTATGCCATCTGCTGGTCTCCTTTTTGTTTTGTTGATAATATGGCTGTGAAGGGATATCTCATCGTGGTTTTGATTTGCATTTCTCTAATAGTGAGATTGAGCATCTTTTCACCTGCCTACTGGTCATTTATACACCTTTTTTGGAGAAATGTCTATTGGAGTCCTTGCCTGTTTTTGAATTAGGTTGTTTTGTTGCCTATTTTGAGTTATAGGAGTTCTTTATTCTTACTATTTATCCCATTTGTGTTTTCTCCCATTCTGGGCTGTCTTTCCACCCTCTTGGTAGGCTCTGGATGTACAAAGCTTTCAGTTTTGATGCATTTGCTTTTGGCATCATGTCTCACCATATCACTTCTTGTATCACATAAGAAAGGACCACAGCATTATGGCAACGTTTCCCGGGATAATGTTGCAACCATATTATTTAGCAAAGTATATTTTATAGTTATATTGGGTTATCGTAAGTATTAGACACACGAATATACAATGACAAGGTTTCAATCCTTACACCTTCTCCTCTGAATTATCATTATTATTTGTGTGCATGTGTGCGCGTACGTGTGCGTGGGTGTGTGTCAGTGGCCTTATTAGTCTTCTAGTCTCCTGGCCTTAAAATAATCATCTTAACTTTCTGTTTTCTTTCCTTGATACCCAGTTGTAAGAATGGGAAAACTGTTTCTCCTATTCTCCTTTCCAGGTAGTCTACATAGCCTAGCCTGTCAGCAGTTAGATGAATCAATGCTGGACAAATAAAGCCTGGGCAGAAAGAATGTTTGCTATCTCTTGGCCTGGTGAGAAAAGCTTCTATTTAACCCTCTGGGTGGAGTCTCTGCCCTCATCTGCTGGTTGTATTCAAAAAATCCAGCAGAAGAACTTTGGGGACTATTTGGATCTCTAGGGTAGAAGGAATTGGGCCCTGAATGACCGTGTGGATCAAGGCCCTCTAGCACTGACATTGTTTTGCGCTGTGAACGAGGAATAAAACTTTCCTGTGTTAAGTCTCTTAGGTGTTGTGGGTGGTTGTTATACCCGAAATCCTGTGCAGATGAATCTACCACTAATCTAGAAGTCTCTCGAGTGATCTCTGTACTCTCTCTCCTTCCCATGGCTGTTTATACCATGTCTCATGGCTGCTCCCTTCACAACGTTCTCCTCTTTTCTCCTCCAGGTCACCACGCATGCACACTAAATAAGCATTACCAAGAGGATAAAGGTTTTGTGTTTGTTTAAAAACCTTTGTTAATAGCCCCTTTCTAATAAAATACCTTCTCCCTTCTACCCACTACTCATAGAAATGCACATAATCTCTATTTCCTGTATTTTAATTTTGGCTCCATCTCTCTTTTTATTTTTTTAATTTAAAGCTTAACCAAGTTCAAGTGTTCCCCTCTTCCAGGGAGCCCTTTGAGTTCCTGTCTTACTCCCTGTCTCATATCTTTGGTGCTGAACACAGGTTGCTTTTCATACATGTAGTTCCATGTTGAATGTCCTCAGCTAAACCAGAGATTCTTAACCTTGGGTTAATGTAACACCGAAGCCCCTTGAAATTGTGTGCTGAATTCTGTGTGTGCCTGTGTGTGTTCTGGCTAATTTTTGGGTTTACAGACTTCACAGGTTCCTCCCATTGCTGAGTGTATGAGACTTGTTTACCATTCATTGTCCTTAGACAACCACTGGGCCATCCTATTACACAGCAGTTAGATGCTGCATGGCGGAAGCTGGATTCCATATGGCTGACTAGCCAGGCATGTGTGGGTTTGCATGCCCAGGATACTGACGGGATGGAGAATCAGAGGAAAAAGGATTGTGGAGTGAGCTGGCCCCAGGGAGGTGTGTTTTTCTCTCTCCCCCCTGTGTGTGCTCACATGTTCAAACCCCAAAATAATCTGTGCACATGGCAGGTATGGACGTAATACCTCAGACTAAGAGAAGCTTGGGGTGGAGGCGAAGTCTGTGCTAGGAAGTCCTGTCCTCCTGCGTTAGGAAGGACTGGTGTTTGGCTTCCAGAGAGGGTAAGTCGGGAACTCCCACAGTGGCACGGCCTGCAGAACCTGCACAGAACGCCCTCGGCCTGCTCTCCTGTGCTTCACAGGAAACGGTTAGTTTGCGGAATCCCTGCACGATCACCTTATTTCTTTATCCCCCCGCAGACCTGCCCAGGACAGTGGGCTGGCTCTTGCAAAAGCTGGAGCAGAAAGATAGCTCCCTTGTTCTCCCCAAGGCAACTCCACTCTGGCCAGTAGCACCCGGCCCTCCACAGTCTCATCTCCAGACTCATAAAATCCGTCTCTGGTGAAGCCCATGAGCCAGGCCCAGGAGCAGTGCCTGCTGCTGCCCTTCTCCAGGGAGCCCTGAGGCCCTGCAGGAGCCTTCTCCGTTGCTCTGCTCGTTTGCCCGGCACCCAACCTGGCAGCAAGCAGAGTGCCTTGCTGGCTTCCTCCTCTACAGCTCTTTGAATGTTTAATAAATTCTTAATTAAAAGCTGGGCACCTCATCTATTCCTGTCAGTTGCTTCTCTATTGTGAAGAAGAGAGGCCTACGGGAGGGAAATGTCAGGCCTGCACGCTGCACCCTCTTCACACTCACAACTGCTCAAGTGCGTGGGCGCGTGGGCGCGCGTGTACACACACACGAGTATAGGACTTGGTGCTGTATTTACATAATTCTATTGACATTTTGAGGCTAAAATTATGTATGCTACTTTAATTCGCTGTTAAATTAAATTATGAATGTTTGGAACGTAGTAATTTCTTTTGTTCTATGAACAGATTGTTTTATATATCTGCCTATATTACCAAGTTATTAATTTAATGATTTCATAATAGCAGCTCATTCCTCTGGGTAATATAAAGGCGGAAGTGCATGCTCCGTACAGCACAGGCAGGGATGCTTGCCCTACGTGAATGGAAGGTTTTAGGAATAAAGTTATTAGTTTTGGCAGAAGGTTTAAGTGTGCGTAGGGAAGCTGGAGTGAGGTGTCAGGTCAGGTGCAGCTTCCCAAGCTCATTTGAAAAAGGCAGAACATAATCCATGGCCCAGGAGACCAGATGAAAAATCGTCGTCTTAAATAACGTCAAGCACTTGCGTGAACACTGGCAAGTTTGGGGGCTGCCCTCTGCCCATCTACTCTGGCAGCTCCTATCATGGTGTGGGTTCAGCTCCTGCTCAAATCAGGAGGGTCTTTTATCCTGTGGGTCTGTTGGGTTGTTGCCCTGTCCCTGTCGCACGCTGGAGATGTGCCGTTGTAGCAACAGGGCACCAAATGCATCTCTCTGCTCCTCCTGGAATTCGGTTCTATCCTGGGGAAAGGGAGCTGTGCGGTGAGGGGAGATGAGTTTAGAGCCTGGGCTCAGAGCTGTGACTTGGGATCTCTGAGCCGCAATTCCCCGTCCAATAAAATGGGGACATTGATATCACCCGCCGCATCAGTGGTGTGGGATTGTCGTGTGGCTCAAACGAGAAAATGGAGGAAAATGCTCTGTAATTGCTAACAGATGGGGCTCTTTGGGAGCTGGGCCGTGTATATTTGTGTACATGTTACCACGCATATTAGTGGCACAATGATCATGGTAATTGTCCCTGTAGCTAGCTTCTCCATGGGCCTCAATTTCTTCAGCTGACAACTGAGGTTTGAACTTGATGACTTCTGAGATCCTCCCTAACTCTGGTAGTTTCGGATTCTCTTTTTCAGGAGAAACCATCAGAATGATTAATTTTAGTGGGAAGCAACCCCGAAGGTGGAATCACAGCTGTTTGGCAGTTCGATTAATATTGAGCACCTCTAACTCAACAAGTGCTGGTTTAGAGCAGTAGCTACAGTGGTCTCTAAGACAGGCATGGTTTCTGATTCCTTCAAGCCTGTAGTTTAATGGTAGTCAGATGACTGAAGAGGTGGTCATGGTATCCTGTGATGATGGAGGACATGTACCCCCCTTGGACTGGGGCTAGGAAAGGGAAGGGAAGCCTATGCTGAAATCTCAACATGTTCATGGATCAGCCATGCGAAGAAGAGGGGAGAGGGTGGTGTATTCCACGACTGCATTGCTACCAAATACCTGAGATTGGGTTATTTATAAAAATATGGTTTATTTGACTCATGATTCTGGTGACTGCCAAGTTCAAAGGCAACATAAAATGGCAGAGGGAAGCACTATCAGCAGAAGCGAGCATCGTCTCCCTATAGACCCACCCATCCTCTCCCTATAGACCCACCAGGACTCAATTATGGGAGCACCACCCTAACAGTCCAATTCCTAATCTTGTTTTCAAAGCTCTACCTTTCAACACAATGACTGGATCAAGTTTTTACCCTCTTAAAATGGCTCAATGCATGAATTTGTGGGGACATATTCAAAGCATGGCAGGTGGGAGGAGCAAAGCTGCTTGAGGAAGAATTAAGAGCATGTGGGAGAGAGTAAGTTAGCAAGGCAGAGACGCCAGATCTTTGGGGAGAGAGTGGTGAGAGATGAGGCTAGAGAAATCAGCAGGGGTTAAATGCGATAGAAGTCGAAAGCTTTGTTAGAAAAAGAGCCATCAGGGAGCCACCGAAGAAGGGAAGGAATGGACCTTGCTGCAGGAAGGATGTCATGGCAGCTGTGGGAGGACAGTTTTGAAGGGGATGAAATGGGGGGCAGGGAGGCCGGTTAGGTGACTGTTGTAATAATCAAGATGTGACATGGTAGAGCCTGTTTCAGGTAGTGACAGTACAACAGGAGAGGTCGGAAGAGGGACTCAGAAGGTAGGACTGGTAAGATCTCCTTTAGGCTGTTGGATGGATGAGGATGCAGTATAGAATTGTGGAAGGCCAGGCTAGCCAGAAGTCTTTGAGTTTGCTCTTTTTTAAAATTTTTTTTTTTAAGAATTACTAATTTCTTCTTTTTCTTCTTCAATTTGACCTGAGAGAGACAGAGAGAAAGGGAAAATGAGAAAGTAAGCCACCAGGTCCAGGACTCAAACCATGGTCAGCCATGTGGGAGTCCAGCACCTCAACCACCATATAACCTACTGGTCTATCTTTGAGTTTGCTCTGCCTCTCAACTTTTCCTTGTCTGGCTTTTCCATCGTTTCTGAAAAAGAAGCACTCATGCCAACTTCTCTTCTCATGACTGACACACACATGTACATGTAGAGGTATGTTCCTGGACACATGCACACACGTGCATGCACACATCTCTGCTGCTTTGTGTGCTCAGTAGGGAGGGTAACAATGCCCCTGCAGAGCTGGCAGAATAGCAAGTTAAAAACAGTCACTGCTTACACTTTGTTTCTCGTCTCTGCATGTTACCTCTATGAAACATTCCTGACACTGGAGTGTCATCACACTTGAATATCTGGACTTCTGGTGCTTGGCAGGCTGGTTGCAATCACCACTGTTCTGTGACTGATGGTCAAATGGACCCAAGGCACTGGGTTGAGCCCTCATGGACCGACCCCTTGTGTGTACTCCCCCACCTTCCCAGGGGCCTCGACCTCCATCTTGAAGTGTGAAGCACTAGAGCACCAGAACCGGAAGGCAACATCCTCCCCACTTACAACATTCCCAAAGCCAGACCTCCTTGGGGCCAAAGCCAGAGCTACAAAGTGTAGTGCTTTGTAAATGTAAATTAACGTTCTCTGACCCATTAAAGGAGGTGGGTGAGGAGGGGGCAGAGGAGAAAGAAGGCTCAAGGTGGGAGAGTGTAGAAGGTATGAAAGAGGGACTCGATGCTTAGTCACAGGACAGAGAAACGGTGAAAGATGGAAGAAAGCAGAGGTGGTGACAAGGAAGGTGGGAGAGCTGAGGGCAAGCCGAGGGCCAGAACTTGGACAGAAGATCCACAGTGGGAGGTGCTTTCCCACAGCATGTGGGAACATCGGTGTGGGATCTGTTGGGTATGGGGGTGGAGAGTGACTATTTTGGGACATCAGTGGAAACAGCAGGGGAGAGTTTGAATCGAAAGGTCCATAGGATAGATTAGATCGCGTTTGCTCTGTTGAAGGCCGTGGACCAGTGCCTGATGCTGGCGCTACACAGGAATCACACAGGGGAAGCTGAACGGAAGGCAGATGCAGGAGGCACAGTCTCTCCAGTCTGGGATCTTAGAATTGGCTTATAGCGACCAGCAGAGGGTTCCAGAGCGATTATATTGCTGGACTCCCACATGGCTGACCATGGTTGGAGTCCGGGACTGGGTGGCTGGAAACTCACGTGGGGTGTGTATGTGTGTGTACCCAAGATTCTGGGAGAAGAATGGAGGAGAAGGGACTGTGGCTTGGCTATCCCCCGCCAGGGGGTGATTTCTTACTTTCCCTCTCACTGTCTCTGTCTCTAGTAAGCGCACATGCCCTAAGGCAAAACAAAAAAACCCAAGAAACAAAAAACCTCTTTAAAAAAAAACAACAACAAAAGAATTGGCCTATAGGCAAGGCAGGCTGGAGGCAGGTTTGTGGTCCTGGGATATGTTGAAGACTTTTCTAGCCAGTCCTCCCTCAGTGACGGCTCCTGCTTCTGTACCCCTGTGGTCTGAATACTTGTCCAGCTCCCCTCCACCCCCGTTTGTATGTTAAACCTGATTTCTAGTGCAGTAGTATGCAGAAACAGGGCCTTCGAGGGGTGACCAGTACCTTTATAAAAGAGCTGGGGAAGCTGTTAACCTCTTCTGGCCGTTTGAAGACCCGTAAAAGGCATCGCCTAGGAAGTATGGGTCGTCCCCAGGTGCCAGGCCGACTGGTGCCTTGGTCTTGGACTCCCCAGCCTCCAGAACTGGAAGCAATAATTTCTGTTTATAAATGATCCAGTCTGAAGCATTTTGTTACAGCAGCCCACGTGGACTAAGACATATCCTTCCCATTGTGGACTGAGTGGTGAAGGGTGGCCCAGAGGCCCCCTAGAGGGAAGACACTGGGCAGGGCTGGGGACCTGTGGGCTGTGCACCCAGGGTCACCTAGGGAAGCATTCAGGAGGTAGAAGGGAGGGGTCTTCACGGAGCCATCCTTCTCACCGTAGCATGTAGGGCATCTCAGTGTGTGCTCATGTGCGTGCGCCTTACCGCAAGACCGCACCTGTGGGTGAGAACGGTGGTGGTCGGGTAGGTTATGATTAAGCTGAAGGAGGGGGAAGAGTCTGGCTTCCCACCGTGTATCTCCAAACAGAAACCCTCGGAGACTTGTGCGCGGCCATTTGGAGCAATCGGAAGTCTGGAGCCCTGGGCTATTTAATGTTTCCAGCGATGAACGAGATGATGAAACAGAAAGCACGCTCATTAATTTCATAGATGACACCCAGCTGAGGCTGGAGGGGGCACCTTGGAGGATCGGATTAGAATTCAAATTGACTCCAGTAGGTTTTAGAGACTGGTCAGAAACCAACCAAATGAGGTTCGGGAAGGACAAGGGCAGAGTGAGGAAAAAGCGGCCCCCTCCCCACTTGCGGAGTGCGTCCCCATCCGGCCGGAGACCTGAGCGTGCCCTCGACCTCCCCGCCTGCTTCCTCACGGCTGACCTGTGCACATAGCTCACAATGAACCCCACAGTTCTCGCCTTTGAGCCCAGGCGATAACTCCCTTAGAGAGGAGTTATCATGAGTAAGTTCGTGGGGCTCCAGAGATGTTAGAAGTCCTGCCTGAGGCCACCCAGCTGAGAGGTGTCACAGCCAGCTGCTGACTTGGTTAGCGCTTACAGCCCCTGTGTGGCACGCAGCTGGGAGTGCGAGGTTTTCACCTCTGTCCTGATGCACCTGGGGGTACAGTCCTTGGTCCCCTCTGGTTTCCAGGCTGGCACTCCTCCCCTCTGTGGCTTCCTGTTTTTCTCTGTGGACCCACGATCAGCCCAGCTCTTACCAGCTGGCTCTGTCTTCGTCGACCTGGACCAGCCGGGACTGTCAGTGCTGCCCCTCCCCGGCTTGTCGAGGACTCTTGGAGGAGGTGACCTGAGACGACAGAGCAGCTAGAGTCCTCGCGCAGGCCCTCAGTGCTGCTTGGCGACAGTCCTGCACATGTCTCTGGTCCGCTTCCTCCTCCAGGTCTTCACCTCGTTACTGGCACAGCTGCTGTTCTTTTTTATTTATTTTTATTTTTGGGAGATAATTGCTATAGGGTGTGTGCGCTTGCAGGAGAGATATAGAAAGAAAGTGAGAAATCGCCCCCCTCAGGAGGATGGCCACACAGCAATCCTTTCTCCCTTCTCCTCTTGGGATTTTGGACACACGTACATGCGCCTGGCGTGAGTTTTAAGCTGCCAGATCCGGGATTCAAACTGTGGTCAACTACGTGGGAGCCCAGTGACATAACCATTACGCCATCTGCTGGTCCCAGTTGTTACTTCCGTTGATGTGGAGCTGGGTTGCTAGGCAGGTACCCCCTCCGTTTCCTGTCTCATGATCTTCCAGCTCCTCCAAATCTACACCAGCCTGCACCTCCTCTCTGGCTGGGACCCGGCGTGGTGTCTCTGCATGGCCACCTCTGCACTGGTCACCACCCCACCCACTTCCTCCTGCGTGCAGCCCCCAGGTCCTGTCGTTCCTGCCTCGTCCTGGAGCGTGCTCCAGCTGGCCCATCTTATGGGGCTCTCCCTGGAGGGGAAGATCCCCTGGGGAGGGGGTGGGGTATGCGACTGTAGTCTGGGTGGTGTCTGTGTTCTTAGTTACCGGAGAGTTCACGGGTACCCTATATATTCTATCCCAGCACACATAATTGCATAATTTAAAAAAATCAGCTTAAATGAAAATAGCTTTTCTTCCCTGTGCTACCAGCACCTTGCTCTTCCCTCCTTCTGGAATTTCTTAGAAGATCATCCAGCCTCTGCTGCTCCACGTCTTGCTCTAAGGACCGCAGATACCAATGACTGCAATGTGTCCTTCGGCAGCCTACACCTCACCGGGCTTTCTGGGACGTCACCCAGTCTGCTCTCCTCTGCTCCTGCGCTCTCAGACTGGCGCTCTCCCAGCATGTTCTGGGGCCCGTTCTACTGAGCAAGTACGGTCTGTAAGTGCCGAGGTTCCTCTCCTGGTGCCTTCTGCCTTTTCTCTGCCCCATCCATCCCTGCCGCATTGTTCCCCATTCATGCACGTCTGTCTGAGCTGGCTGCGCACACCTGCTCCACACGCCTGATGCCGAGCCACCCCCTGGGTAGCTGCACCCGAATGTGCCTCCTGCCACATTCCTGGCCTCG
>NW_006160006.1:1776256-1780683 GCF_000334495.1 Tupaia belangeri chinensis | reverse complement strand
TTCTTTTTTATTTATTTTTATTTTTGGGAGATAATTGCTATAGGGTGTGTGCGCTTGCAGGAGAGATATAGAAAGAAAGTGAGAAATCGCCCCCCTCAGGAGGATGGCCACACAGCAATCCTTTCTCCCTTCTCCTCTTGGGATTGTGGACACACGTACATGCGCCTGGCGTGAGTTTTAAGCTGCCAGATCCGGGATTCAAACTGTGGTCAACTACGTGGGAGCCCAGTGACATAACCATTACGCCATCTGCTGGTCCCAGTTGTTACTTCCGTTGATGTGGAGCTGGGTTGCTAGGCAGGTACCCCCTCCGTTTCCTGTCTCATGATCTTCCAGCTCCTCCAAATCTACACCAGCCTGCACCTCCTCTCTGGCTGGGACCCGGCGTGGTGTCTCTGCATGGCCACCTCTGCACTGGTCACCACCCCACCCACTTCCTCCTGCGTGCAGCCCCCAGGTCCTGTCGTTCCTGCCTCGTCCTGGAGCGTGCTCCAGCTGGCCCATCTTATGGGGCTCTCCCTGGAGGGGAAGATCCCCTGGGGAGGGGGTGGGGTATGCGACTGTAGTCTGGGTGGTGTCTGTGTTCTTAGTTACCGGAGAGTTCACGGGTACCCTATATATTCTATCACAGCACACATAATTGCATAATTTAAAAAAATCAGCTTAAATGAAAATAGCTTTTCTTCCCTGTGCTACCAGCACCTTGCTCTTCCCTCCTTCTGGAATTTCTTAGAAGATCATCCAGCCTCTGCTGCTCCACGTCTTGCTCTAAGGACCGCAGATACCAATGACTGCAATGTGTCCTTCGGCAGCCTACACCTCACCGGGCTTTCTGGGACGTCACCCAGTCTGCTCTCCTCTGCTCCTGCGCTCTCAGACTGGCGCTCTCCCAGCATGTTCTGGGGCCCGTTCTACTGAGCAAGTACGGTCTGTAAGTGCCGAGGTTCCTCTCCTGGTGCCTTCTGCCTTTTCTCTGCCCCATCCATCCCTGCCGCATTGTTCCCCATTCATGCACGTCTGTCTGAGCTGGCTGCGCACACCTGCTCCACACGCCTGATGCCGAGCCACCCCCTGGGTAGCTGCACCCGAATGTGCCTCCTGCCACGTTCCTGGACTCGCTCTGTTGTCCTCCTACGCGGCTCCTTCCAGCTGGCTGCGAGAGTTACCGCAGACTCCGACCTAGCACTTTGCCTGTATCCGACTGGCGGCAGTCTCCTTCCACAGCGCTACTGTCCACCGCCCTCACGGACTCCTGATTTCCCTGTTCTAACCTCGCCTCCTGCTCATGCAGAGCTGATCTTACCAGAGCATGAAACTAGCCGAGCCACTGTCCTGCGCATCCCTTCGGCCGCTCTCTGTTACCTACAGGGCTAGTTCAGGCCTCCTCACGGGCTTGGCCGCCCAAGCCAGCCAGCACCTGCCTCTTGAGTGACGATTCTTGCTCTTGCCATGCTCGGCAACTGGCAGGTCCCTCAGGGCACTGTGATGCTCAGACTTCTGGGCCTCTGCTCAGCACCCTGCCCCGTGTTGCCCACCTGGTTGCTGTCACTGTGACACCCTTACTCCCCATTTTGGGAAACAATTCAAGATAGAGACCGAGAGGGCAGGTCCTGGACCCCACTGACCACCTCAGCCTGGTCTGTCCTCTAGCTGCTTGGTGTACGGTAAGTCCCTGCTGCGTGGGTCACTGTGGTGCTCAGGACGTCCCATGCACCCTCAAGGCAGGCCCAGTCGTCTGCTCTGGGGTGTTCCCACCCTCCTGACAGACGGAAGGCTGCCACTTACTCCTTGGAGAGAAGTTCCGTGTGCTGACGTCTGCCTGTCCCAGAGCACCGGGTCACGGCGCTGTAGTTCTTGGGGTCTGTGTGACGTCAGATGAGCCCCAGCTCCATCTCACTCAGAGGTGAGTGGCTCTGGTCACTTATCTTTACTGGGTGGCTTAAGAGCCCTTGTAATTCTGGACGAATTTGCTGATCCAATTTGCTACAAATGGAGGCCATTGTGGAAAGGAAGCTACACTCTGAAAGTTGAGTATGACAGGGCAGGGAGCTGTTATGCACGGCATATGTGTGCACGTGAGTACATGTCTGTTCCCCAGGGCAGTGCAGGGCAGGCAGGTGGACTGAGCTGCCTCACTGTTCTCCGGTCAAAGTAGTGGGCAGTGGCAGTGGCCTGGCCAGTCTTCCCAACAATGGCTTTAGGGGACAAAGCCATATTGTTTGCACAAAGACCTGGGGATGGGGCTTCCTGGATGGCGGCTCACCGTAGCAGCCTCCCTTGCCCAGGTGTGGCCAGAAGGCAACTGCTTCTAGCCCTGGGCAGACACCATCCAGCCCCTGTGGCTGGGAGGCCCTACCCAACGCACGCTTTTTTCAGGAAGCCACCTGCGCGACCCCCTGGCAACCCCCCACCCAGCCCCTGTGGCTGGCAGCCCCTCCCCAGAGCTCCCTCAGCCGGGTGAGCTAGACTGGCTGACGTTCTCTGCCCGAGCTCCCAAGGCTGGGCTGGCAGCAGGGGCAGACCGCATGGCTCCCATCACACCTGGCATCTGCTCTGCCTCCTCGGTGTCTTTGGTCCTGTCAGTTTCTGGTTCACCCAGCTTTGGGCTCCTTGGTGTCCTCACCTGGGGCTCCATAGCCCACGGCTGGGGCTCTCTGACAGCCCCTCATGGCAATGCCCTTCACCCCAGCACTGGCTCTGCACTTCCTGCCTGTGGCCACCAGCTCTCGGACCACAACCCATCATGCTTGCCCACGTCCCTGTTCTCCAGCTGCACGTTGGAGATGCAGTCTCCCAGGAAGGCTTGGGCCTGGCGTAGATCCCCTCTTCCAGGGAAGGGACTGTTCAGACGCTCAGCTCGGTCCTTGCCTTAAGCTTGTCTCCAGCACAGACCCCTGCTCCGCTCTGGTCCGGCAATGCAATGGGCTTGTGCAGGGAGGTCAGGACGGGCCCCTTGGAGGACATGGCACATGGTCAGGGTGGAATACCGAGAAATCGGGCCTAAGATTAGCAAGGCCCAGAGTCCTGGTCTAGTCCCGGAAGTGGGTGGGGCTTCTTGGGACAAGTCTTGTGCAGTGGTGTCTCAATGCCTGTCAGGCGGAGGTGGCTCTTGGAGACAGGAGAGTGTCCCACCCACCAGAGGTGCCCACTGCTGCCCATGAAGCTGGTGTGCTCAGGCCACCTGCCTGTCATCTTCCATGTGGCCTGTGGGTTGGAGACACTGAAGCTGCCACCACCCTGAGTGACCTTCAGTAGGAGCACATGTTGTCTCCTGGGTGGACATGTCCCTGCCTCAGCTGCTGCCACCCTGGCAATGCCCAGCTATTGGGATGCCGGGTCTCCGCCCTCACCTGTCACCCCATAACCCTGTCGAACCCCAATCTTCATAGGAGCAGGGAAGTACCTGTCTGCTCTGCACAGAGGCAGCTGACAGAGATGACAGGAGGCAAAGTGAGGGCTGTGGTTTAATCACTTCAGAGGCTGCTTGGGGGGCAGATGTAAGACAGCTCCCAGCACGCACTCCAGGGCCCAGCACCCTGAGGATAAGAGAGGGTGATGGCAAGGAGGCTGCTCTGCTGATCGCTGTTCCCCCAGGGCTGGCCCTGGGCCCTGCCAATTACCTCCGGCTTCCTTGACTTCCTTGACGCTGCTGTCTGGGAGAGACCAAACCAGCCCTGCTGCGGGAGCCCGGGTGGTGGGCAGGAGGCTCGGAAGAGGGCCCTGGTGCTGAGTGGGGAGTGGGGAGGTTTCGGGGAGGTGACTACTAGAGCCCTCCAGCTTCCGGGGGGTGGTTTTCACCTGGCAGCAGCAACCTGGGTAGTCAGAAGCGGCTGACCCCGGGAGAGGGTCTCAGAGGACAGGACCTATTTTGAGCCGAGAGATGATTAGTGGCTCTGATCACACGTTCTCAGCCTGGACCCCGTGGCCTACTTCCCCTGCGCCGACTCCCCGGCCGCCTGTCTTCGTTCCCGCCCCTCCTTCTCTAAGTAGTGGGCTGGCCCCATCCCTGCTCTCACCTCTACCTCTGGGGGACAGGAGACCCCAGGAACCCCGAGGGCTCTAGTCTGACCTCCAAAGCTTGCAAGTGACCCCAGGAGCTTCTGAAGCTGAATGCTGTGACCCCGGGCATGTTCTGCAGAAGGGTGTCAGTCGGTACAAAAGGAGGGCACTCCAGAGTGGGGCCTCCAGAGCTCCGTCCTATCCCAGGGGGCTGGGGATGAGGCATTAGTGAGGGGTGGGGTGAGCTGAGAGGGGAAGATCCTACCCAGAAAAGGAGTCCTGCTCTGGGCCTAATGTCACAATTTCTTGACAGTGGGAGTATTTGTTGAGTGGCCCAGGGCAGATGTGCACTCTGGTAGTGGTGGTGGCATTTAGAAAGGGCAGTGAGGAGCCCAGGGGCCTGGCCCTCTAGGAGCACTGCCCAACAG
>NW_006160006.1:1773420-1775298 GCF_000334495.1 Tupaia belangeri chinensis | reverse complement strand
AGGGCCCTGGGCCCCTAAAAAGAAACCCTCCCAAAAAAAAAAAAAAAATAGCACAATGCATTATGAGTACTGAAGGTTTGTCTTTTCTACCTTTGTCATATAATAATAGTTCCCTATCAGGAATAAGACAAGAGACAGGGGATTATCTTGATATTGGGTTGTTGGAAAAGTCATGATGCATGTTGGCATAGAAAAACAGAAAAATACATCATGACTTTCCCAACGATAGATGTCAGAAAACATTCCTGATAACACACACACACACACACACATTCACACTCACTCACTAGTAAAACCAATGACCCAGTGGCAAACCTCAGTGAATTGCTGAGCCTTGAACAATTTCAGCCTACTGATGAAGATCCCAAATAATTTCCATTCTAATCTCTGTTGCTTGACTTGTAAGGAGGTAATGGCCCCTTTGGTGACACACTGTCCTTTCTGTACACAATTTATGGCTGTAACTTGCCTTTCTGAGCTACTACAAAGTGTGGAGGAAAAACAGCCTTTGACTTGCTGTTAGCAATTCTTTGTGGAGAGGCTGGGCACCTGGCTCCCAGCTTGGAAACTATTGTTGTGGCCAGGTCAAGGGATGGCGGGAGAGCTGGAAGAGAAGAGGGTTTGGACTTGAAACCCGAAAGATTATGGTAATACTAACAATAATAATAGCTAACGTTCATGTACTTTATAATAAAGAATGATCACCAGCGTTATTTCCATCTAATCTCATTAATCTATCAGGTGACTTGTCTGGGATCACACATTTAGTTAGCAGAGGCACAGCCTCGACTGTTGCCAGGTCTTCTGGGTGCTGTAGAGTATTTCTGATGAGGACGTGGGGTGTGGAGGCGTGTAGGCCTTTTCCAGGCAAGTGGCAGTTGGCTTAGGTGGTCAGAATCTCTCTGGCTGGATGGAATAGGTCATGTGTTTGGCCCTTCAGTGGAATGATTCCCTGACCTGCACTGAGATCTTCTCAGGTATGGCTGGTCAACTCCTGGGTCGTGGTTTCCAGGGAGGTGGGACAGGGTAAGAGTAAGTTGATTCATATAAGTCTCTCTCTCTCTCTATTTTATTTCTGGAAAACAACTTGCTTTGCTAAATTTGAGAAGTCTTCTAGCTCTCTAAATATTAATTCCTCTCATCTGTAAATGGTATTGTTAACAATCAAGTTATTGTGAAAACTGAATAAAATAATGAAAGAGCTTTATGAACAGTAAAACAACAAAAAGATATGAGATATATTGCAAGCCATCATCACTGACACCACCACCACTGCTGCCATCAACAACATCATTACCACCACCAGTACTGTCACCATCACCACCATCACTGCTACTATCATTGCCACTTCCATCACCACCACCATCCCTGCTACCATCACTACCACCATCACTGCCACCACTATCACTGCTACCATCATTGCCACTTCCATCACCACCACCATCCCTGCTACCATCACTACCACCATCACTGCCACCACTATCACTGCTACCATCATTGCCACTTCCATCACCACCACCATCCCTGCTACCATCACTACCACCATCACTGCCACCACTATCACTGCTACCATCATTGCCACTTCCATCACCACCACCATCCCTGCTACCATCACTACCACCATCACTGCCACCACTATCACTGCTACCATCATTGCCACTTCCATCACCACCACCATCCCTGCTACCATCACTACCACCATCACTGCCACCACTATCACTGCTACCATCATTGCCACTTCCATCATTGCCACTTCCATCACCACTGCCATCCCTGCTGCCATCACTACCACCATCACTGCCACCACCATCACTACCACTACTGTCACCATCACCATCACTGCTACCATCATTGCCACCATCATCATGCTCATCACCA
>NW_006160006.1:1771584-1773298 GCF_000334495.1 Tupaia belangeri chinensis | reverse complement strand
CACTCCCACCCCTCCTGCCACCACTACCACCATCACTGCCACCACCATCACTACCACTACTGTCACCATCACCATCACTGCTACCATCATTGCCACTTCCATCACCACCACCATCACTATCACCACCACCATCACTATCACCACCACCATCACTATCACCACCACCATCACTATCACCACCACCATCCCTGCTACCCTCACCATCATTACCATCATTGCCACCATCATTGCCACTGCCATCACCACCACCACTACCACTGCTGTCTCTACCTCCACCATTATCACTATCACCACCACCATCACTGCTACCATCACCATCACTGCCATCACCACCATCATTACCATCACTACCACCATCACCTTCACCCTCATTTTCTTCATCATCATCACCACCACCACCTTGTACAGAGGAGGCATAGGTCACAAGTCACTGAAAGTGTGGAGCAACTTATTTAAAATGTGGCTTCCCAGCATGCTCCCAGTGATTCTGATTTGGAAGGTGTTAGTGAAATACAGAGAGCCTCCCTTCTCACAAGCACCCAAGATGATTTTGTTGCAGGTGGTCAGTGTATGACCCTTTGAGAAACGCTGCCTTAGAATGGTAGTCTGGGACAAGGTTATATTGCTCACGGGGTTTAGCAATGCTCATGAGCCCACGGCAATCTGTGTAAGTAGACTGGAACCCTGGAAAGGTCCACTGATGATGGGCCCATCTGAGGTCACTGACAGCCTGACCCACCATCACCCTTCAGGGGCAGCAGCAGCCTCCCTGGGTTTTCTTGCCCTGCTGTGTCTAGTTTCAGCTCTCTGGGGTAAGGGGTTAGAGCACACATGTCTAATACACCCATGTGACTTGGGCCTCAGGATTAAAACAGCAACATTGGGGCCAGCAGGTGGCATGGTAGTTAAGGCACTGGACTCTCACATGGCTGATCGTGATTCGTGTCCCAGACTCAGTGGCTTGAATATCATGCTCTGTGTGTGTGTGTGTGTGTGTGTGTGCGTGTGTGTGCCCAAAAACCCCTGAGAATAAAATGGAGGTGAAGGGGTTGCATCATGGCCATTCCCCCTGGGGATAACTTCTTGCTTTCCCTCTCTCTATAGCAAATGCATGTGCCCTATGGCAAAACAAAAACAGCAGCAGTGTTATGACAAAGGAAAGGAATATTCATGCTGACACAGTGCAAAGTATCTAATCCTCCTTACTAGCTATAATTAAATCCCTCAAAATGAAGCTGAAGACTGGATTGTGTGCTGGAGCAGGTTCTCCTCCATGGCTTTCTGGCGAGGGCATGTCCCTACTCCTTTCTGCTCTGCCATCCTTGGCTGGTGCTCCTCGGGTCCTGATGAGTCCAAAGAGCTCTCCAAGCTGAGATGGACAGTTGACTTTGCAAGTTGTCTTTAGGGGACCAGACTAATTTTGCTAGAAAACATCAGGACTATATCTGAAGAAACTCACCTAAACAAAATGTGTAGCAGGAGTCTAGAGTGGCCAGGTGAGATCTGGGTTTATTTTCATATGTGGAGATCTTTATAAATGGTAAAACACCAGAGAGGTATTAAGAAATCTTGTTGTATCTTCCACTGCCACCACCATCACCACCACCATTGCTACCACCATCACAACCATAACAATCACCATTACCACCACCATCACAACCACCAAGACCACCATCACCACCGCCATCACAACCAACAAGACCACCACCACAAT
>NW_006160006.1:1766901-1771028 GCF_000334495.1 Tupaia belangeri chinensis | reverse complement strand
ATGTCCTCACAGAGTAATTCATTGCATTTTGAGGAAAGGAGAAGATGTGCCCCCCCCCCCCGGCATCCTGCTCTGAACCAGCACACTCTGCCTGGTTTCAGCGGGGAGCAGGTCCTTGGTCTGGAGCAGAACCGTGGACTTGTGGGTGCGGGTGGCAGCACAGACAGTGCCAGTTCTCTGGAAGGTGCTCAGGATGGTCACTTGTACCTCTGGGTGCCATCGGTCCCTTGGACTATTGCTGGAGGCCAGAGAGGCTGCATGCATCAGGTCTGAGCCAAAGTGGCCATACTCGGGGTCTCGCCGCGGCTAGAGGAGCGGGGGATCCTGGAAGGCTGCTGGCTGAACGCTAGCAATCATGCCTGTAACAGCCTCAGCGGAGCTACCTGCTGGGAATCATGCCTCTAACAGCCTCGGCAGAGCTGCCAGCCGGGGTCTTCAGGCCAGGGGGCCCCTGGTGGTTGGACAGTCCTGCAGCTTTCCCCTGAGCTGGAAAGGGACATGTACCGTGTACACGTTCCGTGATTGTTTATCTGATGTTTCAAAGTCAGGTTCAGGCCCCGTGCTTGGCATGGAGTTTAATACCATGGCCAATAACTGACAGAGATAGTGGCCCTACCTTGGTGGGGGGGTGCCACCATCTAGAGGGGGCATCGGCAGCTCTGAGGTGGTATCGTTGCACAGAGGGACCTGTGCTAGGTGCTGTGGGGCCGCTGAGGGGCCTGGGAGTCTTCATGGTGGTGGGTGGGTCAGGCAATGAAAGAAGCCAGTGAAGGTCTCAGTAAGGCAGGCAGAGGGAACATCCAACCCAAGTCTTGACAGTCCACGGCATGCGGGCATGTCTGAAAATGAAGCTCCAGTAAAGGGGATTTGCTTTCTGGGAACCTGGTTAGAGAGTTGGCCCGAAATGGGATGAGAATGTTTTTGCTTGTTCATTTGTTCAAGGCTGTGAGACTTTCAAGTGAGCCGTTGACTCTTGCGAGTTTTAGTTTAAACCTTCCTTCTCTTATTAAAATGGAAACTTCTTTCCCATTATGGGTTTTGAGACATCTTTGAGGAGGTAGTGGAGGAGCAGGAGCCGGGGAGGAGGGAAGCCCTGGCAGCAGGGCCTGCCAGGCCGAGGGGCTATTCTCTGTTCTGCATGGTGTGTGTGTGTGTGAGTGTGTGTGTGCACGCGCGTGTATGGGAAAGCGCTAAGCTGCCCTGGGTCAGTCTTTTCACCTTCCTCACTGCTCAGCCTCATGCCAGCACACAGTAGGTCTCCAACAAATGAGTTATTAGTCAACTGCCCCAGGCCCCGAGTGAGGAGAGGGAAGGAGCCATCTCAGCCCATGGCAGAGCCCCACCTGCAGGCTCCGGCCCTTGGGGCAGCTGTCCTGTGCTCCCATTAGCTCGTGTCTGGATGCCGGGCTCCCGGGACGTTCTGAAAGACTTGACTGCTTGAATTCCCTCTTCACCCACCTCCTGGCTCATCTGCGCCTTTCCCGTGGCTCCAACACTTCTGAGCTCTCGTTCCTCAGTGCTCCTGCTCGCAATCTGCTTTGCCTGAAAGGGGTTTCCCCTCCACCACTGGAGGACTCCTACTCAGCCTTCAAGCTCATTTTACTTGTGTGTCCTCCAGGGAAACTTCCTTTCTTTTCTTTTTTGCTAGAGGGTACATGTGCTCGCCAAAAGAAGTCAGGAAAGAAGGAAAAGCACCCACCATGCGATGTGGTCACGCTGAAATCCCTGTTCCCCACTTCTCCCTTTGGGAGTTTGAGCGTTCACGCACATGTGCCTAGCGTGTTTCTCGAGCTTCTGGGTCTGGTCTGGAACTTGAGCATCGAGGTTGGCCATGTGAGATTTGGCTGCAGTAACCACCAGACCATGGGGCCAGGCCAGGAGGCCTTTCTGGATGTCCCTCATCTGGGCCACATGGCCCTCTTTCTCCCCAATACACTTCCATCACAGTTGTCCCTTGAACTTACTTTTCCATCCTTCCTGTTTGATGGAGAGCTGCCTGAGCGCAGAGCTGTGTTTTGTTCATCTCTGAAATCCCAGGGCCCAGAATGGGGTTCCTTGACTCCGCATGCCTGACTGTAACAGACAGCTTCTCCTCTGCTAAGTGGGGAGCATGCACCAGAGCTCTAGGGTTCAAAGAAGCTCGTGCATTTGAAAAGTGAGAGGAAGCAGGGTGCCCAGAGCTCAAGCACGAGGAGCTGAGTGAGGAGAAGGAGGCGGAAGCAGCAGGGCTGGGCTGTGCAGTGCCTGTAAGCTCGTAGCCAGGAAGACGGCGTGGATGTCAAGTTCACTCACCAGCCTGCTGGGCGAGCATATGGCCGCTTCAGCAACGGTAGACACTTCGCTTCTCTCCTCCTATTTTAAGCCATTCTAATCACTCCTCCTTCGGACAGGGAGAGAGGACAAACATATAAAAGCTGTACGAAAGCAACTGAAATGATCAGGAGGGACAGGGGAGCAATTAGGGTTCTTAAATCCGCAAAGATCAAGACTGATAGGGAATGGGAGGAAAGGTTTTCCGATGATGAAAGATAGAGTGTGGGTCGACATCCTAACATCTTAGCCCTAAATTCCTCCTCCTCCTTCATCCCCATAAAACTTGACAGGAGATAATTTTAGGAGAACTAAGGGGAACTCAGTCTGCCCAGTAAGTAGTATAAATTTATGCAACTCCTTATTCTCGAGAGAGGTTGCACAAGCTGAACGTATAAATAACTTCAAGAAGGGTTTACAAATTTCAAACATTAAAGTTCCCTAATGAGCCGAGGAGTGGAGTTCAGTATTTTAGGGTGCTGCTCTTGACAGGCACCCTCTACATACGCTCCTTGCTGTTCTCGTCAGAGATGGAATTCATCACATCTTCCAGCCTTGTCAGTTTGTGATTCTCAGCTTCTTGGGCCCCGCAGTGGTATGGTGAGTTGGGTGTTCCATGCTCGGTGTGCCTGCATCTGGCGGGCTCTCAGAGATGTTCTCACCCGGGGGAAAGATTCTACGCTGGGCTCATGGCCGTGGCTGTTGGAGAAGGAGCACAGGCTTTGCGCTAGACGCCCTGAGCCGGAGTTCTAGCACTAAGTGTTCTATTACAGTAAAATATGATAACATAAACTCTACCATCTTCCAAAAGGTCTCTTTCTTTCATGACAGACAGAGGGAGAGAGGGGCAGGCACCCCCACAGGGTCTGGATGCTGTAAGCTATGCACCCCAGTCTCAGCCTGTCCTGAACCATTGACATGCATGTGCCTGGTATGCTCAGGAAGGACTCTGGATGCCAACACAGAACCTTCCCATGTGGGTCAGCTTTGCAGCGCATTGCATTACTGTCTAGCCCTGAGTCTGCCATGTCACCGTCATTAAAGCACTGTCTAGGGCACTCGCTTCAGTCCCTTCGCAATGTCGTGTGGGCTCCGTTGCTATCTCTTGGGTTGTCGGGAAGGTCATGATGCGTTTTTGCATAGGAAAACATGTCATGGCTTTCCCAATGACCTAACAGTTTCAGAACACTTGTCATCCCCAAAGGAACCTCCTTCCCTGTAGCAGTCACTCTCCATTTTCCCTCCCCTCTGATGACTAGTAACTGCTTTCTGTCTCTACAGTTGCTAGGACTAATTTTACTTTCCATGCTGTGTGGCTGACCAGGTCCTGCCTCTGTCTCCAGCCACGTCTTGTTCCACTTTCCCCTCTGGCTGGCCTTCATCCAGGTCCTTACAAACACACAATTTCTGGGCCTGTGTGTGCACCTGCTCTCTGGCCCTTCCCTGTGCTCCTGCCCGACTCCACCTGGGCTCTGAGAGCCTGCCTGGGATAGGCCTTCTGGGTGGCGAGCAGGCTGGGCAGGCCTGGTCCTGGGAGGGAGGGAGGGAGCTGGAGACAGGAGTCTCCCGGGACCCACACTGAGCAGTGCACAGCTCTGAGTCATTACCCAGTGCGGGAAGGCGGCTCCTCTGGGGAACACCTCTGGACCTGGCTGCCACAGTGTCTGCTGACCACAGACACGCCCAAGCACTCTCTCCAAGGGAGCAGCAGGCGTGGCAGCCCTGGCAGCCCAGTTCATGGAGGCGAGCTGTTTCTGCTGAGGAGACAGGTGAAGGGTCTCCAAGCGAATTCCTGTGTTGTTTCGGGTGCATTCCTG
>NW_006160006.1:1742925-1766889 GCF_000334495.1 Tupaia belangeri chinensis | reverse complement strand
AGGTGGCCAGGCTGGGAGTAGGGCTGTCTGCTGGCCTGGGGCCCTGGGGATCCTGTGGACTTCGATCACCTTCGTGGGGCTGTCTTGAGGACTGAAGGGTGTGCGGGAAGGAATTCTGGAAAGGCGTGAATTGCTGTCCAAGCATGTCTAGCTGGTGATACCCATGAAGTCTTCAGCTCCGCCCTGCTCATCTCAGCCAGTGTGTGTGGCCCACGGGCGGGCTGACAATGTCTCCGTCTTTCTCTCTCTCGTTCGTCCCCTTACATGTGCATTCACACGAGCACTCGTTCGCTTCCTCGTTCGTTCATTAGATCTGCTTTAGATGATGTCTAATATGGCAGTTACTGGCTCTACATAGTTTTCATGCTACATAGGTGTTAGTCTGTCCCTGGTCCTAATCGAAATTATGTGCTGGTTTAAATCGATTTGAGCCATAAAGGGAAGATACACCCTTTTCAAAGGGTGTATTTTTGAAGGGTGTATTTCAAAGGGTAGATGTTGAAGACGTAGTACAAAAAAAAATGTAAAAATGTCATTAATAATTTTTAAAAAATAATGATTACATGTTGAAATAATGGTATTTTGGATACACTGGGTTAAATAAAGTGTATTATAAAGATTAATCTATTGCTTTAAAAAAATTTCCCATGTGACTTCCATTATATTTTTTACTACGCAGACCTGGTTTAATCGTATTGACTCCTCTGAAGGCCAGGAGAGCAAGAGACTGACAGGTCTTGGTTAAAAGGAGGTCTGCCTTTGAATGGGAGGAGTGCAGTTGGCTCACAAGTGCCCTCGTTAGGGACCGGGCACCCCAAGCCATGAATGGAGGATTTAATTACACACTTTGCGTAAGGGACTTGGCACAATGTTTGTGATTGATCACGGCGCTGAAGTTGTTCATTATTTATGTTTGCTGGTTTGTACTTCAGTGCCTCTCAACAGTGTAGGAGTAGGAACGGAATAAATTACTCAGTGGTCTGGGGATTCACGTAGCCCGTGCGTGTGAGTGTGTGTGTGCACATTTTAATGAGATGCAATTTTGTTTCAATTTGGGAAATCCCCAAAGCTCCCTGCTTTGTTTTCTCTGATTCTAACCTGGCAGTCTCCAGGTGGTAGCAAAAGGGGAAGGAAATAGAGACAGCCGGGCACCGTTCGTCGCACGACCTTCTTGAGCCTTTTACACGGGGAGCTCTCTCTGCCTCCATACCAGCTGTACAGAGTGGGCCTCAGCACATTTCAGAACTACGGCCTTTGGGATTTACTTTTCTCTGGTCTGCCTCTCCCATAGTAGGGCTTCAAGACAGCACAGAGTCAGACTGCAAATCTGGCACAGAATGAGAAACTCTCAGGGTTCCAGCTCCATGCATACGGGGAGGTAGGTTCAAGGCACAGTCTCGGTATTTAAGGGTTTGTAATGTGGAGTGGAACAAGGTGGGTACTGTAAAGGATTATTTGTGGGTCCTTAAGTATGATATTTATTCATACATTCATTCAACAGGTGTATGTTGGACACATGCTCTTTACTAGGTGCCGAGGAAATAAAAATGAATAGTTTGCTCCTTGCCCTCAAAGCATTTCCAGTGGAGGGGAAAATTGTACAAACACTAAATGCAATTTAGCACTACCACTCCTGGGAAGCTAGAGCAGGTATACTCTTCCCTAGCTCTCCTGCTAAGGACAGCGAAAGCCTGGCTATCGAATGAAACAAACATAAGGAGAGGATGGATGGCTGGGACAAGAAGGCAGACTTTTTAGGGATGTCAGGGCCCAAGAACAGACATGATGGTGAGTTTCTTGGATTTTCTTTTTGTTTTATGCTATTGTTTGACTGTCCTCCCAAAATTCATGTGTCGAGATTTGCTTGGGGTAGCATTAATACGGTGAAAACTTAATACGACTATGGTGTTGGAAAGTGAGGTCTTCGGGAGGAGGTTAGGAAAAGGTTAGGGCAAAGCCACTGTGGTCGAATCCTGGTAGGTTACAAGGGAGAGAATGAGACCAGAACAGAGACACATGGGCACCGGCTGACGTGTTCCAGCCCTCCACCATGTTCAAATACAACTAGAAGATCCTCAGCAGATATGGACCGTGCACCTCCAAAGTGAATTGAATAAACTGTTCCTATAAATGACCTAGTTTCAAGTATTTTCTGTTATCAGCAACAAAATGGACCAGAACATCTTGTGTATCCCACACTTAAAGCTGAGGAAATTCACAACCCAAATGACTAACAGATGTAGAGAAAAAAATGCCCCAACAAATGCCTGGTCCTTCAAGCTAGAATTCTAGGAAAGGGCCCTCCTAGCAAAACAACCAGCAAAGGCCAAGTAGAGAGCCCAGACTCCCTCTCTTGCCAGGCAGTACAAGGTGCCTGTCTCTGCCAGCTTGGTGTAGGCGGAGACGTAATAAAGAGTGCGGATGCTCGCCACTGCCCAGTGGTCACCCAGCCCACCTCCAACACGCAGTCAGTGGAAACCACGTCGCGAGAATCGGAGGGCATTCCCACTCATTCTACTTGTCTTCCTGGCTGGGGTACTTCAGTGGGGTCCTAACGGACTGAACTCCTTGCCTTGTCCAGCAGCGATGATATGCCCTTCTCTGCTCGAGGGTTCATACAGGGAACGTGGACTTCTCCTCCCTTCTAGAAGTAAAGCTTCTCCTCATAGCATGGTTTCAGAGGAAGGGAGAACAACAGAAATGACCCAGTTTGAACAACAGAAAGAAAATAAATAAAAACAAATCACAGGAATCTGTGGGACCGCTTGTGGGACTATCCAAAGATCTAACATTTGTGTCTTTGGAGTCCCAGAAAGTCAGAAGAAAGAATAAAGAGCTGAAAAGTACTTGAAGAAATAATATGTGAAGAATGTCCAAAATTTGGCAAATCCTATGGGTTTAAGAAGCTGAGTGAATCCCAAACAAGAAAATACCAAGAAATCTATGCAAAGGCACATAATACTGAAAGCCAGAGAGAAGGAGGTAATGTTGAGTTCAGTGAGAGAGCAACGATACCTTAGTATGAGGGGGAAGAGAAGACTCAAAGGACAGAAGGCTTCTCATCAGTAGCCATGGGGGTTCGAAAGATACGGTACCACCTTTTTCAAAGAACTAGCAGCTCAGTTTTCCAGATCCAGGGAAGATATCCTTTAGGAAAGAAGGAGAAATTAAAACATTCTCAGATGAAGGTCAGCTAAGACCGTTGTTTCTAGCAGACTTACTCTACAAACATGGCTAGATACGGTACCACCTTTTTCAAAGAACTAGCAGCTCAGTTTTCCAGATCCAGGGAAGATATCCTTTAGGAAAGAAGGGGAAATTAAAACATTCTCAGATGAAGGTTAAACTAAGACTGTTGTTTCTAGCAGACTTACTCTACAAAAATGGCTAGAAATTCTCTAAGCATAAAGGGTATGATAAAAGAGGAACTCTGGGGACATCGGGAAGAAAGAAAGAACAGAAAGAAAAAATACATTGGGTTGTCAGAAAAGCCACTATCCTTTAGGAAAGAAGGGGAAATTAAAACATTCTCAGATGAAGGTTAAACTAAGACTGTTGTTTCTAGCAGACTTACTCTACAAAAATGGCTAGAAATTCTCTAAGCATAAAGGGTATGATAAAAGAGGAACTCTGGGGACATCGGGAAGAAAGAAAGAACAGAAAGAAAAAATACATTGGGTTATCAGAAAAGCCACAATGTATTTTGTTGTTTTTCTATGCAAAAATGTGTCATGACTTTTCTGACAACCCAATAGATAAATATAACAGATTTTCCTTCTCCCCTTGAGTTTTCCATATTACGTTTGATGGTTGAAGACACATTTTACCACTTTCTGATGTGATTTTAAATTTAGTGTCTATAATTGTCTCAAATTGTCCAAGAGAAGGTAAAGGGAGGTAAGATTTTCATACTTCATTCAAACTCCAAATACTTTTTTTTTTCATTTTATAATGATTTGAATTTATTTATTTTAATTTGACCAGGGACAGAATGAGTGAGAGAGAGAAAGTGAGGAAGGAAGCTACAAAGTTAGGGACTTGAGCTGTGGTCAGCCATTTGGGTGTCCAGCGCCCCTAACCACCACACCACCTGCCAGCCCTGAAACGGCAAATTCTTAACACCAGAGACTGTGAAGGTTATGCATGTGTACTGCAACTCCTGTGGTGAGCAGGATGGAATTCTGTTCCTATTTCAGTATAAATAAACTCTTATCTTAGTATATAGCATACTAAAATCTGTGCGACATAGCTATAGCAGTGCTGAGAGGGAAACTTATAACACTAAATTTATTTACAAATTGAAAAAAGAAGAAAACTTTCAATAATATAAACTTCCACTGTAAGACTTTAGGCAAAGAAGAGAAAAAGAAGACCAAAGCTAGTAAAAGGAAGGAAATAATAGTGATAAAATATTAATAAAATTAAAAACAGAAAAATAATAGATAATCAAAGAAACAAAAACTGGATCTTTGAAAATATCAATAAAATGGACAAACCTCAGTCAAAGATCATAAATAAAAGGGAGAAAAAGAGGAGGGCACAAATAACTAATACCAAAAATGAAATGGGATGGTACCACAAAACTTGCAACAAGGGTTAGTGAGGGTATCCTACAAGAACATTTGCACACAAAAATTTGGTAAATTAAACATGATAGGGTACTTTTTGAGAAAGCACAGAATACTATGAAATATATAATTTAAATTGAATTACAACTATTAAAATATTTGAATTTATAAGGAAAAAAACTCAGAAAGAAATTTCCAGGCCCAGATGGCTTTATTGGAAAATTCCGCCAAGTAGTTATGGAAGCATTAACATCAATTTTACATAATCTCTTACAGAACAAAGAGGAGGAGGAAAACATTTACCACCATGTTATAAAGCTAGTTTTACCCAGATACTACACCCATCCAAAACAGTGCAGAGAATGAAAAGTACAAATCAATATTCCTCATAAATACAGATACAAACAATCTTAAGAAAATATTAGCAAATAGAATTAAGTAATATAAAAAGAGTATTATATACCATGACCAACTGGATTTATTCCAGGGATAAAGAGGTAGTTTAATATTCAAAAATTAGTCTGTATAATCCACCATATTAACAGGCTAAAGAATAAACAAAAAAAATCACCCCTATTCTTGATTTTAAAAAGAAAAAACCTGGGGACCAACAGATGGCTAGTTACATCACTGGGCTCCCATGTAGTTGACCATGGTTGAAGTCCCAGGCACAGTGGCTTAAAACTCATGCTAGGCATGAGTGCCTGCATGCCCAAAATCCTGAGAGGAGAATGGATTGCATCATAGTCATCCCTTCTGGAGGGGGGAGATTTCTTTCTCTCTCTCTCTCTCTATGTCTCTTTCTCTCTGGTGAGTGCACATGACCTATAACAACAACAACCACAACAACAGCAGAACTTTCTTAATAAAGAGCATGTACAAAACCCCTGTTACTATAAACCTAATGGTGAAAGATGAAACACTTCCCATGAGATTGGGAACAAGACAATTATGTCTGCTTTCACTGATATATGTCAACAGAGTACTGAAGGACATAGACAATATCATAAGAAAAGACAAAGAAATGTAGAATTTAGAAAGGAAGAAATATCATTCCCATTTCAAATTGTATAACTGTCTGTTTTAAATCCCAAGGACTCAACAACAACAAAAAATCCTACAACTAATAAGTGAATTTAGCAAGGTCATGGGATAAATGAGAAACATACAGAGGCACAGAAATTAAAATTTTATAATTTATTTTTACAGTTGCCCAAGAAAAACGAAAGAAATATTTAGGTGTAAATCTTACAAATCATACAGGACCTGTCTATAGAAAACCACAAAATGCTAATGAATGAAATAAAAGATTTAAATAAATGAAGAGATATACCATGCTCATGGATTGAGAGATTCAACACAATAGAGATGTTACTTCTTCCTGTTACATATGTTTAATGTAGTTCTATTAAAATACCAGCAAAATTTCTAAAATTCATGTCAAAATTATTCTAAAATTTATATGGAAAGGCAAAGGAAATAGAATAACTAAAATAACTATTAAAAGAAAAAAGTGTGAGTAATCAGTCTATCTTACTTCAAGATTCATTATACAGACATAGTAAGCCAGATTGTATGGTATTGGTGGGGAGAGAGAATCAGTTCATAGAAATACAGAATTCAGAAACAGACTGACACAAATATGCTCAACTGATTTTTGACAAAAGCACAAAGCCAATTAAATGGGGCAAGGATAGATGGCTCTTTCAACAAATCATGCTGAAACAATTTGACAGCTATAGAAAACAAAACAACCTAGACCTAAAACTCACATCCTATAAAAAATTAACCCAAAATGTATTATGGCTTTAATTGTAATATTTTTAAGCTTTTAGAAAAAACAAAGGTGAAAATATTTGGGAGTTAGAGAAGAGTTCTTATAGTCTACATTAAAAATACAAACCATAAAAGGAGACGCTGAAAACCTGAATATCATAAAAATTAAATATTTCTGCTCTGCATAAGAGCCTTCTAGAGGCTCTTAAAAAGACAAGCTACCAATGGGGTGAAAATATTTGCAAATCATATATCTAAAAACTAGTGTCTAGACTATATTCACAACGTTCACATCTTAACAGTAAAAAATTCATGGTCCAATTTAAAAAATGGGCACAAGAGATGAACAGAAATTTCACCACGAAGATATACAGATTCAAAGAGTAGATGAAAAGATGTTTAACTTAATTAGCTATTAGGAAAATGCAAGTTAAAACCACAAAGAGTTGAATGTCACTACAGATTTATCAGAATGGCTAAAATAAAGAACAATGACACCACCAAATGCTGATGCAGATACAGGGAAGTTGGGTCACAGACTCATCTGGTGGGTATGTAAAATGGTACCCCCCCCAAAAAAAAGAAGTTTGGCGGATTCTTCAAAACATCCAACTAACAAAGAACCCAGTAGTTGTGCTCTTAGGTATTTTTCCTAGAGTGAAAATTTCTGTCCACACGAAATCTGCACATACTTGTCATAGCAGCTTTATTCATGATCATCTAATACTGCAAACAACCTGGGTGTCCTTCAATGGTGATGAGTTAAATGAACTGAGGTATAGTCACACTCTGGAATACTAGTCAGTAAGAAGAAGGAATATCTATGCATACAGACAACAACTTGAATTAGTCTTCAGAACATTATGCTGAGTGAAAAATAATCCCTAGAGGTTGCACACTTTATGACTCCATTTTTTTAAAAACATTATCAAAATGACGCAATTATGGAAATGGAGAACAGATTAGTGGTTGCCAGGGGTTAAGGGAGATGGCAGGTGGAAGTGAGCGTGCCTCTGTTAGAGTAGCGTGAGGAATCCTTGTGATAACAGTTTTCTGCGTCTTGATTGCATCCGTGGAAACATTCTGGATGTGCTGTGCTATGGTTTCACCAGACATTACCACGGATGGAAACGATTCCCATGTAAAGGACACGAGGGATCTCTCTGTATTCTTAAAACTCTATGTAAATCTACGATGATCTCAAAATAAAGAGTTTAGTTAAAAAAAAGAAAAAAAGAACTGTGATTCTACTTGATATGTGCTCTCAGAGTTCTACATAAAATGCATTGGGAGCATTGCTTTTTCGTGGAGGAGTTAGCGAAACTCTTGCAGGACTATTAGCGTACACGTACATGTGTCTGTGCAAAGGTGTACCGGAAGGAGTTGAGAGCTCTCCATTTGAGTAAGAATGCAAAATGGGCTCTTTGTGTTTAATAACATTTCAATTTTCCTCAGAATAGATGGTTCCCTTTCAGTCAACAATTGAACATATCTGTAACTTGGGATACTTCCCTGCTTTTTAAATCTCCTGGAAGGAGACTGACAAAGGCCTTGGGGAGTTAGTTCAGAGGACGTTAACCATCAGTTCTCCTGGATTCTCTAAGCTTGCGCATTCTCCAGCGAGTTCTATTACAGGAAGACACAAACTGCAGTGCGTTATTTTCGCTCCCCATAGAAATGTCTCAGCAGAGCACAGTGATCTAACATTATGCCTTCGGCTTCCATCTAGTGTTGATAAAAGAAACAGTGATGTGAAGAATACTCTGCAAGTTTTGTCTGACTACTGTTGAAGTTACTGTTCATTATATTGCACGATATCTTATAGAAAGGCCTGGGAGAATGACTCCCATTTTTTCCCCCTTTTTTTAATCACAAAAGCCTGTCTTCAAATAAAAGCTTATGTGGAAACTTAATGCATAAAATAAATCAATATGGTTGAAATGGTAGCTGGCGGCCCACAAGCCTTGTCTTCCCTCTCTCCCTACATTTCTTTCTCTACCTCCTGCTGACCAGCGCACCTCACATTCTTACGCACGGTCCCTCGTTAAGGGTTTCCTTTGAGCGCAGTGTAGACATCACCAGCACTAGTCTAAGGTGCGTGTTATTCTGAGAATTTAGTGATAGGACTAAGTTTCTGGCATCTGACAAATAGTTGTGTTCATCTGGATATAACCCACATTTGTAACTCAATGTATTTCTCTTCTTGCCTGTGTGAGAGGGAATTCAGATAAATTAGGTGCTCAAATGCAGTACTTCTTGCCTATTATTCCTTCGAGTAGCCAAAAATGGCTGCCCCATTTTTTTTCCCCAACCAAAGGTGTAGACAACTGAATTGATCATGTTCTCCAGTCTGAGGTACATTTCATTATTGGTTGAGACAAGGTCCCTCCTGTTGCAAGTGTACACATTTATACACATGTATTATTTTGCCTTTGTCCTTAAGCTTTATTTCCGTTCTTCATCCTCTTTCCTAGCCTGTAGGCAACTGTTTCCTAATGGCTTAATGTATGCTTTAGGTTAGGACGTGGTCCTGATGCGTATTTTGAAAGCGCGTGTACACACACACACACACACACACACCTCTCACACATTTTTCCTTCTGTGCTCTACTTTCAAGACCTATCCATGTTACCATGGATAATTACAATGTACTGCCTTTGTGTACCACATAGTACTCTATGGCAAGTAACCACCACATATGTGTGTCTTTTTTTTTTTTTTTTTTTTTTTTTTTTTTTTTTTGGTGGGTTTTTTCATGAGGGCGTGCTATAGGGCGCATGCGCTCCCCAGACAGATAGGGACGGAGAGACAGAAAGTGAGAAATCACCCCCCAGGGGGGATGGCCATGCCACAATCCCTTCTCCTCCATTCTCCTCTCAGGATCTTGGGCATGCACGCACACACACCCGGTGTGAGTTTAAGCCACTGGGTCTGAGACTTGAACCGTGGTCGACTACATGGGAGTCCAGCAACATAGCCATTACAAGACATATGAATGGAATGTATAGGTGATAGCATATGCATGCATTTAATTTAACTATTAATGGATACTTTGGAGTGGCTGCACCCATCCACAATCCCATCAGCAGTGCATGGGAGCCCTGCTTCTCCAAGTCCCTCAAAATCATGGCATTATCCAATTCTCCTTTCTAAAAAAATTTCATTATAGGGCATGTGCACTTACTGGAGAGAGAGAGAGAGAGGAGGAAAGTGAGAAATTACCTACCAGGAGGGAAGGCCATTCTGCAACCTCTTTTTTTGCCATTATCCTCTTGGGAGTTGGCGCATGCACACCCATGCACCTGGTGCGACTCTCAAGCCACTTTCAGTCAGTCATGTGGGATCAAGCCACCTTAACCATCATGCCACTGGCTGGTTCCAATTTTCAGATTTTTGCCAATCTATAAAATAGTTCTCATTTCTGTTTTTCTTTGCATTTATCTTATTTTTAATTATTTTGAGCAGATATTCACATGCTTATTTTGGGTTTTCCCTTCTATACATTGCCCGTTTATAGCTCTAGAGTTGTAAAATACCCTTTCAGTTTTATAATTGCAAGTATTTTCTACATTTTATCATCTAGATGTTGACTTTTTTACTATACATATTTTCTTTTTATAAGGTTGGTTTTTTTTTTTTTTTTTTTGCCATAGAGCATGTGTACTCACTGGAGAGAAACAGAGACAGAGACAAAGTGAGAGATCATCCCACAGGGATGTAGCCATGCCACAATCCCTCTCTATTCTTAGGATTTGGGGCAAGCATGCACACATTCCTGGAGTGATTTTCCAAGTTGCCAGGTCTAGGATTCAAACCACAGTTGGCCATGTGCAAGTCAGCACCTTAACTACTGTGCCACCTGCTGGGCTATACAGATTTTCTTGATTTTAATGTTTAATTTATTCTCTTTTGTTTAAAGTAGCTCTAATTTCTACACTATGAAACATACTTTTTCACTTACAACTTCTCTTTTTCTGTGCTTGTGTCTCAGAGGCTGTCACAAAATTGCTTTAGCAAAAGGTTGTTTCAGGCCAGATGGTGGTGTGGTTGGGGAGGCCGAATTCCACATGGCTGACTGGGCAGTTCAAGTTCCAGGCCTGATGGGTTTAGGAACATGCTGGGCATGTATGTGTGCACGCACAAAACCAGAAAAGGAGAAATGGAGAAGGGATTACAGTGCATCCACGTCTGCGAAGGAAGCTTTCTCACTCCCCTGCTTCCCCACCAACTGTCTCCAGCAAGCGCATGTACCCTGTAGTGAATTTTAAAGAATTGCTTAAACTGGCTTCTAAAGAGCTTCTATCTCTTGTAGGATGAATGCATATCAATCAGGATCTGTGCTCCTGGCATGACAAAGAAACAAGGTTCCAATTGGTTGTTGGAAAAGTCATAACATATTTTCTTCTGTGTTTTTCTATGCAGAAATGCTCATGACTTTTCCAACAGCCCAATATTTTCCTATTTAAAACAAATGGAAAAAGGAACCAGCAGATGACATAATGGTTATGTCGCTGGACTCCCATGTAGTCTACCATGGTTTGAGTCGCAGATCTGATGGCTTTCACTCATGTTGGGCGCATGTGTGTGCATGTCTGAGATCCTGAGAGGAGACTGGAGGAGAAGGAATTGTGGCATGGCCATCCCTCCTGGGGGGTGATTTCTCACTTTCTGTCTCTGATGAGTGCACCTACCCTATAACAAAAATTTCTCTCAAAAAAAGAAAAAAAGTTAATATACACACACACCCATGCATACATATACACATAAGTATACATGTATACACATCATATACACATATGTATACATATAAAACCACATTTTTAAGACTATCTGGCAGCAAAGGATATTGAGTTGTGAGAGATGGGAGACAAATGATGTGATCTCTAAGATTTCCTGCGCTCACTACCTGCAGAGCAATTTTAGTCCACAGCACGGGGCGGGAGAAAGCACGTGGAGTTTAGGGGTTCCATGAGTTGAAAATTTGGCTCTGGGAGTATAGGATAAGAAGGAAAACTAGCCAAGGCAATTTGATGGAAAGAAAGGAATCTCAGAGAGAAAGCATGTGCGTGCCTGTGTGCGTGTATGTGTCGTTGCACTCACGAGAGAGAGAGAGTGCTGTGAAAATGTTTAGTAGGTCACTCATGAACCTTCAGGTGAGAACCAATCTACACACGTGGAGGAAGAGACTATTGACACTGGGAAAGGAAAGATCCCCAAAGAGCAGGATCATCAGTATTAAACCCACACAGGGACAGGATTAGTCTTATTTCCACTAGAAACAGTAGAAAGAAAACCACACACACACACACACACACACACACACACAAACACACACACTATATGCAATTCACTGAGCATTGGGTAAGGTACTCAGATTTGCTCTGCTTTATTGACGGTGAAGTACTATACACAGATGAAACATTTGCCTGGGCTTACCTAACAAAGCTGAACAGAAAGACCAGAGGTTGTAATGATTCCTCCTTAGCAAAACTTCGTGGTGCTGAATAGCATCCTGTTGTCGGGATGTATCCTTGTTTGTTTACCCATTTACCTACCGAAGAACGTCTTGGTTGCTTCCAAGTTTTGGTAATTATTGTATAAATAAAGATGGTATAAATATACAGGTATAGGTTTTTATGTGGACATAAGTTTTTAACTCATTGGGTAAATACTCAGAGTGTGATTGCTAGATATTATGAGAAGAGTGTCTTTAGCTTTGTAAGAAACTGCCAAACTGTCTGCCTTTCTTTCATTTCTTATTTAAAAACAAAACAAAACAAAAAACCCCCAAATCTCCCAGAGAGCATGTGTACTTGCCAGAAAGAGCGAAAATAAACACTCTTCAGAGGAATGTTCATGCTACAATCCCTTCTCCTCCATCTCTCTCTCCTTTTGGGATTTTGGGTAAACATGCACACATACCTGGTGTGTTTCTCAAGTTGCTGAGTCCGGATTTAAGTGCTTAACCACGTGGCATTCAGCTGCCTTAACCATCATGCCACAGGCTGGCCTGCAAACTGTCTTTCAGAGTCGCCATACCATTATACATTCCCACCAGCAATGAACAAGAGTTCCTATTGCTTCATATCCTTGTCAGCATTTGGTGGTGTCAGTGTTTTATTAGACATTCTAATAGATGTGCAGTAGTATCTCGTTGCTTTAATTTGTAAATTTCTAATGACATATGATGTTGACCGTATTTTCATGAATCTTGCTGTCTATATGTCTTCCTTGATGAGGTGTCTGTTCAGATCTTTTGACAATTTTTCAACTGGGTTGTTCCTTTTCTTATTATTGAGTTTTAAGACTTCTTTGTATGTTTCGTATAACAATTCTTTATCAGATATGACTTGTGCAAGTATCTTCTCCCGGTCTGTGGCTTGTCTTTTCATTCTGTTGGCAAGGTTTTACGTATGTTTTAAATTTTAATTTTGCTCAACATTATTATTTCTTTTTCATGGATTGTGACTTTGGTGTGTTTAAATGTCTTGACCAAACCCAAGGCTGCCTAGACATTCTCCTATGTTATCTTCTAGAAGGTTTACAATTTGTTTGAACTTTCCGTTTAGTTACATAAAACATCATGAGTATTTGTGTGTGTGTGTGTGTGTGTGTGTGAAATATGTAAGGTATTTGTCTAAATTCTTGTTTCATTTTGTTTCTCATGTTGATGTCTAGTTATTCTAGCACCACTGCTGAAAAGACTCTCTTCCCCTTTCTGTCTTCCATGGCTCCTTCGTCACAGATTAGATGACTGTGTTTGTGTGGCTCTCTCTCCTATTCTGTTGTCCTTTTTGTCTCTTCTTTTGCCAATACCCCATGCCTTGGTTACTATAGAATTTATAGTAAGTCTCGAGGTCAGATATGCCGGTCCCCTGATTGGGTTCTCCCATATTGTGTTAACTATATTGGCTCATCTTACACTCCCTAAACTTTAGGATTATTTATCAATATTCATGAAACAAATCGGTAGTGTTCTGATTGGGATTGCATTGACTCTACAGATGAAGTTGGGCCGAATCGACCTGACAATGTTGACTCTTCCTATCCCTGTACATGGGCTATCTCTCCATTTAGCTCATGTGTTTTTGAGACCTTTCACCAGAGTTTTGTAGCTTTACTCATATAAATCTTGTGTGTTTCATTCCAACTGATTTTTAGTCATGGCGGTTTGTTTCTTCATGGATTTGGGTTAAGATTTTTGATTGCGAATTCCTGTTTGGCTGAACTTAATCTGCAGGAATACCAAGATAGGTCTCTAGTGGGTTATTTTTATTTGGAGAGGATTTGCATGTGCTGCTTCTTGGAGGCAAGAGACATAGTTGACCTGAAACCACTTTAACCTCCTTGAAAAACCTCACTTTAACAGCAGAGAGACAGTGAGCAGAGGGCCACAAATGTAGTCCCTGATTTCAATGCAGATACAAGAATGTGATTACAGAGCAATTCTGGCTTTATATTGCTCGGTGCTACTCACCTCGGGATAACCTTTCTCTGTCTCTCACTCTCCTGGACATTTCCTTCCTTGAGACCTCAAAAATGCTTTAACAGGTGATTTTAAAAGATGTATCCCAGCCTGTCCACTTTAACGCTGGAAGATTTGCAATAGTTTCTGTATTTGATCTACCTTCTCTTTCCATTTCATTGTCTTTTCAATCTCAGTCTCTTTTAACCTTGTTTTATAAGAAGCAGTGACATGTTTCAGTCCACCAAGGGCCCAGACTTCCAGCCATTTCCTTCTGAGGCCTGGGCACAATCATTTTCCTGAGGTGTGTTCCTCCTCTGAGTCTTTTAGCTGCTATTTCATTTTTCTTGTTCGGCAATATTCTTTCATTGGGTCCTTTTCCCTTATTCATCTTCAGACATGTTAAAGATGTGTACTTGTCTTTTGTTAGCGGTTGTGGATAAGCCTACCCCTATAATTTGTCCACCCGAGGCAAAGCTCGAATGCTCTTTTTCCCAGACAGAAAGTTATCAGCTGGGCTAGAGCATGCCACCTTTATTTGAAGGGCCAAACTCCAGCAACGATTTACCTGGAGAAATCTCCTGCTCTCTGAAGTCGCCTTGTTCTCTGAGAAGCTGAATGGGTGCAATACTCGAACAAGTTCATTTCCAGCTGCCCTCCACTTTGGATCAGTGTTTTCTAAGAGTCACTTGTTGAAAAGATGTAGAAAGATACAGGAGTGACGACTAGTGACCGAAAGGAGGGGGTTGGTGATTATGCAGCTGTTTCCTGGTCAAAACATAGACCAGAACCAAGTAATGGCTCCTCGAGTTTGTGCTTGGCAAAGACCTGGGGTTCGGAGTCTCTGAATCTGAGACAGGCAGTGGGGAAGCATGAAAAGCATTTCTAACTTAACAAGAGAGTCTCCCAGCCCAGGCTCTGTGGTGCAGTCAGGGCTTAGTATGCTGGCCTGCAGTGCTGGAAGCCACACAGCTGTCTGAGGGATTGCATCCTGGCCTAGTGGCCCTGAAACATGCTAGGTGTGTGTGCGTGTGCCCGACATCATGGTGAGCTGGCGGGTTGGGGGAGGGGATGGTGGCATGAAGAGACCCCGTTGAGGCGCTTCTCTCTCTCCATCTCTCACATGTGCACGTGTACCTGCTAACGTGAATTAAAACAAGGAGGGCTGGCTCCAGGGTGCAGTGGTAACGCACTATGGAAAAGGAGGATCCCACATGGTGACTGCGGTTTGAATTCCTGGTCCAGGAAGCTGGAAACATGCTGGGCACACACACAAGTGCCTCGATCTGATGGGCTAGAGGACGGGAAGAGGGATTGTGGTGTGAACAGACTCTGTGGAGGGTCTTCTGCACCCCCGCCTAGCTCGCTCTCTCCCTTGCTCTCCCTTCCCTTATGTGTGGACTCCGTCATGAATAAGCACAAATAAGTCAGAGTCCTCGTTTCAGAAGGCACGGAATGTTGGTATGTCACAAGGCAGAGGTTGGCTAAGTTTTTTCCCTCTAATACAATTCCACATACTTTCTTCTAAAGTTCTCTCACTGTTCTTCATTGTAGTTTCATTCCCCCACCCCCTCAGGATCTCTGAAAGCATTTTACAGGTAATTAGAGGAGTCTGCATTTGGGTCCAATGTAAACCAAGAGGCGGATCTTAAAAGGCATCATGTCACCCACTCTGGTGCCCCCATCATCACTGTGGGGCTCTGGTCTGTCCCCGGTTCTCTCGGTAGGGTTAGTGCTTTGCTGGGATGTTCCAGGCCTGCTCCTCTTCAGTGGGGATCCGAGGGAACCCGGTCAGGCTGGGTGGATGGGGAAGGCGAGACCTTCGGGCCTTTGGCTGCCTCAGCATATCTGAACTATTTTCTCTTAGTGGAAGCGTGGTAGGTATTTCTATGTCAAGTTGCTATTTCTAATATTTTTCAAAGCTGTCTGGAGACCGTCATCAGCACACACCTCAGTCGTGCATCTCTCATTCGTTCGTACATCCGTCTCTCGACATACTGAGCTTTTGTCTAAGGGCTGATGTTGATTAAGGAAATGATAGCTCCCCATGCTGCCCCCAGCCAGCCGGGGTAAGAGGCATTTCAAAACTCAGTGGTAATGTGATTTGATCAGCACTACAGCAGAAATGAGCACTACAACAGACAACGGGATGATTAATTCACCCTCACAGAGAAATGATATTTGAGTTGGTTCTTAAGGTCTGAATTGTTCGCCAACAGAGAGAACAGCATGTGTGATGCAGAGTCGTGTGAAACGCGGCCTGTCTGGGAAGCAGACGGTGGCGGGGGTGGGAATGAGAGAGGTCATCCTGGAAGCACAGTTTGGGGCCGTGAAGGGCTTTCTCCACTAGGCTGGAGTGGGAGTCAGTGAGGGAGTTGGGGTCTGAAACATGGTCTTGTGTGCATTCTGACACACACTAAGAGCCATCTAAAAGCACACAACCCACCAACAGGCAAAGCAAAAATACATGTTTAAACTCTTCAAAAATTGTTTAATTTTATTATTTACAGAATTTTTTGCTATGGGGTGTGTGTATTCTCCAGAGAAACAGACAGAAAATGAGAAATCAGCCCCTGGCAGGGGGATGGTCACACCACAGTCTCTTCTCCATTTTCCTCTCGGGGTCTTGAGCGCACATGTACACGTGCCTGGCGTGAGTTTTAAGCCACTGAGTCGGAGACGTGAACTGCAGTAGACTACGTGCGAGTCCAGCGGCATAACCATTACACCATCTGGTGGTCCCTTGTTGTTTTTTAATTGGGCCAGAGAGAGAAAGAGAAAGTGAGAAAGCAAGCTGACAGTTCTGGGACTTGAACCATAGTCAGCCATATGGGAGTCCAGTGCATTAACCACCACACCACCTGCAAAAATACATTTTTAGAAGGTTCTTTAAAATTCAGAATACCAGACCAGCCCATGATCTGGTAGTTAAGACAGTTTGATCCCACATGCTGAGTGTGAGGTTCAGATCCTGGACTGCTGACTTGAAAAACACACAGCGTGTGTGTGTGTGTGCATGGGCACAGGCGTGCACACGTGTGCCTAAAATCCCAAAAGACGGGAGAGATGGAGAAGGGATTGCAGCCTGATCATGTTCCGTGGGGACTGAGGTCTTGCTTTTCCTCTTTGTTTTGTCACTTGTGAGTGCATGCACCCTCTGACCAAAAAAATTTTTAAAATAATTTCAAAAATCCTTTCTCTACATGATCTTACTGAGTGTGTTCTTTGGAAGCAACCCATGGCAGACCTTAGCCTGTCTTACAGATCAAGAAACATATAGAGGGAACCAGCAGTTAGCGTAATGGCTATGTCGCTGGACTCCCACATAGTCGACCACGGTTCGCGTCCTGGACCCCGTGGCTTAAAACTCACGCCGGGCGCGTGTGCGTGCGTGCCCAAGATCCCAAGAGGAGAATGGAGGAGAAGGGATTGCGGTGTGACCATCCCCCATGGAAGGTGATTTCTTGTTTTCTGTCTCTATATCTCTGCCTGTCTGGCGAGCGCTTGCACCCTATAGTGAAAATCTCTCCAAAAAAAAAAAAAAAAAAAAAACATACAAAAACAATTAAGTAAGTTCAAGTCATGTATGGTTACTTCGGCTGGTGCAGGGTGGGGGTGGGGCTGGTGGAGGGCTGTTAATAACTCCAAAGGACCTTCCCCCAGCACATGGCCTGTGGCTACCTCAGGTGCTGGTTTCTATCCACAGGAGCCTTGTGGGGACACCTTAGAAGCAGGGAAGGGGCTGCACGGTAGAGGAAAGCTGGCCACAGTTTCCTGCCCGGGGCACTTCTCTGTGTCCAGTGCCAAGGACCGTGGGTTCCCTCTGGTGGAATGATGGGCCCTAGAGGGATGGAACACTTAAAGAACTGTATGTGATCAAAACGAGCCCCGGAAGTCCCCTAGGAATGCACCGTGTTGGAGACCTGGAGCCGTTCGAAAACCTGCAGTGTTGGAGGGGGCACTGTCGTGGACGAGGCACGGGGCTGCATTTGGGGACTTGTACGAAAGCACTTGCTGTTTTTTCAAATGCAAGTTTCAGTGTAGCAGATGTTTATACCAGGAGATGGGTGAGGGGTTGGGAGCCCTCGTCCCTCACTTGAGGGCTCCTGACCACTGGGTACAAGGTGGGTGGAGTCACCCCCTCTTTGAAAATGGCTCCCTTTACGTTTTCTCAGAACCCGACTGAGTGCATTTGGCAGCATTGAATGTACTTACAGGGCGTCCCTACAGTTCCCTCTTCTCGGCACCCTCAGCCAGTCTGTGCCCGTGGAAGATCCTTGCATGAGCTCTCGGGCTTCCCACAGAACCTGGACTTGACCTCAGGACTCAGGCCGCTGTAACCGGTCAATGGAGCTGGCATAACCGTGGTTTCCTGGCAGTCATCCCTGAGGTAGATCAATGTAGCCTGTTTTCAAAAATATATCAGAAGTGTTTTGAAAAATATCAGTAACTAGCAAAATACAAATCAACGCAATTCTTCTAATTATAGGAGGTAGAATTAGCTTACACCCCAGGCCCCTGGAGTTGAGCCTGGGTGCTTGTATGAAGACTGGGACAGGGCCCAGGGCATCCGCTGGCCCTCCCGAGAGAAAGATGGGAGAACGTGGCCTTTCCTCAGGCTGCCAGGACGGACGAGGCTTTGGGATCCTTGCTCGAGGAGCAGTGACAGTAAGAGGGTCAGACAAGTGGGGGACACAAGTGCCAGCTCTGACACTGGTCGTTATGACTGCAGTTGGGCCACAGAGTGTCTGAGTGCCTCGTGCTTCATCTGCACAAAGGGGAGCAGGAGAGCCCTGCCACCCCCCATGTGGCTGTGAAGATGAAATGAGTGGCAGGGGCAGGGGCAGGCCAGAATGAGCCGCCAGCCCAGGGCCCGAGCCGGGCGTGGCTCCCGCCTGCCTGCTCCCTGCCCTCCGCAGCCCTGCAGGTCCTGCCTGCCTGGTGCTTCTCCACACCCTCTGCCTTCAGACGAATCAATAAATGGACAAATGAACCAGTCGGGCATTAGAATATTTGCAAAGGGGGCTCTCGAGACGACAGACGTGTGAAGTAATCCATTTCGGCACGGGGTGAATCGGCGCTAACCAAGGGGCCATCACCGGTGTCAAAGCCAGTTAGTGTCAGGCGGCCGCTGTATCTATTCCTTGTTAGCACCTCAACACCGAGCAGTAAACACATCTCCAAAGTTTGCAAAGCTCTCCAAACAAATATTCCGACAGCAGTGCTAACCACCTTCCTCCCCGCCCTCCACCCTTCCCCATTGCCTTTTCCGATTCAGTCTCTCATTTCAAAAGTTTTTAAGTTCAAGACCCTGGGGGCCTGCTGAGCTCAGGAGCAGGAGCCGAGGAAAGTTCCGACAGAAAAATCTTCCTTCTTGATCTCCGTTCTCTTCACCACAGCTAAAAATACACGTTTCTCCACCCCACCCTGTCAATTCCCCTGTAATTAGAAGGGCCGCCAGACTCTCACCTGCCAAGTCCCTACCCCACAGCAGAGCAAAGGGAACAGGTGGGGACGTGGGCAGTGGGGGTGGGGCCAGGAAGGGCCCGGGGTTCTGCGCCCAAAGCTGATGGTCAGTGCAGGGAGGAGGCTGTGGAGGCCGGGTGAGCGCCTGTCACTGGGGGACTCTCCACCCACCTCCCATTCGCAGGCAGGCACTGGATCCCTTGAGGGGCTCACGGCTCAGTGTCAGAGATGGATGTATAAACCGCCATAAATCTGCAGGAACAGAAGGGCGTCTGACATGATGTTAACATGGTGCCATTGGTGACCCATCGTCCTGTGAGACTGGCTCACGCCAGAGGGTTCCGGGTTGGTGTCTTGAGACCACCCTGAGAACACCAGGCATCTGAATGCCTGGGATGGGGCTGGCTGGGGCTGGATTGCAGCACCAGGCTCCCGTTGGGGGCGCGGTTTTTCTAGCTCACGCTCTTTCATGGAATAAATGAAAAAAAAAGATTAACCTTGGTTATTTCTAGGATGGTGATGTGTGGGGGGGAATTTGAAATGGCTTGTTACAGTCTTTGCATTTTCCTGTATTTTTTTTAAATAATGAATGCGTGTACTTTATAAAAAGTGAGAAATGTATTACTTTTATAAAAATGACGATGCGAGATGGTGAGTGTTCCAGAAGTCCTTTGCAGTCTGCGTGACCTAAGGCTGTAAAGCAAGAGAGCCCTCTGGTTAAAGACCATCTCTGGACCAGAGTGTAATGAGTTGATCTTCTTCTGAAGAGTCCTGCTGTCCACGGGGAGGGTACAGATGGGCACTGCCAGGCAGAGCCCGAGGTGCAGGAGCCGGCGTGGTGCTGGAGGCCTGGTGGGCCGGCGGTGTGGCCATTCTCTGTTGCTCAGGCACGGCAAGGATGGACCTGGCAGATGAGGGGCAGGTCAGGGAGAACTTGAAGCCCCAGGGCAGCTCTGCTGGGCATCTGGTTTACGTGGAAATCCTTGGCAGACACTGGGCATTCTGTAGACTGGTAATCCGAGGTGTGATTGTGGCCTTGAGGGTCAGGGCGAAGCTTCAGTCCTGGTTACAGGCTAGCCTCCCAGGGGCAGGGGCGGGGGATTGTTTCTTGCCCTGGTGTTTGGGGATGCTCGTGGGGAGGTTTAGGGAAGCCTTCCAGGTGACAGGAAGTTAAGAGTCGCCACCCGAGTTGTGTTTTAGAACGGTTACCTAGTAGGGGCATTGAGGGGAGGATGAGACTGGAGGCAGGAGACCAGTTAAGAGGCCTCACAATAGCTCAGGGACACTGAGGGACTGCTCGTGGGTGATGGGCATGGATGTGGGCAGTGACAGACAGCCTAGCACACTGCTGGGGACAGGGGAGGAGAGCATGACTCCCGGGCGTCTGTCTTTGAGCACATGGGGATGGAGCACCAACAGCCACATCAGAGTACAGGAGGAAGATTGGGTTTTACCTCTTTTTAGAATTACTATATATTCTTAAAGTTTGTTTTACTTGTAACAAAGAGCATGCACATGTATAAGAAGCCCACCCTCAACAGGTGGCCACACTTTCCTGCCCTTGCAGCTTCTCAGGCTCTTGGACACTCACATATACACTTGGCATCATTTTAGGTTGACCTGTGGGGAGAGGATGATGCCATCTCTGGGGTGCAGTTGGTCTGGGAGAAGGCATGGCCAGGAGTGGCCGAGGCTGGGCTCACAGTGAGGACCAGGCCAGCAGGGGGAGAGGCTCGCCTTCACTGGGGAGCGCAGCGGTGGAGCTTCCTGCAGTCTAGTGCCCAGCTGGGTTGGAGCCTCACCCTCGGAAGCTGGTCTCTCCTTTGTCAGCCTCTCCCCACCTGCAGTCTCCCGTAGACCCTGTTACTGAAACACTCAACATCCAACACTGGCTTGATCCTCTGATTCCTCTTCTCAAAAGCCCCCATGGCTCTGCAGGTCCTTACCTTAAACTCTTCTCCAGCTTTGTTGTTCTCTCTCCTTGGAGGGAAGAGTCATGTCCCAGGACACTCAGCATCCCCAAACATAACCATGGTCCTTTCCCGGAATAGTGGTCTCTGTCCTCTCACCTGCTGGGCCACTTAAGCCTTCTCCGGTTGTTTAAAGCTGATATCAACGTCTTCCACTTTCTTCTGGGCTCAGTGCAGTGCTTGTGGACTTACTGGATGCCCTGCTTGGTGTTGCTGTTTACCAGGTATTCACGGGCTGGGTCCCCTCATCAGGATGCAGGGTCTTGCCCCGGAGGAAGCCAGGTTGGGGGCGAAATCCTCCGCTGAGGTTTCATGGAACACTGGCCCCATGGGGTGCATGACCACACAGACAAAAGACAAAATTGTCGGACAGATTTTGCCTGTTATTGGAAATTTAGAGTGTGCGTCCTCACTGAGGGAGGTGATGTCATGGCTTGCCTAGTATCATTTCTGTCCTTCCTACAGTATAGCTATGCCACAGTTTTCCTAAGCCAGTGTTCAGTACTAATATGGCTATGATGTCTGAATCTTGTTCACCGCCGAGCCACACGGAGCTCTCTAATTGCATGTCCTTGCTGGGGTGCTCACGGTGGGTGGATAGGAGCGTAACTTGTTATGCCATGCTGCTATGGAGCCAACATCCTCCTGTTCCCGTCTGGGTCAGTGGCTGTCTGGGCCTTCTGCAAGCTGCCATCCGGACTCTCCCTTCCCAGCGTCTGAGGATTAGCCTATCCCATCCTCCCATCTGGAGCCTCATTTCCGGGACCCATGTTTGTAATTTGTGTACTTGTCACATGGTCTGTTCCACCTCTAGCAGCTTCCTGAGAAGCTGACTATGCCTCGTAGGTCTGAAAATATCCTTGTCCTGTCCTCGAATTGCAATCAGAGTTTAGTTGGGAATCTAAGTCTAGGTTGAAAATGCCCTCAGGATCATGCAGGTACTGGAAAGTCATTTGTCACTCTCGTTTAATTTTGCGAGAGAGCATGCGTACTCACCAGAGAGAGAGGCCGAGAGCACGCCCCAATGGGGCACGGCTGTGTTGCAGTCCATCTTCTCCACTTCTCCATCCGGCTAGGGTTTGGTGCAGGTGTACACGTGCAGCTGGCATGTTTCCAAACTGCGTGGTCTGACCCAAGACTTGAACCACACGGTTGGCCACGTGAGATCCAGCTTCCTTAACCAGTAGGCCATGGGGCAGGCCCATCATTCTTACTGTGTGTCTTTTGGTGTGACATTTTTCCTTCTGCAGGCATCTAAGAGATGTTCTGTATTCCTGACCTAAAATTTCATGATGAAGAGTCTTGGTGAGAGGGCTTTATTTATTTTGTTGGATAATTAAGAGACTCATGTTTTTCAGTACTTGGAAAAGGTTTTTGTAGTATGGATATATTGGTTAATTTTCCTTTCTTTTTTCTGCAATGTCTGCTAGGTAATTGTTGACCCTCTTGAGTAATCCTCTAAATTCACTTTTTACTTTTGCTTTTTTGTTTTGGGAAGATTTCTTTGACTTTGTATTTCAGTGATTCTATTACATTTTTAATTTTAGCTAAATCATACTTTTCCAAGAATGATACTTTCTGTTCTTTTTTTTTATTGTATCCTGTTTTGTTCCATAGATGCAATATTTTCTCATCTTAGTTAAAAGATATTAAAGTTTAGTAATTTTATTCTGCCCTCCCCATTGTTTCTTCTAGATCTTTTTCTGTGCATTTTGATTACTGTTTTTCATATTTCCTGGTTGTTATCCTTTTTAAAGAACAAATTCCTAAAAACAACTGGAAGCCGTGTGTGTCTGTTGGGGGGACTTGGCTTCACTGTAGAGTGATGGAGGAACAGAAGGACGAAGTTTTTGTTTGTTTTGTATGGAGACAGAGTTCAATTTATTTAGAAAAGCAGACCTCTTCCTGGGGATCTCTGTCCCTCTCTCTCTCATCTCTACCACTATCGCTAATTCCATGACTGTTTCAATTCATAGAGCGAGGTGAGGAAAGGGAGCTAGAGAGGGTGTTTTTCACCAGTCAGGGTACAGAATTTCACTTCTCTTTTTAACTCCAAGAGTCAACTCTGCCTTCTGCTTTGCTGGGAGTTACTGGGTTTGTGCCTGTGGCGTTTGCAGTCCCATATGATCAGAAGACCTGTCTCTGGGCAGGATAGAGAGATACGTGACTCTCCGGGGTTGGAAGCAGGTCCTGGGTCTGACTGTTTTGTACACAGGCTTCAGCCACCCTCTCCTTCTCAAATCCATTCCAGTCAGTGTGTCAGAGGTACCTGGTGCCCCCCACTGCCAAGAGCAGGTACCTCATAGATGGCCCCCCTCCACACACACAGTCAATCTGGGTGTGGCTCATTCAATCCGCAGTGTAAGCGGTTGCCACTCTAGTCAGCGCAAAAAAGCACGTTGGAATCTGTTTTCTGCTACTGACTCCTTGCTCATTCCCTGTACCCCTGCTAGCGTTTATCATTTACTTCATCACATTAGGGGGTTTCACAAGTGTTCAATTTAGCATTTTAATCAGAAAACTCAATATACATTTTTGTGCAAAAAATTGCTCTGCAATCTGCCCCGTGCCCATCACCGCCTAGCACAGCAGGTGTTCATGCGGACCTGTTGACTTAATTGGCGATTTGGCGGGCATGGCCGGGTCTAGCACACGGCACTATCAAGTCTGTAACCGGAGCTTGAGGCACAGGGATGGATGATCCCCCAGCGAGGGAGGG
>NW_006160006.1:1729671-1742302 GCF_000334495.1 Tupaia belangeri chinensis | reverse complement strand
GCCCCAAACCAGCTCTTCTTTCTGGATCTTGGTTGCTGAGGAGTGATTGGGACGCTCGGGTGTGTTTACGTCTCTTCGAGGTTTCTGAAATTAGTGTGCTGCGTCGTCTACGCTGCAAAGTAAGAGCTACGCTGGCAAACGTGGGAAGGAGCAGCACCACTAGAACGCTTGGCCTGTTGTCCCTGCTTCAGGGGCTTGTCTGTCCAGTGGCTTTGTCATTAGTCCCATCAGCTGATCAGAAGCCCTGCTGAGATGAGCCCCTCCGCCATGATGGAATGCACGTTAGGAGGGCCTCAGCTTCCTCAGCTGGCAGCAAACCAATCAGATTTATTTCCTCTTTCTCTTGGAATTTCACAGGGCCTCTGGGAAATGGCAGTGTGTGAAATTTTGGGCTGAGCCTCTGGCCCTACGTCCTCCCTTCCACTGGGAGCCCTGCACGGTGACTGGCCCAGCTGGAATCTTGGCCAAGGTTCTCAAGCCACTGCCTCCGTGTCTGTCTCCCTTGGGTGTTGAATCCCATTCTGAAGGACAATGAAGGTACAGGCAATCCGGAGGTCAAATCTGCCCACCGTGCCAGGATCTGTTCAAAGGTCCCCCCTGCAACTGGGAGCGTGGCTTCTTCCCCACCAGTGCCCTCAGCTCACCGCCAGAGGTGATAGGGCTGGGAACTACTCCGGCTCTGCAGCCCTTACCGTCACACCAGGCTCGGTCTCGACAGAGCTGCACGTGCCTGCAGGAAGGGAGGGACGTCATCGCTGCCATGGGGTTCCCCGTGCCTGTTCTGAATTGCACATTTTACCTTTCTGGGCTGTGAGAGGAGTGAGAGGGATTGGGTACTTGATGTCTTCTCCCAGACACACAGCATCCCGGGCACAGGGCTCAGCCTGTGGAAGCCCGGCCAGGGTGCCATGGTGAGAGTTGCTTCTCTAATAACTCTGGTTTCTGGAGCCAAGGGCAATGCCCGGGAGGCAGCACCCTCATTGGCAGACAAACTGTCGACCTACAAAGACGGAACGGCAAGGGAGGCTCTGGGTATGAGGCAGTGGGCAGAAATCAGGACAGTCCCGTGTGAAGGGGAGGAGTGGTATGAGAGCAGCTTCTTGAGTTGCAAGAAGATCTTGGGTGCAGTCGGCGTCCATGGGGTTCTCTGACCAGCACGCGGGGCTCTGGCCCTACCTGTGGCTGGGGTACAGAGGGGTGGATGCGCATTTTCATGGGGTTTGACCACTCTCTTTTTTAAGCAGCTCTCCCTCCTGCTCTTTTACCTCGTTTTCTCTCCACCTTCTCTCCATTCGTTCCCCCGTCTCCTGCCCACAGTCTGCTCAGGTCTGCCTTTTCCCCGATGTTCTGTTTTTCAGTTTATTCTCTGTTTTGTGATATAGTTTTTGTGTTAGGCTGTTCTGGCTATGTATTTTAAATCCCAGAGGCATATCTGCTAATTGCACTTTTGGAGAAATAATTATGCAAGTTGAGATGATTAGATAATGAAAGCATTCTCTGGGGCTGGCGGTGGCAATGGTGAGGGAATGGGATCATTTCCACTGGAGCTGGTGGAATGGTACCGCTCCTTCCAGAGCAAGGAGACATCTGGGGTGCAATCAGCTCCTCCCCAGGCCTCAGCTGGAGGGCTAGCTCCAGGAGCTCATCCTGGGAGCCAGACTGGGTAGTTTGTGCTCTTCCAGGAAGGCAACCATCAGGGAGCTCCATGATAGGGCTCAGGGCTTAGACCTCGTGGAACTCTTAGGTTCATGTGAAGGTTCTGAAGACACTTGGTTTCTGAAATACGAGCGCGCGCGTCCTTACACACACGCGCGCACACACACACACACACACACACACACACACACACACAGCAAGATTATGGCTTCCCTCGGGCAGAAGGTGTTGTAGATACTAAATTGCTAAAACACATTAACTCTGGGATTGCTTCATTGCACACTAATGGTGGCCGTAAGCCTCCTGCTCACTCACTCTTGTCATGTAATAAATGTTCACAAGCACATGAATTCTCCTTCTCTGGGCTCTGCTCCTGACCCAGCACGGCTCCTGTGGGGCCCTCCAGGTGCACCTGAGCCTCACAGGTGCCTGCCATTCCCTCCTGTCCAGCCACACGTGGAACTGCCCAGGCTGGGAGAGGTGGGTGGTGCTCTTAAACCAAGGCCAGTGGGCAGGAGGTGGGGAGGAAGAGGGTCTGAGCTGGGGAGGGTCAGGGAGAGGGCTCAAATGGTATTGGGTGTGCAGGGAGCAGGGGCGGGACTAGGGAATGTGTCTCTGCTGGGAAGTGATGGGCTTACAGGAGCATTTGCCAGAAGACTGACAGCGGACCGAGACCAGCTGTGACTTAGTGGAAGGAGACTAAGTCTGACTTAGTGTCTTCTATTCTGCAAGGACAATTGGTGCTTGGAAGGGTTAAATCCCATGCCCAAGTCTTGGGGCCAACAGGTGGCATGGTGGTTGAAAATCAGGCCAGGCATGTGTGCATGTCCAAAATTCTGAGCAGAGAATGAAAAAGAAAGGATTGTAGCATGGCCATCCCTCTTGCGGGGAGTTGTGATTTCTCTCTCTCTCTCCCTCCCTCCCTCCCTCCCTCCCTCTCTCTCTCTCTCTCTCTCTCTCTCTCCCCACCCCCTCTCTTTCTCTGGTAAGCACATATGCCTTATGGCAAAGCCAAAAAAAAAAAAAAAACATGCCCAAGTCTCATGGTTCTAGGTTCTCTTACTGGCCCACCCTGCCCTGTTTAGAATTACGGCAGTGTCAGGTAAATTAAGCCCCTCCACAACTTCAAGAAAGAGGACACTTGGCAGACCCCTAGGGCCAAATGTAGCCACTGAAATACGTTCTGTCGTTAGGAAGTCGTCATCCACTCCAAGCTTTAACCGTAAGAAAGGCAGGGAATTGCTCCCCAGCTTTAACGAGAAGGCCTTTTGCTGAACCTTAAGCCCTTTACATCGTCCACCTTCCCATAACCCACGGTCTATCTCAGTTTCAGGTCGTGTCCCACTCCCACATGTGCCAAAGGAAACGGTGTCCCCACAGTGTGCCAGGAGAGAGGGGGTGCCTAAGGACACAGGAAGCGGGGGGCTCAGAATGGACACTAACTCCTGGGATTCTCTTCCATGAAGTGTTTTATGTATTTACTTAGAGAATGAGAAAGGCAAGCACCTGGACAGCGTCCCACACGGAGTCCTCCCCTGGTCTTTCCTGGCCAGCTCAGCTCCCTGTGTGTGTACCCGCGACTAGAACCCGAGCCCAGACCTTCCACCGGCCAGAGCACTACCCTGCCACTCTGCCTGTTCACTGCGTTTGTTCCTCTGCTTTATTCTTTTCTTTTTATATATTTATGTTTTAGGGTTTTGCCAGAGGGAGCATGCGCTTTCCAGAGACAGAGTCAGTGAGAGGGAAAGTGAGAAATCATAACCCACCAGGGGTGGCTCTGCCACAGTTCCTTTTTCTCCATTCTCCTCCTGGGATTTTGGGCAGGCATGCATGCATATGCATCCAGTGTGATTTTCAAACCACTGGGTCCAGGACTCACATTGCAGTCAGCCATGTGGGAGGCCAGCGTCTTACTCATTACACCACCTACTGGCCCCTCCTCTGGCTGATTTTTAAATTTCAGGCAGAAGTACAGAACATAAGCCCTATTCCAGGGCAAATCTGGATTTTAGAATTCTGTCTCCCTGCAGTTCCAGTGAGCAAAAGCAGCTGAATTCTTCCATGAAGTCATGCCCTGGTCTTGATCACTCACCCTCCCTCACTGGCATCCTGGCAGCCCCAGTGCCCCTTACCACACATTAACTGTAGCCAGGGTTGCCAGGTTTAGCAAAAACCCATCCATGGCCCCCAGTTCGATGTGAATTTCAGATATAAAGCAAAGGCATTTGGTACACCTGCAGTATTTAGGATGCGCTCACATGACTAGGGCGTCTGTGGTAGGCAGAGCTCACCGGGTGTATCTGCAGCTGGGAATGCCAATGGCAGGATGCCACTCTATCCATTTGGACCAGGCTCAGGAGCAGTCCAGAACCGGACAGTGCTGCCGTGCTACCCAGCTCCTCAGGGGCTGCCTCAGTTTCCAGAGAGTATCCGTCAGTCTGTACTAAACCGCTACTCTGCAACGTCATGGCTGAGCAGACACAGCCGACACTCCGGAGCAGTTCCCGTAGACTGATTTTGTCTATACGTCCTGGAGTATTTCTTCTTTTTTTTGACTTGTAAAATAATACATGTTCATTCTAAAAATGTGGAATTATAGATGAATAAAAAAACTAAGTATTCACCTTAATAGCGGCACAGAGACGCTGAAGCCAGACTGCTCGAGGTCCAGTCCCAGCTCCTGTACCTACTGGCTGCGTGGCTGTAGGCAATTCCCTTCATCTCTCTGTGCCTCAGTTTTTCAGCTAGCAAAATGAAGGCAGCAGTAGTGATTTAAAGGAGCTTTAAGGGTTAAAGAAATGTTTGCGTTCAGGTGCTTTTAAAAATACCAGGCACAGAGGCAAGCCCTATAGCCTAGTGGCTGAGGGAGCTGGATCCCTCATAGCCAACTGTGATTTAAGTTTCTGCCCTGGTGGCTTGAAAAACATGGGGGTGGTTGTGCATTTTTGCCCAAATCCTAACAGTAAGAAACGGGAGAAATGGAGGAGGGAGTGCAGTGTGACCGTGTCCTATTGGGGGGGATGCTTTCCCCTCTTCCCCTCTCTCTGTTCCTCCATCTCTCTGTGACAAGCACATGCGCCCTCTGGCAATTCAGTAAAAAGCGCCTGGTGGATAGTAAGCACTATGTAAATCCTGACAAATAAATTGCCGTCACCCAGAGACAATATGACGGACGCATTTTCTAAGCATGTCCATGCATTCTGCCACACGGGCTTGCACAGTAGATTTCTGTACTGAGGCAGGAGGCGCTTCCCAAAGTTGGATATGACGGTTCTACCATCCGACATGCTCTTCTGCGGTGCAACCGTGACAGTGCTCCATTCGGAAGTGATGAATTCTTCTCCCCTCAAACCTGGGATGCCCTTGGTGATTTCCCTGTCGACAGAATGTGGCCAAAATGATGTCCTGGGTCTCCTAAGGGCAGGTTGTAGGGACTTGGTGGCTTCTGCTTCCCTTCTCTGAACATGCACCATGGGAAGCACTTTCGTGGAAACCACCCTGGGTAGTGGAGCCCCAGACACATGGCAAGCCATGTGTGGGTACTCTGCTCACACCCTGCTAAGAAGAGAGGCCTGTCAGCGGCGACTTCCACCACTGGCTCAGGTGAGCGGCTCCTCTGGGACGCCCAGCCCCGCTGAGTCTGCCATGAATGCAGCCCCAGCTGCCCTCTGCCTACAGCTGCTCCAGAGCCTGGCAGGAACCACGAGGAGCCAGTCAGCCTGCGGGAGACAGTGGGATGCTCTTCTGAGCCACAAGGTTACAAGACCACTTGGTATGCAATCAGAGATAACTGGAAAGCATGTGTAAGAAAAGCATTAAACATCATGCTGCGGCTTGAATGTTCCCCCCAAATTCCCGTGTTGTGATGGGATTAAGAGTGAAGAGTTAGTTTGATGACAGTGTTGAAAGGTGGGGCCTTTTGGAAGGAGATATGATTATGACCATCAAGGTGGGGCCCCATGGCAGAGGCCAGGACAGAGACACAGGGACACAGACCGTGGGCTCCTGCCCTCCACTGTGTCTTTATTATATTGTGCTGCTTGTTCATAGTGACACTTAGGGATAGAAACTTCCTGACATGAAAGTTTCTGAAGGCCTGATGACAATGGTAAAAGGGAGCGGGAGTGCCCAAGTCATCTAGGCTCTTTCATAGCTCTGTTCACATTCAAGGTTTGAGGGAGGATGTAGCTAGTCTCAGTCAGCGTGTGTTGCTGTAACAAATTACTATAGACTGGGCAGCCCCAGCAAGGTTTATTTCTCACAGTTCTGGAGGCTGTGAAGTCCCAGATCAAAGTGCTGACAGATCCAGTGTCTGGTGAGTGTCAGCTTCCTGATTTGCAGACAGCTGTATTCTCATTCTATTGCCACACGGTGGAGAGCAAAGAGAAAGGAAGACAGGAAGTAATCTTCCTGTGTTTCATCTTATAAGGGCCCGGATTCTATCATGTGGGCTCCACTCTCTTATCCTTATCACTTCCCAAAGGCCCCACCTCCTAATACCATCACACCAGAGATCAGAGTTTTGACATAAGAATTTGAGAGGGACATAAATGTTTGGTCCAAAACACAGATTATTTTTTAAGAAAGTCTTTTAGTGCTCCGTCTGGTGAGAAAAATTTGAAATGTGGAGTGTCAAGGTCAAGTGTGGAGAAAAGCCTCAGTGGGAGAGTGGCTAGAAGGGTGGTGGCCTGAGGGACACCCTGCTGTACCAGAATGGAGAGGGTCTGGCCAGAGTGAGGCCTGGGTGAGCGTGGCCCTTGACCAGGGCCCTGAGGACCATGGGAGACTGTCCTTGGGGCCTCTAGCTCATCACCATTCTGTCCAAGTGCTTCAGATTAGAAGAAAGGACAGTGCCAGGCTGAACTAGGAGGCAGTTTTCTCCATCTCAGGGGGACGGACGCAGCAGGGAGAGAGAGGAGCTCAACAAGAAGAGAATGACAAGATGTTTTGTGGGCTGAATCGTGTCCTCAGAAATCCATCTGTTGATATCCTAACCTCTCTTGCCTCAAAATATGACCTTGTTTGGAAATAGAGTTGTTGCAGATGTAATTAGACATGAGAAGGTCACATTGCAGTAGGGTCACCTCTGATCTATTAATAGTAGGGCTGGACTTCTTACACAAAAGGGGACATTTGAACACAGATGTACATGGAAGAGGCCATGTCAAGATGAAGACAAAGACTGGGGTGGTGCTACCCCCAGACAGGAACTCCAAGATGGCCAGCGTCAGGAGCTAGGAGAGGGAAGGAGCAGCAGCTCCTCTGTCTTTGCAAAGCCCCACTCTTCTACACTGTGACCTGATTCTAGCCTTCAGGACTGTAAGACTGTAAATTTCTGTGGTTGGTGACACTGTTATGTGAGACCTAGGAAACAAATACATGTTATATAGGTCAGTGAACAGAGCCTTAAGATAAAAAGAATAGTAAGATGAAAGGGGCCAGGGAATAATTGGCTGGAGGAGGAAAGCAGGTGGGGTGGCTTTGAATCAAGGCGAGCTCTGCGGGGGAGTCAGAATGCCGGACTCTGGAGCGACGTCATCCCATCTGCAGGAGGAGACTAGGCACCCTTTGAGAACTAGCCCTCGGCACATCACGGACCCTGGTAGAGACAGCACACTTGGCTGCAGATGCTGTGACAATGCATGCAGGGCTGTCTGCTGTGAGTGGGCTCTGCCAGACCTGCTAAGTGGTGAAGTCAGATGGGCCTCCCAGTCATCCATCACAGGAGAAAACATGATGCCTAGAGTTGAGTCCGAGTAGGACCAGAGGGCATGGGTCTACAAGACCTGGCAGCCTAGACTTCTTGCCACCCACCTCAGTCAGATGGGTGCCCTTTCCTGGCTGTGCCCATGGGCATGTAGGAGATGACCAGCTGGCTATTGAACCCACTGTAGCGTCTTAGAGGCACCATGTTACAACCATCTCATGATGACGTCAAGCTCAAAGTCCATGCTCTCCCCGTCTGCGTCGGTTCAGAAGCAGATGTGCTGCTGGAGTGTGACTCCTCAGGTTCAGCTTCTCCAGATCCACAGACTTTGAACTTCAAAGACAAGTGGTAGGGACCAGCGATGGTGTAATGGTTATGTTGCTGGGCTCCCATGTAGTCAACCGCAGTTCGGAGTTCTGGACCTAGTGGCTTAAAATTCATGTTGGGTGTGTGTGCGTATGTGTGTGCCCAAGATGCCAAGAGGAGAAGTGATTGTGACATGGCCATCCCCTCTTGGGGGGTGATTTCTTGCTTTCTGTCTCTCTGACCAGCACACACACCCTATAGCAAACAAACAAATATTTCTTAAGAAAAACAAAAACAAAAAACAAAACAAAACGAGCAATATTCTGGCTTTGGAATTAGAAAAGTTGGTTCTTGGTTCACTTAGTGGCTGCATGGCTGGCCCTGAGCAGTTGCTTAACTTCTTGGAGCCTTTGATTCTTTATGGAGATAAGAGTAACAACCGCCACTCAAAGCAGGGGGTAAATATCAAGTAAGACCATGCAGGCTGGAGTCTTTGTGGCTGACTGGCCCTTATATAACGTGAGCACACAAACTGGGCCATTAGTCTGTTTCTGGACATTTCCATTATTATTCATGTATAATAAACCACATAAAAATAATGTCTTAAAAAATCATCTGTTCGCTTTTATTCTGAAATGTGGGCTGGGCTTAGCTGGGTGGTTCTTCTGGTGGTGTCAGGGGTCCCTTTTGTGTTTGCAGCCATCCAATAGCGCCATGGAGACTGGGAGACCCAAGATGAAGTCACTCCCACATCTGGCGTCACTCATGCGTCCTCGGCTGGGGGCCTGCTTTTCCCCCATGGAGCCTTTCTCTTCTTCCCAGGATAATCACTTTTTCCTTTTATAGTTTGCTATAGGGTGCATATGCTTGTCAGAGAGAAGCAGAGGAAGACAGAGAAAGGCAGAAAGGGAGAAAGCACCCTCCAAGGGCATGGTCACACCACAGTTCCTCATCCCCATCCTCTGCTTGGGCATTTGGGGCATTCATGCACATGTGCCTGGTGTGCTTTTTAAGCCACTGGGTCTGGGACTGTAACTGCATGGTGGGCCATGAGGGAACCCATGAGCCTTAACTTCCATGCCACCTGCTGGCCCCTGTTCTTCTTTGCCTGGTGTCAGCCACCTTCCAAGATGAGAGAGATAGCTATTGGGTCTATTGAGAACTGGGCCACACAGCATCACTTTGGCTACATTGGCTTGATCGAAGCAGGTCACGAGGCCATCTGAGACTCAAAGTGGGGTGGTGGGCTTCCTCTCTCGGGGGAGGGGTTGCAAAGTCACATCACACAGGGCAGTGCAGGCTGTCCTCTGGCCTCAGCACAGACTCCCTGCCACGCTCAGAGTACACTCACCCTGGCCATGTCCCCTAAGAGTTTGACCTCACTGTGATCTTCTGACGTGTGTCCTTTCATCGTCTGTATCAAGTGCGGATGAAGATAAGACCACTCCGTGTAGATTCTCAGGTTCTCTTGATCTGGAGACTTTGAACTCAAAACAGAAGTATCCCCATGCTCCTAAAACACGGTAGTGGGAAAGGACCTGGATATGCCCCCAAAACTCTCCTATTTATTTTTAAATTTTTTTCTTTTCTTTACTTTTTTTTTTTTTTTTTTGAGAGATTTTTGCTATAAGGGTGTGTGTGCTCTCCAGAGAGACAGGAAAAAAAGTGAGAAATCACCACCCCAGGGGGGATGGCCATGCTGCAGTTTCTTCTCCTGCATTCTCTTCTTGGGATTTTGGACACACACACACACACCCCTTGCATGAATTTCAAGGGGTCTGGGACTTGATCTGTAGGAGTCCAGCACCTTAACCACTATGCCACCTGCTGGCCCCCTTCTATTTGTTTTTAAGCATATTTATTTATTCTATTAGAGAGACAGACAGCACCCTTGACAAAGTCTTGATGCTGTGATCCACTCCAGCTTCACCACCTCTGGGCAATGGGCAGGCGCCTGGAGCACTGGGAGAGGTCTCCCTGTGGACCAGCCTCACAGGGCACCATGCCTCTCCTCCAGGCCACCGTCTAGCCCCACTCCTACATTTCTACAAGGTCTCACTGTGTCACGACCCTCTTGCTTAGCCTCCTGAGTCACTGGAATTGCAGGCACATGCACCCACCAGCCTAGCCTTTCAGGTTGGTCTGGGCATTGAACCCAGGCCTCTTGTGTGGTCCCAGCTTGCAAAGCCTGGTGTCATAGCAGCATGCACTGCCACAGCTGGGCCAACACTCCTCTTTAAAATGAAGAGGTTGGGGAAAATGAAGCAGTTGCTGGTCCACAGTACTGAATTCTAGCTGGTCACGTGTCAGCTTCCCTTAGAAGGGTCAGACTTCCTTGATTGGCACCTGGTTCTGCTCCCTGGAGTGATCCTGAGTCCATTGTTGACTGGGACCCTTAGATCTCCCCTCTGAACTCTTGTTTCTACTCTCTGAGATGGACTTAGCTTCCCACAGGAAATAACCCACAAATGAAGCTGAGTAGCTTTCTTAGCCCAATTCTTGCTTATAGAAAGTGGGAGTCCAGGGATCTCTTCCATTTCGTTGGCTGCCGCCTCTTTCAGTCCAACTAGGCAGCAGTTTCCTGACGAACCTATCTGTAGATTGTTTTACTTCTTAGGAATCTTCCTGGTTACTCCATGGTCCAGAGCTTCCTTCGTAACTCTTTAGGGGACAGACGTCTTCCCTTGGCTGTATTATTCTACTGCGGGACAATGCCTTCATGGGCCGCAAAGACCCTGTGTTCGGCGGAGAGGATCTTCTAGGAGAATTATTAAAGGGTCTTAGAAGTACGCTCCTGATTTGATCTTCATGCCAGGGTCAGCTTTGGTCTGAGCTGGAGAAACTGGAGATGAGAACAGCTTAATTTTTCTAAACTGTCAAATTCTGAGTCCTTTCTTCAATGTTTCTTCTAAAACCTGATTGAGAACCAAACGGCTTATTTGTTAGCCCGTCTCCCGTTGGAAGCGCCTTCAAAAAAGCAGCAAAACCACCCAACTGATGCTTTCAGCCTTCTGTCTAGAGGTCTTCCTCTCGGAGTCGGTCAGTCCAGTAAGTGCTGTCTCTCCTTTGTGTTATCGCAGGCAATGTTTTGTCAACGACCTAACACGGTTGCCCCCTGCAGCCTCTCCTAGCCATTTCCTCATTACCTTTTTAGCATTTCAGAGGACGGTTCCCGTGCCCCAGCCCTTGCTGCCAGCCCCGGTGTGCCGGCCCTGTCCCAGAGCCGATGCCACACGTTTCCCCAGCCCTCGCTGCCAGCCCTGGTGTGCCAGCCCTGTCCCAGAGCCGGTGCCACACGTTTCCCCAGCCCTCGCTGTCAGCCCCGGTGTGCCAGCCCTGACCCAGAGCCGGTGCCATACGTTTTTGCTGTGTTATGGGATTGCCCCCTTCTAGATACGAGTTGCTCTAGCAGTTATCCAATGCCGTGCAACAGATGACTCTGAGAGCGCGTGCTTTCGAACAAGAACCATTAGTTTGCTCTCGCGTCTGCGGTTCGGTGATCTGGGCAGGCTTGGCGTGGACAGCTTATCTCTGTTCCACATGAGGTTGGCTGTGCTCCGTCATCGGCTTGCAGGCCGTTGTCAGCTCATCTGGAACTGGCTGACCCAGATGCCTCGCTCCCACATTATCCAGTTGGCTGGGGCTCTGACTGAGGTGCTTCGCTCTCTTCCACGTGGCCTCTCTAGGGGAAGCCTGCGCTTTCTGCAGGGTGGTGGCGGCATTCCAAGAGGGCAAGCCCCATTGTGCAGGGGCTTTAAAGATGCCTGGCCGCCGTTGCGTGTGCTGCTGTTCCATTGTCCAAGGAGAGCCACCAGCTGAGCGCAGCGTAGGTGCAGCCCAGACTGTGTGAGGGAAGGGGTTCTGGGGCGCACTCCCCAGGGCACTGAGGAATGAATGGGCCACACACTGTTCTCGCTCACCTGCTGTGTTGACCTCCAGTCTGGGCTAGAGGGCTTTTAAAATTTTTCCTTGCACTTGAGCTGACACCCCCAGGGAATCTGTCCTTGGAGATGCCAATTCTTGGGCCCCGGGGTCATGACACAATGGGCAGAGCCTACGGGTAGGTGCGGGTGAAGCCATGGCTAAAGGGGGCGTGCCTGTGCTCCCTTGTGGTCTAGCCCATGGCTGCCCCGGCTGCTGCTGCTTGTGCATGCGGAGACCTTTCTGGAAGGATCCAGGAGATCTGGGCAGTAGCTGTGTGAGGATGGGTGTGGGGGACGAGCATTGAGGGCTGTCCCAAGGTGTAATGCTGCCTTGATCTTGTCCTCTCCTTCTGGACACAGGAAGGATCCAAAGATCTCCCTGCGCCCTTTCCCCTGGGCTCCTGGGAGGTTGTGGGGGAAGAGCTTATGTAACTTCTAGGCAGATGGTTTAGTCAGTGGCGTTAATCTCTGATGGCTTAGTTGCTCTAGTCTCTCCTTTCTGCCAGTACTATGTGAACCCTGCTGTCTCGTGAGCGCCGTAGTCTCTTTGGGACCTGAGTGACGATGACATCGAACAGAGCCCTCACCCCATTCCCACACTTCTCACCTATACAAAGAGCTAGCAATTAGCCTTCATGGTTTCAGCATTGAGCTTTGGGGGTGCTGTTCACCACAGCGTAGAGTGGCCTGCCCTGAAGGGTATAACCCCCAACCTTGCTGTGCCCTGGGGTCAGCTCTGGCTCCCTCCCTGGGTACTTCCTGTTGTGACTTAAGCTTTAAGAGAGGGAGAATATAGGTAACTGGATGTCTGGGAAGATGGAGGAGAGGGAGAAGAAGAGGCCTCAGGCCCACGAGGAGCCCACCACGTGATCCTGAGCCTTGATGAGTTGTCTCTTAGAAGCCGGGCTCTGCGCGTGGCCTGGGAACAGACGCGGGCGGGAGACAGTGCCGTGGGGAAGAACACGGCGACAGGGCAGGCTGACACACTAAACACGGGCCACACTAGAGAGCGGTGAGTGCCACGGAGTGTGGGGTGGAC
>NW_006160006.1:1727906-1728251 GCF_000334495.1 Tupaia belangeri chinensis | reverse complement strand
ACGCTCTTCTCTAATTGGCTGACTGTCGCTGCAAGCCATTTCCATGGCGCATTCCGGTCTTGGTGTCTGGGGTGGCAGCCCCATCGGTGTGTGTGGGCAGCTGCCACGGTGACATCTCTGAAGGCCAGCTCCTCTGGATTCAGAAGGTCTGCAGTTGGTGTAAAAGTCAGTCTCGTTACTTTATAATCACATACTGGCTTCGATCCGTGTGGATGACAGATAAAGGGACAAAACTAAGCCCTTCGGAAGACTGAGATTGTAATTTTGAGGCAGGAGCTGTGGTTGGATGGGAAGGCATTTTTTTTTTTTGGGAAGGGTTTTGCTATAGGGGGCCTGCGCTCGCCC
>NW_006160006.1:1720012-1727603 GCF_000334495.1 Tupaia belangeri chinensis | reverse complement strand
AATCCCTTCTCCTCCATTCTCCTCTTGGGATCTTGGGCACGCACGCACACACGCCTGGCGTGAGTTTTAAGCCACCGGGTCCGGGACGCGAACTGTGGTCGACTACGTGGGAGTCCAGCGACATAGCCATTATGCTAACTGCTGGTCCCAGGAAGGCGTTTTTGAACGTTCAGAGCTAGCTCAGTGCTGCAGGCCACAGGGGTCTGGACAGCACCTCAAGGCCCTGACATAGTGTAGTGAGGGGTCACCCCTGAAACAGTGGCCCTGCAACTCAGAGGCAGACCAGTTTTGGAATGTCTGGGGTCAGTTGGGTTGGGGAGCCTGGAAGGAGTGCGGTATGGAGAGCAGGGAACTGGGGGAGTGCAGACAGTGAAGCAGAGAGGGCAAGCCAGGCGTGGGCTGGAATGGGGTCAGTGACTCTACACCATGAGGCGCAAGGGAAGCTCTGCCTCTCCAGTTCTGACGTGCTTTATTCTGAGCCCGCCTTCTTCCAGGTCAACGGAAGAGTTAGTTAGCCAGATCTGGGACCCTCTCTCCCTCTCTAGGCCTTCCCCAAGTTCTGAGTTTGAGGCTCCCCAAAAGCTCAGTATTTTTGCTGGGCATCCTCTGATGTCTGGTCCACATGAACATGTCCGACTTGGGGCTGAGCGGTCCCTGTGCTGGACAGAGCCTGGGAGCAGTCAGCAGAGGGTGGAGTCACCTAGACTCAGCCCAGAAGCCCCTGGAGGTCTCAGCACCCCCTCATGGTATCTGTAGTTGGAAGCACACCAGCCGGGGGATACCTGACAGCAGTGGGTCAGAGGTCCTCACGCCCACAGAGAGGGGGACAGCGGGGACGAGGTGAGCATTTCCCTCCCTCCTTTGGTCTTTTTCTCGGAGACAGAAGATCCCAGGATACTTGCCTGGCTCGATTTCTTAGTCCCCAGAAGAGGACTAGCCAGTTGGGGTCAGACGTCAACCACTGGGGACCGATTCCACACACACAGTTTGGAGCTTCTCCTGCCACCTTCTCTTCCAGGAAAAGTCTCTGTTACCGTTTGATACAGGTTTTGCAAGAGGCGTGTTTCTGGGGAAGCCTTGTGCTGACCACCTCCTGTTGATTTTCTATTTATACCTTTTCTCCTCTCTCTCTTTTGGTTATTTTATTAATAGATAAACCAAAGCTCCCTGATGCCAGCCTCGGAGCCATTTCCGATCACATCGGTAGCTGGAATGAAGCGGAAAAGGCCTCCTTGGCTCTGGCTAAGATTGCAGCGATGGAAAGAGGGTCAAAGACACTCATGCCAGGGCAGATCTAAAAACGAAGAAACTGGAGCCTCCTCTGGAACCTTAGAAACTTTCTCAGACCAGTCGGTGAGGAGCAGCCGCAGCTGAGACGCCACTGGTCAGTTGGCAGGTATGTTGGGCCACATTCGGTCTTCTCTCGGCCTTCCTGTGGCTGTTGCTCGCCACTGTCACTCATTCTGCATTCGTATCAGTGTCTGAAATGTCATTGGTTCAGATACGTCTTGGTCCAGCTCAATCGCAGATGCCAGAGTTGGCTGGCTACACTGGGCGCCGTCACAGAGATGTGGGATTGTGTCAAATTTGAGTGCGTTGGAGCCCGTGCAGAGGCAGATGCTCCGAGGAGCAGCTGTGTGGTTTGGTGCTAGTCCGACCTGTGCTGTGTTGGTTATACATCCGCCAGCCTTCCCCTTTCGCAAGCTCTGGGGCCACAGACAGGAGAACATGTGGCCTCTTAGGCTTTCAGTGATTGTGGTATTGTTACCTGTTGCTCGGTAAGCACAAGTAAATGTTGCAGGCTCTGGAAACACCAATTCTACAAAAAAGAATCAGAATCAGAATGCTTTCTCTCCCATTCCTACTGTTACTGGCCAAGATCTGGGGAGGGGTGGCGGTGGTGGTTTTGCTCTTGGGGATCCAGACTTACAGTGAATATTAATTCAGCAATGACCCTAGGAGAGAACCAACAAAAACCCAAAAGAGTTCGCTAGACATTTGGGATTATTATCTCTTTCGGACTGTCTGAAGGACCATCTGAGAAGTCCCCGTTCAGCCGGGGTGCTGCTTGACTGAATAAAAGCCGGTAGTACTTTAGCCTCTTAGACCCGCAGCTCTGATTTGAACACTCATTTCCAGTTAGATGCTGTGCCTTGAAGTTCTCTAGTTGGGGTCATTCCACTGTTTCCGTAAGTTACCCCTGGGTCCGGAGTGCTCTTTCGAAGCCGCGTCGATGCAGACCATAGAGCTGGGCAGCTCTGCAGCTTCGATCTTGGGAGCTGAGCCTCTCAGGAAGCTCAGATCCCCTGTGGGCAGCTCCGACAGGCAAAGCAATAGAAGAGCAGGCTGAGACTCTTCACTCAAAGGAGGGGATTAATTATGAGTCTCTTTCAACTGCTCAATCCCTGCCTTGCACTGTCACCAATAATTAAGAGCTGACAATACAGCTGTTTTCAACAAGAATTTTCACCTGGAAACTCAAAATTCTTTAGAAACATCATCTGAAGATCCATCTTAACACCCTGGTAGCAAGTGTGTAATGAGTCCATGGCTACTTGAATGTGGAGTCATTTGAGGACGTTTTAGAGGGACAGATGTGTGACAGTGGAAAGACCATAGAGTTTAGGGACAGAAGAGGTCTAATTTTAAAAAATAGTCATTTATTTTATCCATTATAGAGTGTGCATGAAAGAGACAGAAAGAATCCTTGGCAGGGTTTCATTTTGCCATGATTCCCCTTCCCTAACTCTGTAACTTGTCGGGATTTGGGGTGTGTGTGCATGCACTGGTAGTATTTCATGCCCACCAGGAGATCTGAACCCATGGTCAACCACATAGCTTCCAGCATTGCAGTTTAGTTTGCTACTCACTACACCACCAACCTGGGCCAAAGAGGTCTAGTTTTGAGTCCTGGTTCCTCCACACTTTAGCCATTTCCTGTTGAACGAGAGACTTAAACTCTTAGATTCTTCATTTCCTCAGCTGCACAAATGGGCAGAGTACTATTTAGAGAGCACTTATTAATTATCCGTAAGATGGAGATCATAGCTACAGCTTAACCCTCCCTGCAACATGTTCCATTTTGTTCCCTGCTTTTCACGTTAATCTACAAAAGATCTGAGCAAGTATCCCTGTCTCCTCAAGCACACATGTACACATGTGCACATGCATGTGTGTCTATATATGAAATCCAAGGGAATAAAACAAATAGGTCAGGGCAGAAGTTGGAAAATGGTGGGGGAGGGGAAAGACTGGCAATCAGATGTGTCCCTGGAGTACGGCTGAAAGCATTGATGATGCCTTTATGTCACCGGTGTCTTCTGCAGCTGCTGCTCTTGCTGCTTCTTCCTCTTCCTCTTTTCTTATCTTTTCCTCTTCTGCATTGCCAGGGGTTACATGCACTTGTCAGGCAGAGACAGAGAGACAGAGCGATGGAGAGGGAGTACGCCCACCAGTGGGGTTTGGTCTTGCTGCAATCCCTTCTTCTCCATTTTGCCATCTTGTTGAGATTTGGGGTGCACACGCACATGTGCCCAACGTGTTTTTCAAGCTGCTGAGGCTAGGATTTGAGCCACAATAGGCCACGTGGGATCCGGTTCCCTTAACTATCAGGCCGTGAGGTTGGCCCAAATTGTGTCTTATTCTTGATAATCCTTCTGCTGTCTCCCTCTTGCCTCTTCCTCCCCTCAGCCCAGTCACTATCCTTATAAGCATATATGCAAAACCATCAATGTCTAGATGGAATTTGCTGTTAAAAAATAGATCTCTGAAACATAACACACATAACATATAAAATAGATCTCTGAAACATATAACACATATAACACATAAAATAGATCTCTGAAATAAAGGGTTGCCTGGGATAAAAAGTTGAAGAGCCAAAGGATACAGGGCAGTGTTTCTGGAAAGAATAAATGGGAGCTGGACTGGGCCAAGTCTTTCGGCTGGTGTAGGAGACTCTGAATAGCAATGGAGGATGGCCATTGTGTGCCTCTCAGGTGAGGCTGCTGGCCCTCCAGGAGCTATCTGGAGGGGGTGAGTGATGCTGAGAAGTACAGGAGTGAGGGGATGCCCCCGGATAACTGGTGATGTATCTCTCACGCGCATGCAGGCCACTGTAACAAAAGTTTTCCAGACTGGCTAACTCATAAACCACAGAGGTTGACTGCTCACAGTTTTAGAGGCCAGGAAGTCTGAGGCGAAGATGCCAGAAGAGTAAGTCTCTGGTGAGGGCCTGGCCTGTTTACTGCAGTTTTCTTGCTATGTTCCCCGACAGCAAAAGGCGGAAGGTCACGAGGGTCAAACTTCAGGCCCTTTTATAAAGACATGAATCCCATTCATGAGAATGGAACCCTTGTGCCCTCCTCACCTCCTAAAGGACTCACCTCTTAATACTGTTGCGCTGGAGAGTAAGTTTCAACATGGTTTGTGAAGGGACACAAAGGTTTGAACCATAGCATCTTCCCTGTCCTTACACTCTGTCGGCTTCCCAGAACACAGAGGTAATCCCAGTGGGCAAGGGCAGAGGAGGGAGAATCACGTAATGGGCTAGAAAGCTCTGGATTAAGTGGAAGCAAATTATTGCTGCTAGGTGGGACAGAGGCTTAGAATGGAAAACGAGCTGCATTAGGGAAACTTGAGGAAGGTCCACGTTGCCTACCTGCTTCTGGGGCCTACGAATGTAATTCCTCTTCACTGTGAGGTGTTCCTGCCTACCTTCTGGTATCAGTCTGTGCCCGGATTAGCCAGCACACCTTTTGTTCAAACCACTGAGGCTTTTTGGGTCTAATGGCTCTCCGTAAACAGTGTTGAGATCAGGAGACAGGAATCTTTGAGCTTTCTCCTCGTTACTCAGGGATGTCTCTAGCCCTCTTTTCTTTGGTTGAGGAAGCTTTTCTCACTACATGTGCCCTGGCATACTGACATGAGGGATAGGGGTCCCACGTGTATGGCTGGATCTGCAACCAGGTCTGTGCTTCTCTGGGATCCATAATCCCATAGGCATGGGGCTGAGGAGGAGGCACAGGACTCAGAGTTCTGGATATTCACCAGTTTGGGTCTTTTGCTTCTCTCTACACATTCCTGTTCTCCAGCTTGTGGTCAGGACAGGGAAATCTGGAGCTTTACCAGTTAGTCTAGATTTATTATTTATAGCACAAACTTTATGCTAAGACCCCCTTAGGGTTGTGGCACTTGGTATGCCAGGACTTGAGACTTAAAAATGTATTTTCTCATCTGTTCTCTCTGCTATGAGTCTCATACTAAAGCTCACTTGCAAACCTTGGCATTTTTGTTGTTGTTGCCATAACAATGGATCTCAGAAATAGGAAATGAAGACTTCTAGTGTGGTTTGAATAGAAAATAGTCAACATTCTTCAAAATATTACTTGGCCAGAGATGCATGATCTTACGTTCTCAATGACTTCTAGAGATGAGACATAAAACTGGGTCTGCAATTTCCTGTATTAGTCTCTCATTGCACTACTAAAGAGACTGGGTATTTATAATGAATAGAGGTTTATTTGGCTCACGGTTCTGGTAACTGGAAAGTCTGAGGGCATGAGGCTAGCTAGCATCTGACCAGTCTCTGGTACAATGTTACAATATAGCCATGAATAACAGACAGGTGAGGAGCTGTGTGCAGAGACAGAGATAGAGGCAAAGAGAAAACAGGCTTTTCAACTTGCTCTGTTTGGCCCACTCACATCCCCCAGCTGATTTGATGACATCTTCCCATTAGGTCTTATTTCTTAAATCTCTCAAGACCTCCCAACACCATTACATGGGGTCCAAGCTTCCAGAACATAAATCTTTGGGAACAAACCAACATCCAAACTATAGCATTCTTCCTTTGACCCCAAGTTCATTTCTTTCGTTCATACATATATGTATGTATATATGTGTGTGTGTGTATGTGTATATGTGTGTGTATACATACATATATACACACATACATATACCATTTTAATAGTTCCAAAAGTCTTAATTTGTTCTAATGCCAATGCAAAAGTCCAATTTCTAAGTTTCATCTGTGAGTCAAACTCCAGCCAGCTGTGAACTTGTAAAAATCAGGAAAATATTTGAGCCAATCTTGTAGCTCAGTGACTGAGGGAGCTAGATATCTTTGCCACTGTCTGAAATAGATTGAACAATGGCTACTTGAAGTTACAGTCTTGGTGGGAATGGGCAGAGCTAACCAGGGTTAGCTGGCTAACCGGAGCCGTATGCTCTGTTAATCAATGAGATGGAGGATGGACTCAATGTGTCCTAATGGAAGTAGCAGGGTCTGTTGATGACATACAGTGAACTGTTTGGATCCAGGATTTCACACGTCCTTGGCGAGAAGAGCTGATCTTTTCCAGAGTGTACATACATGGGGAAAGAGACCACATTTGTAACATGGAACACCATAAAAATAAATGTCGCCTGGGAATATTTCAAGTCAGGTGTTACCAGTCACCCTCTGAGACCACCATAGAAGCCAATAAAAGGCAGCGGACTGTTCCAGAGGCCATTTTGCACAAGTGACTTTGAGAGGGTGTTCAGTACATGTGATCGAGTCCCTTTCCTAAATAGTTCCTGCTTCCTAAACGTCTCCTCTTGGTAATTCATAGCATAGTAGAGGTGCTGAGAAACACAGCCCATTTTGCTCAACTCCGTAGTTTCCCACCATGTTGTACGTCATAACCCTCTGGTGTATCTTAAAGAAATATTTTTATAATTCTGTCTACCCTTCAGGACCAGAAAGTGGGGTGGTACTTAAGCTACTGGACCCCACATAGCTGACTGCACAGTTCAAGTCCCAGACCCAGCAGCTTGAAAAACACACTGTGTGTGTGTGTGTGTGTCCCAAATTCTGAGAGGAGAATGGAGGAGAAGGAATTGTGACGTGGACATTCCCCCTGAGGGTGGTGACTTCTCACTTTCCCTCTCTCTGTGTCTATTTCTCCTTGTGTCTGAATGGCAAGTACATATGGCCTATAATAAAAACAAAAACATGAAAAATGAAAAAAAAATTATCCACCCTTCAGAGATGCTGATTTAACTGGTCCATGGGGGAGGGGGTCAGGTGTTTCCTCAAGGTCTTCTGGTTGATGGTCGTTGGTGAACCACCATTACTCAAAGCTTACTTGACCATAGACCTTGGAATAGGTCAAGGAATAGGTCCATTTGAGTAGCAATTTGAACAGTGTCAGAGATTGCTGGGGTCATAGATGCTGAAGGGTGTTTTCCTGTGAAGATAATTTTGGTTTTAGAGTGGTTGATCTAAAGGTGTTCTTTGGAGTAGGCTTCCTGGAGCTACCATGACCAAGCGCCAAAATTGGGTGGCTGAAAACAAGAGCAGTTGTTTCGGAGGCCAGCATCCGAGGTCCAGGCCTGAGCAGGGCCATGTTCTCGCAGAGGTGCTGGGGCAGTCTGTGTTGGCCTCTCTCTGACTTCTGGGGTGGTTGGTGATCCTTGCCACTCATTGGCTTGGAGCTGCATCCCCCATCGCGCCTCTGTTGTCACGTGATACCCTCCCACGTCTCTCTCCTCTTCTTTTTTTTTTTTTTTTTTTAGGGGTTTTTACTCAACTGGCGCGTCCGCCCCC
>NW_006160006.1:1706533-1719871 GCF_000334495.1 Tupaia belangeri chinensis | reverse complement strand
AGGGCGCGTGCGCTCGCCAGACAGAGAAAGACATAGAGACAGAAAGCGAGAAATTACCCCCCAGGGGGGATGGTCACGCCGCAATCCCTTCTCCTCCATTCTCCTCTCGGGATCTTGGGCACGCACGCACACGTGCCCGGCGTGAGTTTTAAGCCACCAGGTCTGGGACGCGAACCACGGTCGACTACGTGGGAGTCCAGCGACATAGCCATTACGCTAACTGCTGGTTCCCTCTCCTCTTATAAAGGCTCTAGTCCTACTGGGCTAAGCTCACCCACCCCTCCATCTGGTATGACTTCATATTTATTTGCTTATACATTCAGAAATAAGGTCACATGGAAAGGTCCTAGGGGTTATCTTTTGAAGGAGACACGTTACCCCCTAACAGACCTCCTTTGCAAAAAATATCCCTGGAACACACTTTGAGAAAAGCTACCCACCAGAATCTTAAATTCTCAGTAATGTAGCTTCCTGGTAAAACCACTGAGATGACTTATTTACACGTTTCATCCCCAGTAACTGAGCGATTTGAACAGTGGCATAAATTGCTGGGGCCACAGATGCTGAAGGGTATTTTCCTGCAAAGATGGTTTTGGTTTTAGAGTGGTTGATCTAAAGCCGTTCTTTCTGACCCGAATGAGCTCGCCAGACAGATGGTCTGCTGCAACCACACCTACTCAGGGTAATAAACAGCTGTCAGTGGCTGAGGGAGGAGACGTACCTCTGCTCCTGACAGTGGCAGGCCTGCTGCCAGCACATCCCAGGTGGGAACACGCCCTTCAGGTGCACAGTAGAAAGAACAAGGCCCCGTGCCTTTGCCTTGCTGCCCTTGAAACTGTCATCTAAGGCCACAAGCAGTGACATCCCATCCCGTGCTTCTCCAGGCAGTGTTTTAGTGGAGGTGTTTGCCATCTGGGAGGCAGAGTGGCCCAGTGAACAGAGAGAACGAGAGTTGAAGCCCAGGCTCTGAGTCTGAGGCCTGGGATCTTTCCACTGTCTTTCTCTGAAAATATTGGATCAGTGGAAGAGGTATGATGTGTTTCTGCATAGAAAAACAGACTATGTCATGGCTTTTCTGATGTCCTAATAATAGTCGAGTTTGCCTTGTAAGGGTGTTGGCAGGATTAAGGGAGATGCTGTCAGTCAAAGTGCATGTCAGTGATGAATTTGGGGAAGAATGGAATCACTAGCGAGGAGTCGGGACCACCTTTAACGTTGGCATTGTTGTTACTGCTAAGGAGGTTTAGGCTCTGATCAGCACTGGCTCTGGACCTTCGGAAGTCAAGTTCGTGGCTGACCGCCTGCCCACTTCCCACTCTGTACCGTTTCTCTCCTTAAATCTACCTGCCGTTGCTAAATGCGGCTCTGTGGCTGACCTGCTGATGTTAGTCTGTGGGGCTCTGGCCGTATAAAATGGAACTGCTGATTTCAACAGCCCTGTTATTAGGGTTGGAGGACGGTTCTGGTTAGAAAACAGGAGGAAGCAACTTCTTCCTGTCATCAGAAGAATGAGCTTTTGGCAGGGGCCACAGAGAGAGGGAGGCGTGTGGTGGGTGCCCTCCTTGCCCTTGGGGAAAACTTTCCTAGGATCCCAGTCTTCCGGCTCTTCTGGGGTCTGGGAGGACAGGGCTTTGGGGAGCTGGGACCTGGAGGTGTCATCAGGCTAGGGCCAGCCAGGCAGGATGCAGGGCCTTCCCTCGGCTGTGTGCCTGGACTTCGTCATGGTGGACATTCACTGGGGGGTAGTAAAAAGAGAAATGGAGGCAGATTATTGAAAGATGTAGATGGTTTTCTTGCCCCCAATGTCTCCTCAACTGGCCGACTTCAGGCTCTGAGCTTTTACCTCTGGGAGTTTGTTCTTTTGGCCTCAGACTCAGTGCCAGGGTTTCCCTGGGCTGGGCGTGTGGGCCGTGTCTTACTGACTCTCCGTCAGTAATAGCTGAGGGGGGGACTCATGGCCTCAAGTGCTCTGGGAACCTCCCAGCTGTGCTGTAAGTCCCCAGAGCATCTCCTGGTGCAGCTTCCTCCATGGGTCCCTGGCCACTGCTGTGCACATGGATGAAGGAGACAGAGACCCTTTGTGCCATGGTCTCAGTGTATGGGGTGTTTCTTGGGGGCTTTATGATTTGTGGAGAAGAGAGATTCAAGAAGCTACCGAGAGAAGGCAGTGTGGTGTCCAGGCTTCGGAGACAGAAAGACTGGGTGTGTTCTAATTCCATCACTTCCTCTCTGGCCATATGCACGTCATACTCTGAGCCTTGGTTTTGCTTGCTGCAAAATGGGGCTGCTGATCCCTGGATTGGTGAGAGGGTGGACACTGTCTGCGTCACACAAGGTGGAATGTGCTCAGTGCTGCTGCAACCCTCGCCATGCTAGGTTCGAGGTGACTCAGGGCATACTGACTGGCACTTTGTCTGGGAGGCTCGGATGTGGGAACTGCTACTATAGAGCACAAGGGGGCCTCTATTTGAACTTTAGAGTCCAAGAAGTGTGTTCCTTCCAAATCTGGTTAAAACTAGAGAAAAGAGACTCAGAAACAGACAGAGATCTCTTGTTAGAGATACAGAGAGCTACAGCCTCACACGACCACACCCACTGAGGCAAAGCAGGCAGCCAGAGATCTGCAGGGAACCCAGGGGAGGAAGTCTGATGACAAGACCCTGCTCTAGGAGAGCTCTTTGGCCTACACTCACTCCAGCACCCAACTGCGGGTCATGGTGTGGAGGGCCTGGCACAGTCTTGCAAGAGCAGAGGAGAATTTAAGTGGGTAGAGCTCTTCCCTCACCTGCCATGGGTCTAGTCTCCCTGGGGGAGGATCTGGAGGCTGGAGCTGGAATTCTCATAGGGCCTGACTGGGCTCTGGGCAGGCCTCTGCTGTAAGCGAGCAGTTTCCCCTCAAAGGCTGTGAATTCATTTTTACCCATCTGTTTGCCGTTTCACCCAAGCCTACTTGGAAGAGCCACATGTGTTGTTCTGTTTGCACCCGACCCTGAAGGAGGCTGCTCTATGACTCCAGGTCCAGCTCCTCCCAAGAGGGCTTGGTCCAGGGAGGAAGTTCCTTAGAGAATGCCATTGCAGACTGGCTCATTTCTGGCTGGGGAAGCCCACTCATCACGTGATAAGGGAGGCAAGAAGGATGAGGAACACAGGAAGAAAGGCTATGTCTGCTCCGGCTAGGGAGCTCAGGAAGGCTTCATGGAGGGCGTGGTGCTTGAGATGGATCTTAATATGAAGGTAGGATACTCAGGATCAGCAGATGGCTGAATGATTACGTCGCTGGACTCCCATGTAGTCGACTGCAGTTAGAGTCCCAGATCCAGTGGCTTAAAACTCAAGCTGGGTGCATGTGCATGCGTGCCCAAGATCCCAAGAGGAGAATGGAGGAGAAGGTACTGCAGAGTGGCCATCCCCCCTGGGGGGTGATTTCTCACTTTGTTTCTCTGTCTGTCTGGTGAGCACACATGACCTAGAGCAAAAATCTCTCTCTAAAAAATAAAAAAGGTGGGATACTGACAAAAGGGGGTGAGCATAGGCGCCAGGGATGGAGCAGGTCCAGGGAGGGTGGAGGGCAGCAGAGAGCCAGGGAGGAGGAGGCAGAGCCACAGGCTAGAAAGTAACGGGAGGCTGGAGACATGGCCTTGCTGATGGCTCTGAGGGGAAGAGCAGAGGCTGCAGTCTCACCTCCAGATGACGGCACTCACTGAGAGATGTCGGGGAGGCTGATGGAGCCAGGTCTCAAGGCGTGGAGAGTCAGAGACTCCCTGACTCAGGCAGAGCTCTTGAACATGGTAAGACATGCCCCTGCTCCCTTGTCTCCCCTTACCCATGTCCTAGGATGCGTCACTTTCCAGCAGGTCTGGCATCTTCCTAGGATTGCCAGAGGGACCTCGCTAAACCTTGTAATGACAGAGTGTGTCATTTCTGCTAAGCGGAGGAGCACTCCAAGAAGCCGGAGCAGGAGGTGGGGGAGAATGCAGAGCTGCAGGCTCAGGAGCCCGGGGCTCTTTCCTTCAGTGCCACTCACTGCCTGGGTGACCGTTCCGGCTCTGTGCTGACCTGTAAGGAGGTTAGGCAGGGCGATCACAGGGGCCCTCCAGCTTTGCAGGGCGGAGTATCCATGTCCAGCTTCCTGGGGGTGAGGGCCAGCCTGACCACCCTGGCCTGCAGGAGGAAGGCTGCCTGCTTGGCCATGCAGAGCCAGGTGGGCGCCTCTGGAGCGAGGCTGCTGTAAAGATGAACAAACTCGCAGCTGGCTTGAAACAACCTGGATTGCTTAACTTGGCCCCATGTCTGCAGTTAAAGTTTTAGGAAGAAACACCTCCCCAAACCCCAGGCAGAGAAAGGAGCTGGTGCACAGGCAGGAAAATGCTCAACAGAAAGAGAAGAGCGGGGAGGACGTTACTGACGCCCTTGGCCTTTGAGAATTAGAGGGCGCCCAGCCATGTCGGCCTGACCTCTGGAGTCATGTGATCTGTGCGAGCTGAGTCTTAAGAGAGTGTGAGTCATTCCCTCTCCTCGGCGTTTTCCCAGTGAAAATTTCCCTCAGAGGTTCTAGTAGCGGAAATGATTGTATAATTGCCACCCTGTCCCGTCGTCGCAGTATTTCCCAGCTGCAGTGACTATTTATTTCCCCCTCGACACCTGTTTACCTTCCAGGACCAAAGGGTGCTCAGTAAAAGGCTTGCCGAGGAAAGGTCATTTCCAGCGAGGGAGCACAGTGCTGGGGGCCTGGAGAGGGCCTCCTGGGGTCCCCATCCCTGAAGAAGGGACACGGGCTGCTCAGCGTGCACTGTGCAGGGAATGCTCCACTGATTAGCTGCCCCTTAGCCCCTGGTGAGCACCAGCCTTGTGGCTCCCTGCCCTCTTCCTACCTTTCCCTGTGGCCAGGGCTGTTAACTGTGACCGCCAGGGTAAATATCCCTGAAAAACACAGCCCTGCTTCCCGCCATTCCCCAGCGGCTAGGTGACAAGTCAAGGTTACCTTGAAAGGAATGCAGAGGGGGAAATCTATCCATCTATCAAGATGATGTGAGTCACCGGGGTGATGTCATCTGAATCTCAACCTGATTCCATTAATTTTGACTGTGTAAGCGCATAACATACCAGGAGAAAATGAAACACGTCCAGCTGCAGAGGCACACACACTCAACACAGACACGCATGCGGACATGCACACGTGCGCGCACACACACACACAGTCACCAGCCTGACTGCCCAGGCGGCAGGAGGGGCCCTGTCATTAGTGGATGGAGCGGATGTGGAGAAGGATGGCTGTCTTAGGTTAACGAGGGTGACCTTCAGGTGGGGATAAGCAGGCAGCAAGAAACAGAAGGGGACACGAGATCTTGGCCTCTCTTTCCCGTCAGCAGGGCTCACACTGTTAGGCTCGTTGCACCCTGCCCGCTTTTGCCAGTGTGCCCCTGCAGGTGAAGCCTGGCCTCCCCCCACACCTGCCGCTCTGCCCTCCTGCTCTGTACCCACTGGCCTCCAGCCAGACAGGGAAGCTGCCACTCGGCTGCAGGCGGCTCCCTGGCCACCACCAGACCCTGCTCTGTTCCCAGAGGAGGCATGTCTCTGCCCGCTGCCCAGTGGGTAGTCATGCTGCATCTTTCTGGCTGTGAAGACTGGCCTGTCAACAGAGGCCACCAGGCCATGGGTGTTGTGGCCATGACTGCACGGAGCTGAAGTCAGGAGATGCAGGCATGAGAACCGGTGCCTCCTTGGTCCTCGGTCTATTTCCTTCTTTCCTCTGAGAGAGGGAGAGAGAAAGGCAGAGACGGGTAATCTCCAAGAGGGTCTTCACTCTGCAGTTCCACACCCCAGCCGGCCCCGCTCACAGGCATGTGTGTAACCGGTGTGCCGAGGGTAGTCCTAGGATGCAAACCCAGGACCTCTCCCACAGACATCCAGCAATGCCGCTACCTGACCCCGAATTAGGTTTTTATCTTTTGATGCTATGAGGCATGTGAGTTCACGAGAGACAAAGAGAGAATGAGAGGTCACCTCCCAGGAGGTTGATTGTCAGCAATCCCTTTTCTCTATGCATTTCTCAGGGTTTTGGGCATGCATGTTCTGGCTCCCCCCCCCAAGCTATTTAAAGAAAAGTCTGGGACTTATTCTGCACAGTTAGTATGTGGGGTCCAGCTGCCTGAACCACCATAGCACTGGCTGCACTGCCAGCTGAGATTCTTAACACTCCTTCAAGTCACACATTTCCATGCGCCTCAACCACCCCGAGGGGCTCTTCCCGTCCGCCCTTCCCCAGCTATTCACGAGTGGTGAGCCACTGGGCTTGCCACGGGGGTGTGGGAGGAAGCTGTGAGAGCTGGCAGCAGCCACTGCGCAGGAGTCGGGGTGGGCTGAGAGCACAGAGGGGCACTGGTATTTAGGGTGGAAATGGAGTGTTCTAGAACAGAGGATTCTGGGACGTTCAGCCTTGGAGCATGTCTCATAAAGGAGCCAGCAGCTCACACCAGGCCGTGCAGCAGAATGGCACTGGGGCTGTTGAAAATCTGGGTTCCCGGGACCCACAATTTTGACTCTACAGAGTGGAACACTAACTCTTCATTAAAAAAAGAAAATACTGGGGCCAGCCTGTGGCATGATGGTTGAGGCAGCTGGAACTCATGGCCAACTGTAGTTTGGGTCCCAGACTCAGCAGCTTGAAAAGCACACTGGGTATGCGTATATGCGTGCCCAAAATCCCGAAAGGAGGGAAAGATAGAGGAGAAGGGATTGTGGGGTGACTGTTCCCTATGGGGGGTTTGCTTTTTCAGCTTCTCTCTCTGCTTCTCTCTGTCTCTCTCTGACAAATATACTCTCCGGCACAATTCAAATAAATAATGACATAAATGAACACGGACTTTTAGAATACTTCTGGATTTGCAAAAAAGTAGCCAAGCATTTTGTGTATTAATCCTTTAAAAAGTCTGGTTGTGATGAAACGGGCTTTGCTTTGTGGTAGACGATCAGGTGAACCTCTGCGTGAGGCATTTACAAGGTACCTGATGAGTCCCTGGCACTTTCTTGGTCCTCGCCTTTCCTGTCTGCAGCCTTACTGCTTAAACATGCATCTCCCAACATCGTGGCTTAATTTTTCATCCCTAAACATAACATTTAATTTCATCTACTTTTGAACTTTATATAAGATGAACTAGGTGCCTTTGGGGTCTGGCTTTTTTACTGAATGAGCTTCAGTGTGTTACTGTGGATAGTCACACTTTGCTCTTTGTCATTGTTCTAGCCAACACACGGTACTACCCAGCACAGTAGCCCCCAGGCACGTGTGTTTATTAAATTGAAATGAATTAAAATAAATTAAAGCTAGAAATTCAGTTCCTCTTTCTTTTTCTAAAAATTTGATTTATTCATTTATTTTAATTTGATCAGAGATACATACGCGCGCGCACACACACACACACACACACAGGGAAAGCAAGAAAGCAAGCCCCCAGGTCTAAGACTCGAACCATGGTCAGCCACGTGGGAGTGTCCAACACCTTAACCACCATACCACCTGCTAGCCCCCAGTTTCTCTTTCTCATTAGGGCTCAGTCGCTCATGTGATGAGTGGCACCAAGTTGGGCATTGTAGAACAGAAAGTTTTCATTGTTACCAAAAGTTCTTTTGGACAGCTCTGCTCAAGAAAGTTCCATTTCGTGAACTTCATGAATTCTTGAACATGTCAAAATGCACCCGTGCCACTGTGTGTGGCCATCTTGGCTGCTGCAAGGAACGTTGCCGAGAAGCTTGTGTCGTGGTTCTGGCCCGTGCTCGTATATGTGCCGTGCCAGGTGGCACCTGGGGGTGGGATAGGATGCCCATAGGTATGCATGTGCAGAGCTTCACCAGGTAATGTGCGGGGCCACTGTTTTCTTCCTTTCTTAAAAGTTTTTTCATTTCTTTCATGAGAGAAAGAGAAAGAAAACAAGGACTTGCACTCCCAGTGGAGTCTCATGCTGTAATTTCCCCCCAGTTCTTTCAGCCAGTCAGCATCAGAGGAATATGCATATATCCGGGCATGCAGAGGTTGACCCGGCATCCCAACCCTGATCGTCCATATGGCCTCCAGGATGGCCGAGTCTTGCAGAGTACGGCTCCACTGTGCCATCATCGCTGGGCTAGCACCACCCTCTTTCTTAAATGGTGTGTTAATTTATACTTTCCCCAGAATCTCTTTCAAAGCATCCTGGGTAATTTTGAAGGTCATCTGAGTTTGGAATCACTGCTTGGTTTCTCTAAGGGGGTAGATTTTTATCTTGACATGAGAGGTTTCTAATGACTCAACTTGCTTAGCAGTACAATGCACCCTCTTGAGAAGTGCCTCATCAGGTAGTGAGTGTCCTGTCTTGGGAGGTATTCAAGTTGATGCTGTGCAACTCGGACACAGCGGCTCTGCAAAGAACTTCTGGGCCTAACAGGTGGTCTTCTCACATGATATGTAAGGTCCTTTCCAACTGTAAGAGGCTGGTTTCATCCCTTTTCGTGGCTGTTTGGATGGATACACGCTCAACAGCGAAATTCTTTATAGTTAGGCAGCAGAAGAGAGAAGGGGCCGATGCCAGAAGCCAGGATTAAACACAAATTGGATCGTTAGTCCCTGAATAATTGAGTTAGTTGTCCCAGTGATCAATGAATCACATCGTGCTTACTCTAAACCTCCTGTTCCTACTTGAGCTCCTGGGATAATGGGAATCATGACTTTTTCAATGTCATCCTCTGCAGACGTTTATATGTCCTCCTTATTTCTATTTTAATGGCTTTATTGGATACGCGCCTATTATTTAACGGTCTCAAATCATTTTTGGAAGCAGGTGTGGCGGAAGTCACAACACTGTAAAAAGGCCCTCCCGCCCACATCGCTGGCAGTGTGGTTGGATGCTCTCCACGCTCTCCCCACCTGTCCTTCCTGCCTGCTCCCCCCTGGAATTCCCTGCTATCTTTGAGGGGTTTGGAAATGAAGGGATGATTCTCAGTCACTAGAGAAATAATCCCCCTGCCCAGGCACTTAAGGGACTGCCCTCGGGGATGGAATGGCTTCCTTTAAACTCACTAGAAGACTGATTGTTTCTTGTAAGAATGCGGTTAAGGGATTTGGGAAACGGTCTTAAATCTCACTGGGTGTCTGCAAGTGATGCAATTTCAAAGGACAAAATGAGAAGTGGGCAGGTCGGATCACCTGAGCCTCTGCTGAGCTGATGTGTCCAGGGCCCAGCTCCTAACTCATCCTGCTCTGCACTGCCACACAGCTCACAGATAGAGGTTGCCATGTCCCGGCAGGGATCGCCTCGCTGGGATCCCAGACACCCTTTGCTGTAACTACAGCGGGGCCGGGTGCTGCTGAGTGGTGGCGGCTTTGCTCTCACTCACCAGATTTGAACTAAGAGTCGAGTCAGGCTTTGTCTACATAATTTTTTTAGATGAAAGGGACCAATTGAGTCATCAGAGAATCCCAAGAATCTCAGGTCGGGGCAGTAGCTCATTCTTAAAGCCGTTTTTTGTTGTTACTGTTATTGAGATTTTTGCTGTAGGGTATAAACACTTGCCAGAGAGATAGCGAGAAATCATCCGCACCTTGGGGGGATAACCTTGGCACAATCCCTTCTCCACCATTCTCCTCTCGGTATTTTGGACACACATACCTGGCATGAGTTTCAGGTTGCCGGGTCTGGGACTTGAACCGAGGTGAGCCATTTTGGAGTACGGTGCCTTAAGCACTATACCACCTGTTGGCCCCTTATTTTTGTTTTAAAGTTCCTTGGAAGGATATAGAGAAGCTGAGAGAAGAAACTCGAGAAGTTGGCCAGGTTAGACCCCGTGCCCATGTGGTTTTCTCTCTGTGGTTTTCGCCTGCTGCCTCACTTTTCTGTTTTCCCTGAAACTTCAAAAACATAGACAATCAAAGGGGTCTATCCCAGGAGACACACAAGGCTAAATTGGCTGCTACCCCTAGGATGTTCCGAGGACGAGAAATGCCCAGGATTATTATCTATCAAATGTCACACACAAATATGCTCGTGTCCCCATTATGGATGTGTGTGTTGCAAACTTGTTCAACCGAGTGTGACCTGTTGAGGGGTTTTAATTACAAATATCAATAAAATAGGTTGATATTTATGGGCACAGACCCTTCAGATCACGGGGAAGGAAGCTAATTGTGTAAGACAGCACTGTGATTGAACTCCAAGGGAGGCGCGGGCTCCTGCTAGCTGGGTGCGATGCTGCGACAGCTCCCGTCTCCCTGTGTTAATTAAACGTGATGAAATGAATATTAACTTGTAAAAAGAGTCAGAGGCCTGGACTGGCTTGACTTGGGGGCTGGGGCTAAGGCTAGGGATGGGGGTTATGGTAGCCAGGACTCGAGGGCTATTGTCGTGGACAAATGCACACCTCAGTGTGCTGGCTCTCGTCCTTGTCTGCATGTAGACTCACCAGGGGGCTTCTCAGGCCAGCGTCTGGGCCGCACAGCTAGCGAGGACTCTGGGGTGGAGCTTTTCCAGGTTGTTCCAGGTCTGTCCAGGAAAAGTTCACGCTTTTGGAGGGAGATAAGCGAGAGGTCAGCTCAGCCACGTGTCCCTGTCCCTAGTACTCTCTGCTTTTGGTTTGTACGTGTGTGTGTGTGTGTGTGTGTGTGTGTGCGTGTGTGTGTGCATGCATGTGGGTTGTTCTTTTCCCTATAAAAATGAGGCTGTGGATTTGCAATGATATGCTGAGGTCCTGTGGGTGAAAGGCCTTGCTATCCAGTGGGGCTCATAAGCTTGTTCCCTTCCTAAGATGCCATCACACATGGCTGCACAGGTTTGGAAGACTGCAGGCGCCTGGCGGATTAAGCCAAAGCACATTCTTCCCTGAGCACTGCTGGGGCTGCCTGTTGAGGTGGCATCATCCCTTTGACACCTCCATCTACCAAAGGACAAAAGGACACACCCAAGGGAGAAGTGAGAGGTGCAAGGCCACAGACCCAAGTGAGGGGCTGGGGGCTGAACCAGGACTGAGTTGCTCTGCCTGCTGACTTCCGCCATGGCTCGGTTCATTTCACTGCCATGTCTGTCCCCTCCCCAGGAAATGTGAGATGTGTCACTACCATGTTTGTTTGGTCACTAGGACACCTAAAACGCTGTCCCCTGAGAGAGATACCAGCTTGACAAGGGAAAGATGGAGTGAGGCCGAGCTTTTAACTTGCTTTCTCACTTTGCCTTGGAAATCAAGGTTCGCCTGACTTTTATTCAATATCCATTCTTTCGCTCTTGAAACCCACCCAGCCAGCCAGCTGGGGCACTCGACCCCCGGCATGCTTTTCCTCACTGCATGGGGCTCATGCTGTTCTCTCCTCGCCCTCCGCCATCTCTAACGCAGGCCCTGCAGAGATGCTTCCCTCTGCAGTCCTTTCTCGAAGTGCCCTCCTCTGGAAAAATGATGGTCACGGGTCCGTCTCACACGGTCCAGACCACAGAGTGGCTGCATGTTCCTTGTTCACGCCTCCGTCTCACTCCATTGCTGGACGGGACACAGCAGACTGGACACGGAGCAGGCTGGGGCGGGACAAGGGCTTCGGCATCTAGGCACACTTGGGTCCGCACACATTGCTGTCACTCATTAGCTGGGAGAAGCATTGAGATTCTCTACGACTGCTTACTCATTAATTAAGATGAGGAAATAATTTCTGTTTCTCAAGGCTGATGTGAGGATTAGTTTGATACATATTTATGAAAGAGTCTGGCAAAGGAATGTTTTCATAGATGCCTGTAAAATGATTAAATGAGTTGATATATAAACTATCTGGCACGGATGTTAAAGAGATTACTCTCACTTACCCTATAGTTAAAAATTGCATCTTGGGGGTCGTGATGGTGAGAAATATAGGGATTCTGTTGAGATGCTCAAAATGCAAAATATGTGTTTAAAGAAAGGCAGAAAAAGAACATGGGGTGGCCACCACAACGCCTGCGTGGCCACTCTCTCTCCTTACATCTTCAGTCCGGCCACTTGAAGTGAGGATTGCCTTTTCCAGATTCGAACCATGGCTCTGCCTCTTACCGGGGGACGGTGGGAAGGCGGCCTCCTGTCCCGAATCTCATTTGCTAATGTATGCAATGAGAGCGCAGTCCTCCACTGTCACTCAGATCCCCGGGAGGAGGGAGCCACATCGTGCCAGCCGTGGACACCGGGAGGGCTGTCGTTGTGGAAATGCGTACCAGGAATTGTATGCGCTCATCAGGTGTCGAGGTGCAGCTGGCCAGAGGGGAGCTGGAGTTTCAACCCTGGCTAGGCTGAGGCGGACCAGGCTCTTCCTCTGAGCAGCCCTGGGCAGCCTCAGCCCAGCGCCCAGATCACTGAGCGGGACTTCGTCATCTCTCGACGTTCTCTGAATGTGCCACCACGGAGCTCCCCCACCCCTGAGTTTTCCAGAATCGGACCTTGCTCCTCTCTAGTAAATCCCTGCCCGACTCCATTTCCCTTATCAGCCTACAGATCACCTCTCATTTGTCATCTTTATTAGCTTTTAATCTCCCATCGGTTTAGTGCTGGGGTTTAAGAGTGGGATTAGAGGGGGGAGTTTAATTGGATGATCCTCCATGGCCCCTTGAACATCAGATTCAATAAAAGTTTATGAAAAGATAAAATCGCAGAGGGTTTTATAGCCCCAGACAGAGCCGGAGACTGGTGCAAGAACAAGGTAACTGTTTTTCAACCTCATATAATCCGCACTCCGACTTGATTAAATGAGGAAGTTAGTTTTCCGACTCTCGCCCTTCCTCCCTCTTTCCTCGGGCGACATTATCCTTTTCCTCCTGGCGTAAGCAAGAAGCCACTTTCTGCCAGGCCATCTCCCCTCTCGCTTTGATTCTTCCTGACAGGAAGACTAATGAAACCGGGGTGCACCAGAAAATAACATTTATTTCACGCAGAAATATGCTGAAACCACCACTGGAGGTGGCCGGGGTGATGCGTTTGATGGGAAGGAGGCTGGCTTTGGGGGGATGGGGGGACGTGGTCTGCACAGCAGGGGCGTTCCTCAGCCGTGAACTCTCACCCTTCTCAAATCCGCTTTTTCTCCAGACTTCCACCATATCGTGGGGATGACTGCCAGGCAGACACGTTGCGAGCCTGAACATAGGTGGGCATGGTGTAGATGGGGGCTCTGAACACAGGTGGGCATGGTGTAGATGGGGGCGCTGAACACAGGTGGGCATGGTGTAGATGGGGGCTCTGAACACAGGTGGGCATGGTGTAGATGGGGGCTCTGAACACAGGTGGGCATGGTGTAGATGGGGGCTCTGAACACAGGTGGGCATGGTGTAGATGGGGGCTCTGAACACAGGTGGGCATGGTGTAGAG
>NW_006160006.1:1696674-1706181 GCF_000334495.1 Tupaia belangeri chinensis | reverse complement strand
CTCTGGACACAGGTGGGCATGGTGTAGATGGGAGGACTCTGGACACAGGTGGGCATGGTGTAGAGGGAGACTCTGAACACAGGTGGGCATGGTGTAGATGGGGGGGTTGGTTCATGCTGGAGAGAGATTCTGAATGGGAAACAGAACAACTTTGTCATTGCTGGAAAGTGTGGTAGGGGACAGAGGAGGACGTTTTTCAGTCCGGGCCTGTGACTGCGTACCTGGTGGTGCCTGCATGATCTCTAGGAAAGGGTGTGCTTGCAGAAATGCCTCCATGTGGACGTGTTGAATTTAGGCATCTGTTATGTTAGTGGGTATGCTCGAAGCCATGTGGGTGAGTGAGATGAGCCAGGGGAACATACCAAGTGGCAAAAAGGAGGAGGAGAGAGGAAGAGGAGGAGAGAGAAGGGGAAGAGGAGGGTGTCCATGAGCTTCCAGCCTCCTCACTACGACATTCCAGGACCTGTCTGCTCCCCCATCTGCGGACAGAAGGTCTTGGTCGTGGGTAGAAGTGGAGCCTGACTCCAGTGTCAGCAGGTTTGTGAGGAATGGGGTGAGGTCTGGGTCCTTACTCTGGTGGCTGGGGATGCCCCCTCTGAGTGGAGCCACAGGAGCACAGTGCCTGCCTGTGGGTTGAAGTGAGAATAATTGGTTTGGGAGCAGCTGTTCCATTGGAACTGTTCAACAGGGGCAGATCCAAGGGGGACAGAGCTTGAAGACTGTATGATCTTTTTTTTCTTTCAGGGGGAGAAATATTTAATTTTATTGATTATTATTATTATCTTTTTAACTTGACCACAGAGAGAGAGAGACAGAGAGACAGAGACAGGGAAAATGAGAAAGCAATCTGCGAACTGTGGGACTCAAACCATGGTTGGCCCTGTGAGAGTCCAACGCCTTAACCACAATGCCACCTGCCAGTCCCAGCATGCATGATCTTTTAAGGTAAAGAATATGACATTGTGTGAGATTGGAGTGTGGACTCTGGAAGGGGTTGGTTGGATCTTTGAAGTGTAGTCTTCCTTAGCTTCCTCTGTTTGGGAGACTTCCAGAAAACCCAGGGAGGCCAGCTTGTACCCAGTGTGTGTATGTGTGTGTCACAAATGCTACTGTACTTGTGCAGCACTTGTCCATGAGGACGTGGGGAGTAGGTGGGAGCTCAGGTCTGGTGACTTCCTGGGTCTCGTCCCACCACACAGAGAACTCACAAGAAGAGGTGTTCTCAGAGCACATGGAGACGCCGGCTGGAGCACCTGTGCCTTCTGGTTGAGATTAGCTTGGCCTGGACTCCTGTCCATGCTTTGGGGAGAGCCTAAAGCGTTCCCCAATATGTCTGTAAATTCCTGAAGGACTTGTGTTCTCGAGTTCGCTTTTGTTTCTGAGATTGTGCTGTCACTAGGCTAGTTCCCAGTCCTCCCGATGTCCCCGCTCTGACTCGCCTCCTGTGGTCTACCTGCACACGCATCTCATGCTCACAGGACCTTAATGAGGCCACACCACTGAACGGAGGACACAGGCAGTGAAGTAACGCAGTTCAAATCGGATCTGGGCTATCGTAAATCTTTTCTTTTTTAATTAAAAATGTTTTTTAAAATTTATTATTTATTTTTTTTTACTTCCTCTGCCATAGTACAGGTCTTCCTCTCTTTCTTCCTCCTCTTTTTCTACTTTCTCCTCCCTTATTTATTTTTTAAATGTATTTTTCACTCAGTCACTGAACATCGTCACAGCATACGAAATGTGATTTCCCATCCAGAGTGCACTGTACAGTGGCTTAATCATGCATGTTATTGTCAACAAGTAACTTTCCAGTTCTTGTTTCATATATATACTCTGTTCCTTGCAGTTTAATGACCCCTTTGTTTCCCTGAGCCTCCTTACCCAGTGCCCTCTGGGCTCACCTTCCAATAAAGTATTGCTGAGTAACAACCCTCTCCTCTCAAAATTCTGTTTCTTTTTTTCCCCTTAAACTTCGTTTCTTCCGAGAGAGAGTGAGAGAGAGAAAGAGAGAGAGAGAGAAAGAGAAGGAGGGAGGGACGGAGGGAGGGAGGGATAGGCGCCCTCACAGGGTCCCATGCTGTGATCCACCCCTGCCTCAGCCAGCCCAGGCCACAGGCACACACGCCCATGTCTGGTATGCACAGGGCTCCAGGACACGAACCCAAGACCTTCCCGTGACCCAGGCCCATTATCCCTAGGCACCACTGGCCCTTCTATTTCTCCAACAGTCATTAGTCATTTCTTGTAGGTCTGGGGAGCAGCCGGCTGGCCCTGCTGACAGTGGCTGGCTTCCGCCGATCCTGGTGGGGCTTTTTGTGCATGGGTTGTCAGCTGGTGGATTGTCTTGGGATGGCTGGTCTACGGTGGCCTTGGCTGGAAAGACTGCTCTCTGCCATGTGTCTTGTGTCCCCGTCCAGCGGGCTAGCCCGGTACATCCCCATGGTGGTGGCAGGGTTGCCAAGAGGCCGTGGAAATGGGCGAGCGCCTCCTCCAGGCCTCTGCGTGCATCAGGTCGCTGCATTCATGTGGCCAGGTCACGTGGCTCGGCGCAGGGTCAGGGGGAGGTACTACTGAAGGGCACGGATACGGTGAGGCATGACGAGGGGTGACAGGGCAGCGAGCCGTCACACCGTGTCCTTCAGGGAGTATGTTCCTAAGCAAAGACTGTCCCCTCTCTCGGAAGCTCTGGCTCCAGCTGTGAGGACAGTCATCTGTCTCACTCTGCTACCTCTGGCTCCTGCTCTGCATCTTACTGAGCGACTCAATTGCCCGGGGTGTGACATTTTACAGGGGCTTAAGCACTTCTGCACGAAAGGGAAATTGTGGTAGATCATTTGTTTACATTCCCAAACCTCTCTTTATTTTAAATGAAGGGATCTGCTTAATTTCCAAGAGACCGTTGCACCGAGGGGAGAGGGGAAGCTGGAGTTACCTAATGAGTGCGTCAGGTATCTTGACCAAAAGAAGAAATGGAGGCAGTGGAAATAATACTGGAGGTCCCAGAGTCTGACACGCTTAGCTCACATCTACTACCGCTCCAGGGGCTTGGGGTGGTTCTCCCTGCAGAGGAGCGCATAATCGTTCTAGGGGCAGGATGCGCCAGGCGGGGGGCTGTTGCTTCGCCTTTACTGCAGATCTCTAGCTTGCACACGCATGTTAGTGGTGTGTGTAGACTCCCATGTCTGTACACATGCATCAGCGGACCTCGGTGCTCTCTGCAGAGGGAGGTGCGGCTTTGACCTGCTTCGCTCTGCTTTGTGTGGAAGCAGACAATGGGGGACGTGATTAGCGTGTTCAGAGCGCACGCCTGGCAGCAGTGCGAGGTGAATGTGGGCTGATTGAAGCTCCGCTCACCTCGTCCTGATGAGCCGGGAAGGGCAGGCCAGGGATGACCCAGCCCTGTGTTCTGCAGGACGAGCCCTGTGTGAAATCTCACCCTTATTCCTCCTCCCTGACTCTCCCCCGGGGCCCTCTGGGTTGGTTAAATTTAGTGTTCTGGCGTACCCAAATCCACAGAATTTCTTCCAGGACTGTGCATCTAAATGTCACCCTCAGTGCACAATTACAAACACATTGGGCTGATAGGGGCTGTTCGAAGCACGTGGCAGGGTGGGAAGAAAAAGGTGACAAGTCTTGGGAAGGTAAAAGGAGAAGAAGAGGAAAAGGAGGTTGGGGAGAGGAAGACTAGGCTTCCGTGCCCCGTAGTCCCTCAGAACCAGCCCAGCTGAGACGAGAAAGGACCTCCGCAAACCTGTCGAGTGAAGCGACTCTGGGAAGAGAACAGCGAGGCTGTGGGGCTTGGTTACTTGTTACAAACACCTTTCCCCTCCCCCATTCACACCCGAGAGCAGGCCTCGAAGTTGGAGCCCCAGTAGGATTGCTCATAGACTCAGGGCCTTCCTTGGGCTCCGGAGGTCCAGGGCTCAGGGCAGTGTGACCAGCGTTGAGGTGAAGCCACCTGCAGGTCCCTGTGCTCAGCTGCTTGCTCACCGTGGGGTCTCAGACGGTCCACTTGACTCCTCGGCTTTGGTTTCGTGTTTTGGTGAATGAGGATGACTCTGCACCGCTCCCTGTGCAGGGGTTCTGTGCGGACCAGGCCAGACAGTGTGCAGGAACCCTGGCGGAGAGCTCCGAAGGGCTCTGTTCCACTGCCCAGGTGGAGCGAGTGACATTTCCGGAGGTTAGAGGGGCAGGGGGGGCTCAGCTCTGGGCCGCCTCTGGCCCGAAACCCAGCCTACCAATTAGCTGTGAGGGTCCAGGGATGGCCCTGCATGCTTCTGGTGCCTTGGTTTTCTCGTCCGTCACTCAGAGCAACCATAACAGCCCTGTGGGGCCTGGGTCACAGACGCCTGACCGAGGAGCAGGGAGAGGTTGAAGTGAGTTCAAGACTAAGTGAGCTAAAGTATTCCTGCGCTTAGTCCCTAGCAAGTAAGACGCCCCCGTCATGACCGGCTATACCACATCTGTCTCGGAGTATCTTATTTTGGGATCCCAGAGCTCCTTCTAGAAAGACGTGTGTGTGCGATTCTAGGAAGCGCAACCAACACAGAGGAAGTGCCTAGCTCTGTGCCAGGTCTGTGTGGGGGACTCGAGACCTGCTCCCTGTCCTTTTCCCTTCACATCCCACTCCCTGGGCAGGAGAGCCAGGAGAGAACTCACGTGCCAGCGACCTCCTGCCAGGTTCCATGTGGCCACGTTCTAGAGTCCCTTTTCAGGCTTTTTGTGCTCGGTGGGAATGAAACCCCGTAGAGCACACGCTAGCTGTCCTCTTCCACGGTGGGTCCTGGGGAGGATTCCCCCCTCTGGCCTCAGCTTCCCCATTGGAAAGATGACGCGATTTCCAAGGACTCTTCTAGCAATGTCCAGCCCCTTTGACCTCCTCTTCCCAGCAAATGACAGGCCTCAGCGCCTTCCCGCGAAGGCGTCCCCAGCATGTCCTCTCCGCCTCTCTGCTTTGGACGTGCGCAGTGTTTATGTCATCTCTGAGAACCCGATAAACTGCATTCCCGGGAGGAGACGGGAGCAGCACAAAGCAAACCTCTGCTATTTCACATGAATGCTCCAGGCAATCAGCCATGATGGGAAATGAAACGTGTGGAAAAATACGGGGTGAATACAGGGGGCTGTGGTGAGACGATGAGCCTTTCGCAGCCTGCGCCTACACGTGACTGTCGTCGCTCTGCGGGCTCAGAGGCTGCCGCGCCCCGGAGCGTGCCAGCTGCGCATCCGCAGGTTGTTTTGATGTAGAACAAGCCATGGTTATTTACCACGGTGCCACTAAGGACCAAGCCAGGGGGTAGGGCCAGCCTCCTGCGGGGCTGCGGATGGGCGTCCAGAGCTACTTCCCTGGACTAGAAGCTGCTGAGGGAGGTGAGGGAGTGTCCTCTGCCGACACATGTAGGGCAAGCAGGGCCTTCCTTGGGCTCCGGAGGTCCAGGGCTCAGGGCAGTGTGACCAGCGTTGAGGTGAAGCCACCTGCAGGTCCCTGTGCTCAGCTGCTTGCTCACCGTGGGGTCTCAGACGGTCCACTTGACTCCTCGGCTTTGGTTTCGTGTTTTGGTGAATGAGGATGACTCTGCACCGCTCCCTGTGCAGGGGTTCTGTGCGGACCAGGCCAGACAGTGTGCAGGAACCCTGGCGGAGAGCTCCGAAGGGCTCTGTTCCACTGCCCAGGTGGAGCGAGTGACATTTCCGGAGGTTAGAGGGGCAGGGGGGGCTCAGCTCTGGGCCGCCTCTGGCCCGAAACCCAGCCTACCAATTAGCTGTGAGGGTCCAGGGATGGCCCTGCATGCTTCTGGTGCCTTGGTTTTCTCGTCCGTCACTCAGAGCAACCATAACAGCCCTGTGGGGCCTGGGTCACAGACGCCTGACCGAGGAGCAGGGAGAGGTTGAAGTGAGTTCAAGACTAAGTGAGCTAAAGTATTCCTGCGCTTAGTCCCTAGCAAGTAAGACGCCCCCGTCATGACCGGCTATACCACATCTGTCTCGGAGTATCTTATTTTGGGATCCCAGAGCTCCTTCTAGAAAGACGTGTGTGTGCGATTCTAGGAAGCGCAACCAACACAGAGGAAGTGCCTAGCTCTGTGCCAGGTCTGTGTGGGGGACTCGAGACCTGCTCCCTGTCCTTTTCCCTTCACATCCCACTCCCTGGGCAGGAGAGCCAGGAGAGAACTCACGTGCCAGCGACCTCCTGCCAGGTTCCATGTGGCCACGTTCTAGAGTCCCTTTTCAGGCTTTTTGTGCTCGGTGGGAATGAAACCCCGTAGAGCACACGCTAGCTGTCCTCTTCCACGGTGGGTCCTGGGGAGGATTCCCCCCTCTGGCCTCAGCTTCCCCATTGGAAAGATGACGCGATTTCCAAGGACTCTTCTAGCAATGTCCAGCCCCTTTGACCTCCTCTTCCCAGCAAATGACAGGCCTCAGCGCCTTCCCGCGAAGGGGTCCCCAGCATGTCCTCTCCGCCTCTCTGCTTTGGACGTGCGCAGTGTTTATGTCATCTCTGAGAACCCGATAAACTGCATTCCCGGGAGGAGACGGGAGCAGCACAAAGCAAACCTCTGCTATTTCACATGAATGCTCCAGGCAATCAGCCATGATGGGAAATGAAACGTGTGGAAAAATACGGGGTGAATACAGGGGGCTGTGGTGAGACGATGAGCCTTTCGCAGCCTGCGCCTACACGTGACTGTCGTCGCTCTGCGGGCTCAGAGGCTGGCGCGCCCCGGAGCGTGCCAGCTGCGCATCCGCAGGTTGTTTTGATGTAGAACAAGCCATGGTTATTTACCACGGTGCCACTAAGGACCAAGCCAGGGGGTAGGGCCAGCCTCCTGCGGGGCTGCGGATGGGCGTCCAGAGCTACTTCCCTGGACTAGAAGCTGCTGAGGGAGGTGGGGAAAGGGCTTTGAAAGCACCTGGCCCTCGGTGACCTCAGGTGCTCTTTCTGCAGTTGGCGTCCAGGTGGTTCAGTGCAAGTTCTGGGTTCTGGTCGTCGCTCGGATCTGTGACAACTGCCTGTGCGATGTGACACTGGCCCTTGTGATGTGGCCAAGGTGGCCGGCCACCTGCTCCTCAGTTGGGTGTCACTGACCCTGGTATGGGAGTTCGTGCATTGAGCATCACACAGCGCTGATCTACCTTCGCTGCAGACCGGTGGTGGGAAAGAGGCTGTTAAAAAGCTTTTATTTTGTAAGTTTCTTTTCTTTTTTTTAAAGAGAGGGTTGGGTTTTTATTTATTTTTTATTTTTATTTTATAGGGCACGTGCACTTCCCAGAGAGAGACAGAGAGTCAGAAAGTGAGAATTCACCTCCCCCAGGGGTGATGGCCACACCACAGTCCCTTCCTCCCATTTCCCTCTTGGGATCTTGGGCCTGCACACTCACATGCCTGGAGTGAGTTTTAAGCTACCAGGTCTGGGACTTGAACTATGGTCGACTATGTGGGAGTCCAGAGACTGCTATTATGCATCTGGTGCTCTCAAGTTTATTCGGTTCTTCCATGAGTGAGAGAGAGTCAGAGCGAGCACGTCCTCAACAAGAGCCCGGAGCTGTGATCCACCCGCAGCCTCAGCCGGGATTGTGGGTACCTGCGTGCCCGTGTACTCACGGAGGTCTCCGGAAACCGGGACCCTCCCGGGTGGAAGGGAACCTCTTCTGTGGGTCAGCCCTGCAGAACATCGTGTTTACCATGGTCCTCTTTCTGGGCCCCAAGAGCCTTTATGTTTTAGAGTATTTGATTTAAAGAGAGACTGAACAGAGAATGCGATGTGTCCCCATAGATTCCCTCTCCTGTTCACCGTCCCTTTAAGCTCAAGGACGGGTGTGGTTCAGATGGTACAGTCTCCCCTTGAATGCGCCCTCCTACGAGTCCCAGGGAGATTTCTGAACTACTTGGAGACAAGCTGCTTTTCTCGACGGCGCGTCGTGTGTCAGGACGGAGAAAGCCCGGGAGCGAGGAGGTGCTTCTCAGGGTCTGTCCGCGGCGAGCTCTTCCTCCCTGGCTCAGTGGTTTGGTAATGGCTTTCTTCATGCTAGAATGAGATCATTTCCTTTCCTCTTCTGGAACACTTTCTGCGAATGGCGACCTCCGCCCCATCAGGACAAAGCCTTCAGCTGTTTTTGCCAGGCAGGGAAGTCCCGGCATGCCCCAGTCCCTGTAGGACTCTGGATCTCCCGAGGCTGTCCCTGCAGATGAGTTGACAGGACGCTGGAAAGAGGTGAAGGCAGAGCGACCAGGGACCTGGCGCTCCTCTGGTTCTGCCTGCCAGTGGCCTGGGGACCTTGTGCAGTGCCTGACCAGCAGGTCTGGGGTATTCATTTCCACTGACCACATTGGGAGGAGGGAGGCCATCTCCACTGGTATTTCACAGAGAGGAAAGTTGAAGTCTTGGGGAAGCGGTAGGGGTGACATGGCTTGACCAAAGTCCCTCTGCTGAGGGGGGAGCTTGCGGGGTGCCTGCATTGCAGATCCTAGGCCCGTGTTCTGGCTCTATGTCATCTCTTCTTTGCAAAGATGGGGGGAGTGATGTTCCGTAGCAGGTGTACTCCTAGGGCCAAGAGGTCACGTGTTTCTTTCTGGATGAGGCCCATTTGTTATTAATCTTATTTTACCTTATCTAATCACTGGGAAAACTACAACACTTCTATTTTCCTATATGGAAGGGGTCTTCAGAAAATTCACAAAAAATTCACGTTGTTAAAAAAAAGGTCTATAAATGGATTTCACTTTTGGGAGGGGCACCAAAATACACTTGTACTTTAATTCCATTTTTCTACGAGCTTTTTGAGGTCCCCTCATCTTCCAGCCCTGAGCAAGGCACCATGGGGGTCCCAGGTGTAGTGAGGAATGTAAGGACTGGAAGGGGGAAGGGACTCTTACAGGAGAAGTAAATAAACGAGAACTAGGTGACTCAGCGCTGAAGGGACGTCACAGGCTCTGGGTTCTCCATAGTCCACAGGAGAACGAGGCCCCTGTGGGGGGCTGGCCAGAGAGGGCTTTTTGGAGGAGGAAACCAGCTCAAATGGGTCTTTGGAGGATGCACAGGATTTGGGGAGCTGGTGGGAGAGGAAGGGGGCCCTGAGGTGTCCCATCTGTCCCTTGGGCCTCCCTGTCCATTGTCATGTCAGGCACATGTGCGTACATACCCAAGGTCCCGGCATGGCTATCTCCCCCGGGGGGGGGGAGTGATTTCTTGCTTTTCGTCTCTCTGTCTTTCTGGCAAGTGCACGTGCCCTATAGCAAAAAACTCTCAATAAAAAGTTTTTAATTTTAAACTTTCTTGAGAGATTTTTTTCTTTAAGGGTACATGTGTTGGAGAGAGAGAGAGAGGGAGAGGGAGAGGGAGAGGTCATCCCCCAGGGGGGATGGCCATGCTGTAATCCCTTCTCCTCCATTCTCCTTTTGGGATTTTGGGCATGCACACACACACGCCCGGCATAAGTTTCAAGTTGGTGGGTCCAGGACATGAACCGCAGTCGGCTGTGTGGGAGTCCAGCACCGTAACCACTACC
>NW_006160006.1:1688716-1693536 GCF_000334495.1 Tupaia belangeri chinensis | reverse complement strand
GGGAAAGGGCTTTGAAAGCACCTGGCCCTCGGTGACCTCAGGTGCTCTTTCTGCAGTTGGCGTCCAGGTGGTTCAGTGCAAGTTCTGGGTTCTGGTCGTCGCTCGGATCTGTGACAACTGCCTGTGCGATGTGACACTGGCCCTTGTGATGTGGCCAAGGTGGCCGGCCACCTGCTCCTCAGTTGGGTGTCACTGACCCTGGTATGGGAGTTCGTGCATTGAGCATCACACAGCGCTGATCTACCTTCGCTGCAGACCGGTGGTGGGAAAGAGGCTGTTAAAAAGCTTTTATTTTGTAAGTTTCTTTTCTTTTTTTTAAAGAGAGGGTTGGGTTTTTATTTATTTTTTATTTTTATTTTATAGGGCACGTGCACTTCCCAGAGAGAGACAGAGAGTCAGAAAGTGAGAATTCACCTCCCCCAGGGGTGATGGCCACACCACAGTCCCTTCCTCCCATTTCCCTCTTGGGATCTTGGGCCTGCACACTCACATGCCTGGAGTGAGTTTTAAGCTACCAGGTCTGGGACTTGAACTATGGTCGACTATGTGGGAGTCCAGAGACTGCTATTATGCATCTGGTGCTCTCAAGTTTATTCGGTTCTTCCATGAGTGAGAGAGAGTCAGAGCGAGCACGTCCTCAACAAGAGCCCGGAGCTGTGATCCACCCGCAGCCTCAGCCGGGATTGTGGGTACCTGCGTGCCCGTGTACTCACGGAGGTCTCCGGAAACCGGGACCCTCCCGGGTGGAAGGGAACCTCTTCTGTGGGTCAGCCCTGCAGAACATCGTGTTTACCATGGTCCTCTTTCTGGGCCCCAAGAGCCTTTATGTTTTAGAGTATTTGATTTAAAGAGAGACTGAACAGAGAATGCGATGTGTCCCCATAGATTCCCTCTCCTGTTCACCGTCCCTTTAAGCTCAAGGACGGGTGTGGTTCAGATGGTACAGTCTCCCCTTGAATGCGCCCTCCTACGAGTCCCAGGGAGATTTCTGAACTACTTGGAGACAAGCTGCTTTTCTCGACGGCGCGTCGTGTGTCAGGACGGAGAAAGCCCGGGAGCGAGGAGGTGCTTCTCAGGGTCTGTCCGCGGCGAGCTCTTCCTCCCTGGCTCAGTGGTTTGGTAATGGCTTTCTTCATGCTAGAATGAGATCATTTCCTTTCCTCTTCTGGAACACTTTCTGCGAATGGCGACCTCCGCCCCATCAGGACAAAGCCTTCAGCTGTTTTTGCCAGGCAGGGAAGTCCCGGCATGCCCCAGTCCCTGTAGGACTCTGGATCTCCCGAGGCTGTCCCTGCAGATGAGTTGACAGGACGCTGGAAAGAGGTGAAGGCAGAGCGACCAGGGACCTGGCGCTCCTCTGGTTCTGCCTGCCAGTGGCCTGGGGACCTTGTGCAGTGCCTGACCAGCAGGTCTGGGGTATTCATTTCCACTGACCACATTGGGAGGAGGGAGGCCATCTCCACTGGTATTTCACAGAGAGGAAAGTTGAAGTCTTGGGGAAGCGGTAGGGGTGACATGGCTTGACCAAAGTCCCTCTGCTGAGGGGGGAGCTTGCGGGGTGCCTGCATTGCAGATCCTAGGCCCGTGTTCTGGCTCTATGTCATCTCTTCTTTGCAAAGATGGGGGGAGTGATGTTCCGTAGCAGGTGTACTCCTAGGGCCAAGAGGTCACGTGTTTCTTTCTGGATGAGGCCCATTTGTTATTAATCTTATTTTACCTTATCTAATCACTGGGAAAACTACAACACTTCTAAGAGCCTATATGGAAGGGGTCTTCAGAAAATTCACAAAAAATTCACGTTGTTAAAAAAAAGGTCTATAAATGGATTTCACTTTTGGGAGGGGCACCAAAATACACTTGTACTTTAATTCCATTTTTCTACGAGCTTTTTGAGGTCCCCTCATCTTCCAGCCCTGAGCAAGGCACCATGGGGGTCCCAGGTGTAGTGAGGAATGTAAGGACTGGAAGGGGGAAGGGACTCTTACAGGAGAAGTAAATAAACGAGAACTAGGTGACTCAGCGCTGAAGGGACGTCACAGGCTCTGGGTTCTCCATAGTCCACAGGAGAACGAGGCCCCTGTGGGGGGCTGGCCAGAGAGGGCTTTTTGGAGGAGGAAACCAGCTCAAATGGGTCTTTGGAGGATGCACAGGATTTGGGGAGCTGGTGGGAGAGGAAGGGGGCCCTGAGGTGTCCCATCTGTCCCTTGGGCCTCCCTGTCCATTGTCATGTCAGGCACATGTGCGTACATACCCAAGGTCCCGGCATGGCTATCTCCCCCGGGGGGGGGGAGTGATTTCTTGCTTTTCGTCTCTCTGTCTTTCTGGCAAGTGCACGTGCCCTATAGCAAAAAACTCTCAATAAAAAGTTTTTAATTTTAAACTTTCTTGAGAGATTTTTTTCTTTAAGGGTACATGTGTTGGAGAGAGAGAGAGAGGGAGAGGGAGAGGGAGAGGTCATCCCCCAGGGGGGATGGCCATGCTGTAATCCCTTCTCCTCCATTCTCCTTTTGGGATTTTGGGCATGCACACACACACGCCCGGCATAAGTTTCAAGTTGGTGGGTCCAGGACATGAACCGCAGTCGGCTGTGTGGGAGTCCAGCACCGTAACCACTACATCACCTCCTGGTCTGACACACAGGAGTTGTACTGATGAGAGTCAGGTCAAGAGAGACTGAAGGCCATGCACAGTTTAAGGGGCAGGGGACCAAGCTGTGAGTCTTTTGGGATTGAGGCCCAGTACCAAGTCCTAGCATCCACAGTTGAGTTCACGGCAGTCACCGAGCCCTCGCATGTGTTCAAAGCAATAACGTTTCTGCCTAGAATTGTAAGAACCTTAAGTTTCAATGACCTGGAAACTTGACTCACTCAGAATACCTCTTTGAGTTCAGCCCAAGAGGCATAAAGGAGGCATTCTTGTGGCTCTGCGTCCGCAGTCTGTTACTGGTTGTCATTCAGAAAGCAGGCACAGAAACACAGAGCTTGCCCAATAAATTACCGTTTGACCCACGCGGGGAAGGTGACTGAGCGAATGGTGACCCGGTGGCCTCGCACCTTTCTGGGAAAGAGGCAGCGGCATCCCACACCCAGGGGCAGGTTTGCATGGTCTGAACCACCTGCTGTCGTGATGAGCGTGGTGGTAACACAGGCCGACTGCTTGTCCTGACGGGCAGTGCTCATTAAATGCAAGCGCTGCACTCATTAATCACCAAGCCTTTCCAGTCGGAGGCAGGAGCTGCCACGGCCCCCTCGTTAAAAACGAGGAAACTGGGGGACATGGAGGCAAGCTGAAGGCCCGATGCTGTCACCCAGACTGTGACAGCTGCCCATGGAGAGCCGAACTTCTCCTCGAGGCTCAACCAGAATGGGAGTCCAGGGGCCACCTCTTGCCCTGCTCCCCTTCCTTCCTCCTCAACCATCCCTTTCTGTCATTTCTTCTTTCTATATGCACTTTTAAAAGCTTATTCTTTTGTTTCTTCCATGAGAGAGACAGAGAATGAGAGAGCACCCAGTTGGGTCTTTACCATGTGACCCACTCCCAGCCAGCCAGGATTTAAGGCACACCCCCACCATGTACAGGGAGACCGTGGGATGTGAACCCAGGACCTTCCCCTAAGGCTTCAGCAGCACGCAGCAGCGCCATTGGCCTGCCCCAGCTAGCCCTTTCACATTTCTTGAGTGTCCACTAACTGCAACGACCACTCAAACGATGGTCCCAAACATGGTTTTCGGAATGTAGAAATGAAAAGGCAGCCCCAACCGTTAAGGGGTCGGAGTGGGGAAGGTGCGGACATGGATGGAAATGTGTCTACTGGCCCACCTCCCTCTAAGTTATGGTAGGACAGGGTGGGAGTCGCCTGCAGCAGGTAGGTCAGGACGGAGCGTGGGTGCAAGACACGACAGTGGAAAGCTTTGTGACTGAGCCCAGGCCGGGTCCTTGGCAGCCTCCTCAGTGACCCTCTCACGGTGCTGCTTCCCAAAACATCACGGGCCGAGCAACTGAGAAAGCAGTTCCTGGACTTCCCACAGGCTGTAGGGTGCAGAGGCCAAAGCAGCCGGGAAGGCCTTCTTCTCCTGGGCCAGTCAGGAGGCCTCATCTAACTTACCTCCAATGCACGGGGCACAGGGCCCAGTGCTGGGATGTGGGATTAGGAACTAGTGCTGGAAAGGAGGTCCAGTCTCCTGGGAAAAAGCCACTTTTGTGAAGATTCGGAAGAGAGAGTCCCTTCCCCTTGGGCATTCTCAGCGCTCAGAGCAGAGCACTTTCTGCCACCCAAGTGGGGGGACCCCGAGCAGGTGTGGCCCTGGGTCAGACGGGCGACTGCCTTCAGCTGCTGTCTCAGTCCCTCTGCTCCCCTGCACCCCATCCCCAGTCCCCCTCCCTTGCTAAGACTCATGGCTCAGTCTGAGCCTATGGTGCCACCCCAACTGCATTCCCGCCTCCCACAGCCCCCGCCACGCCAACTCCTGGTGAACATGAGCTTCCCCCAGCTGTTAGCACTGCATCCAGCATTCCCGACCCCCTGGCATACCCGAGAGCCGGGAGGCCCGTGTCCTGGGTCTCCACATCTCATGGGTGTCTAGCGTGGCCTTTCTTACCTGGGAGGTACTCAGGAGATGGGCATTGAGTGAGTCAGTACCTTCCAAGAAAAAGTGAGGGGCTCAGAGCAATCGTGGCGAGTCTGGGGGAGAAATGATCACCTTTCTAGGAAAAGCCGCTGCAGGCACTGCCTTTTGTGCATGGTGTCCCAGCAGCAGTTTCTCCTGAGAACTTCTGCTTTCCCTTTCACCCCCTTTGAGTCACCTGGACCCAGGGTGCAT
>NW_006160006.1:1657282-1687773 GCF_000334495.1 Tupaia belangeri chinensis | reverse complement strand
CTGAATCCAGCCTGCTTTGGTTTATTTAACGTTTCTGTGGACTGGCGAGTGGAGGCGTGCGTGCGGAAGGGGGTGTCCTTGGCAGGGTCTGTCACACCGTGATCCCCTCCTCCCCGCCCTCCAGATCCTCAGGGCCTCAGGGATGCACTCAAACGCCTGGTTTGGTTCAGGTCAGCTGAGCCTGGGGTTGGAACTGGTGGGCCCTGTGGCTTCCAGCACTGCCACCCAGTAAGCTCCCTGCTGAGCTCCTGGAACCGCTCCTGAATCCAGGTCTGTGAGTCAGTGCTCTTCTGCCTGTTGGTGGCTGGTTGTGGCTGAGAAGTCTCCCTGAGATTCTGCCACCTCCAGCTAGCAGAGGAGTGCTGTCCTGCCATCCAGAGCACAGACTTGTCCAGCATCTGGGCCTGCAGGAGCAGCAGGCCCCGCCCACCTGCTGTGTGACTCCGGCATTCCCTGGACCTTCCTGGCAATTGGTCCTGCTATGGTTTTTTTTCATAGCGTTCGGTGTGAACTGACAGTGCTGATGTCACCTGGTCTGACCTAGAAGAACATACAGGAATCTGCTAGGCCTGCCCAGAGCTGCTCAGGCCCAGGTTCTGGGGTCAAGGAAGGAGGTGCACAGCTGGGGCTTTATACCAGCAGGTGGTTGCTGCCCCCTGTGCAGGGGCCTGGGGACAGGGCCCTGGTGAAGAGAGGGCTGGAAGGGAGCGGAGGGATGGGGGTTCTCTTTCCTCTGTATAATAGCCTGCTTCTGACAAGGAGCTTCTGTTCTTTTCCACTGGAAAGCTTTTAAGAACGCTGAAAAGGACAGGCAATTACAGGAAGGTTAGGTGCGCCTGATTGGATGTTGTTACAAATCACTCATTGTCATACAAGGCATTTGGAAAGGAGGCCATCGGGGACTGATTGCCGTTTAGGGTAAGTGATTTCTGTTTAGAGTGAGGAGCAGACGCAGGCTCCGCTGGCGTGCGCTGCCCTCTCTCCCGTTCGCTGCTGTGTTGCTGGTTTTTCTTGGCAAGGAGGGACATCACAGATGCTCAGGATGCGTGAAAGGGAAGGGGCTAGAAACCAGTCTTCTTACTCACCCCCACAGCTCACCCCTGTGGCACCGACGGGGAGACAGTGCACAGAGAAGGGAAGGGCTGACCCGGGCTAACAGCAGGCTGGGGTGCTGGAGCAGGCCAGCGTTCTTGCTCACGGCCAGGCTCCTGGAAAGTGCTCGTTGGGCTTGGTGCTTCTTTCCACCCAGCCCGTGGACAGCTGCGCAGGCCGAGCACCACCACGGGTGGCCTTTGCGGTCCCAGGGGCCACTCCTCAATCTGCTCTTCCGGGCCCCCTCACCCCCGTCACTTGGGAGTTCTCTTGACCATGGGATGTTTCTGGAGGCAGGAGACAGGGAAAAGAGCCGGACTGGACTGACCTGGTATCAATTCCAGTTCTGTTTTCTCTCATTTCCTCCACCTCTCTCTCTCTCTCTCACACACACACACACACACACACACACACACACCCTCCAACACTGTGTCTGAGACACCTTGGTTCTTAAGGCCTAGTCCATTTTGAAGAGTCTGAACTAACACGCAGGGAAGGGATTGCCTGTACACAACCGGGGGACGCTAGGCGAGCGGTTTGGGAATCCACAAGTGAGGGAGGAAGGTGGTGGGAGGAACATTACCAGGAATAAGCTTGGGCAAGTCAATAATTAGGTCCAGCCAAAATTCCTTCACGACTTTACCAAGGAGGACAATGAGGCAGGAATGGCCAAACGCTTGGTCTGCCAGTTTTGAGTACGGACCCTTCTGGGCAACGGTGTCTTTCCAAAAGTCACGTTCCAACCCCTGCGCCTCGGCATGAGGTCGTCTTTGGTAATGGGGTCGTTACAGAGGAAATCAAGTTAAGATAAGGTCGTTTCCATATGCCATAATCCATTGTGCCAGGTCCTTCTAGAAAGGAAAAAGCGGTGCAGAAAGACAGCCACGCACAGGGGATCTGAGGAGACGCAGGGAGAGGCCGAGTGAAGGGAGGATTGCAGAGACACAGCTGCGAGGCAAGGGTGCCAAAGGCTGCCCGCAAGGTGGAGGTTAGAGACAGAGGCAGTGGATTCTCTGCCCGCCTTCAGAGGAGCTGACCCTGCTGACCCTGTGACCGGGCTTGGTCCCCAGAACTGCAGGATAGCACACGTCTGCTGTCTAGGCCGCCTGGGTGGTAGTGCTTGTTATGACGGCCCTAGGGAGTACCAACAGTAAGAACTCCTGTCATCTCTCTCTTATTCTCTCAATTTACTTATCTCCCCATGAGTGGCAGAAAGAGAGACACAGACAGAGACACTACTCTCAACAGGGTCTTTTTTTTTTTTTTTGGAGAGGTTTTTGCTATAGGGCGTGTGCACTCACCAGAAAGACAGAGACAGACAGACAGAAAGCAGGAAATCACCCCCCAGGGGGCTGGTCAGGCCACAATCCCTTCTCCATTCTCCTCTCGGGATTTTGGGCATGCACGTGTGCACAGGTGCCCGGCTTGAGTTTAAGCCACTGGGTCTGGAACTCGAACCGTGGTCAGTTACATGGGAGTCCAGCAACATAGCCAATTACGTTAACTGCTGATCCCATCCATTTTTTAAAAAGACATTTGCCATAGGGCATGCACACTCACTGGAGAGGAGAGAGACAGAGACAGAGAGAGAGAAAGTGAGAAATCACCCCCCCACCCCCACCCTGGGGGGGAGGGGATGGCCACGCCACAATCCTTTCCCCTCCTGGGATTCCGGGCACACGGATATGGCCTGGAGTGGTTTTCAAGCTGTAATCAGCATGTACATATGTGTACGTGGAAGAAAGAGAAAGAGAGTCCCCGATAAGGCTGGTCACAAGGTCATCTCTTTCCTTCACTTCTCTGTTCCGTTGGGATCTTGGCCATGTGCGCATGTACATGGCTGTTTTTAAGCCACCAGGCTGGGGTTTGAACTGCAGCCGGCCACGTGGGATCTGGCTCCCTCCGCACAGTGCTTGACTGCTGTGCTTCAGAGCCCGCCCTGCTCTTCGGTCTCGAAGTGTAGGTTGGATTGACTCCAACTAGCACTGGGGTGCGGTGTGGCTGTGCTCTAGGGCTCGTTCCACTTAGCCACCTGCACTCTTGCATCTATGAACTGAATTCTCCCCATCCCCACACCACGCTTCCTACTGTAACATGCAGTCGTCTTCCTACGTATGTGCCTGTCTGTGAGGCTCTGAAAGTGCTAGTTGCTTTAACACGGTCTCGTTTGTCCGTCAGGCGTAAACTCGTACAGGGAAGTCAAAGTCACAGCTGGTCCTTTCTGGTTAGTAAGCTGGGGGACGGGCAGGTCAAAGACCCCTCTCTCTGCATATGTGTATAGCAAACTCCCCTTCCCTTCCCTAGGGTCTGCTGTGGAGTGCAAAGGGGACCTCGTGGCCGACTGTCTGAAATAGTGCATTGTTGGGAAGAGGGCAGATCTAGATGAGAATCCCGGCCTTGCCACTCACTAATGGGGTCTAACCAGACACCCAAACTCTGAGCCTCAGTTTTCCCACCTGCGAAATGACTGGAACTGTAGAATGATCGTGCCAATCAGAATTGTTATTCAACAAGGATTTACTGAGTGCTGACTGCCGGGTAGTGATTGGATGCTGGGAATCTAAAATAAGCAAGACAGGCTGGAGTCCTACCTTTTAAGGAGTTTATAATTGAGTGGGAGAGACAGGTGATAAATAGGTAAACAAGCGTACATAAAAGACGTAATTAGGTGTTACAGAAACAAACGGAGTGCTAAGATGGAGAACAATGGTGTGCGGGGGTTCTTACTTAGATAGGGTTGTCGGAGAAGATCTCCTGGGGAAGGAGAAGTTTGCCTGACAAGTGAGGGGTAGGAAGGTGCACAGAGGGGGATGGTACGGTGCGTGCCTTAGAGGGGAGAAGGGGAAGAGGCATGGCACAGAGGTGACCGCCTGTCAGCAACGCGGTGTAGGAATACAGCAGGCTCAGGTCAAGTCTCCGGAGGCCACGTCTCTGGAAGCCTGTCAGCCTCTCCCATAGTTCCTTTCTCTGTGCGTGTAAAGTCTCCGCTCCAGCTTTCCCCACACGAACACACGGACGGCATTTCCAGCATGCACATGGGTCTGCGCGAGGGCATGGGGGGACAGTGCGTGCGAGTCAGGGTGCTCTGCCGTGTGCACGGGAAGCAGGACAATTGCAGCCGGCCGCCAGCCCACACGGGAAGATCACTTGCATCCCTTGTCTTGGGCCTGTTCCACAAATTAGGTCAGTTTCCTCTTCGGGGCCAGAGACCGAGTAACCTGCCTGGTTTACCTTGCTCTGCTCTTCTCAAGATAAACAGATGTGTAAACCCTGACATCCTTATCAGCTGCCGAGGCTGCAGCGGGGACTAAGAGACCGAGCTGGACCGGAAGGGAGAGAGTAGCCAGGTGTGACATTTGGACTCACATCCAGGCAACACCGAGGCTGAGGGACGTACGGTGGTGGAAGCCCAGGAAATGAAAGTCCGGGAGGAATCGCACAGGTTGGTCTGCTCCCATAGGAGAAACGAAAGCTTTCTCCAGGGACTCTGGGGGCCAGGAGCTCCGATGCATTAATTTTGGAAAAGAAAGAATATCTGAAATATTGGCATAAGAAAAAAATCAAAGCTGCTTAAACGGATTGAGTTCTAAGTATAGCCCTACTGATGCTTTGATGAGGAGGTGAGGCGGTGTGAAATATGCCAGCAGTTTGGTCATCCAGGTCTGGCCCCTGGATTTGGGCCCGCCTAGTCCCAATGCTTCAGTAGCCGCGTGGGCACAAGTTCGTGTCACAGGTTGGTGGCTTGGCCAGTCATACTCAGTGCTGTAAGGTCTGAGAGCCAGGATGCTAACCCATGAGTCTGTATTGTCATGGTTTCCTGCTGTGTCACCGACGAGCTCTGGACCGTGGGCAGGTGTCGGTGCTCGTGCCATAGGGAAGGCCCTGGCACAGGTGTGTTGGAGCGAGAGCCGCCTTCCACACCAGGAGGGCCTCTCCGTCTTTGCCTGACAGCACGGATCGCTAAATTAGAGTACCCGTCTTAATGAGTAGTAAATTGGAGGATTCGGTTAATAAGTCCGTGGAAGCAATTTGCTGTGTTCCTTCAAGGGGGACTTGGCAGAAGAGGCAGGGGCCCTCGTTCCTGACCAAGGCCACTGCTAACTGTAGCTCCTCAGGGGCGGCTGGGTGAGGAGGCAGTTGGCTCGGGCTCTCGGGGTGGTACTTCAGATCCGGAGGGGGTCGACGGCGGTCCTGCCAGGCGCAGTGGAGGTGTTAGAAAGCTGGGCTCTGGGGGAGCCTGTACCCATGCTTCCATCAGGGCCAGCACTGCCCAGTGAGAAGGGAAGGGAAGTCGGTCCAAGAACCATAAAGCATGCTGAAGTGTTTTCAAGTGTACTTATTTATCCCTTCCACGAGTGAGAGAGACAGAGATAGGGAGACAGCACCCCATGTAGGCCACACTCCATCTGGTTGCCACACTCCACCCCTCGCTTTAGGCAGCCTCAGATTATGGGCACACACGTGCTCAGGGTAGTCTCTGGACTTGAACCTGGAACCTTCCCACACTGGCCAGCCTCACTTGAGGCCCAGGAAAATGTACGATGGAACTCCAAGCCGTATTTGCCATAGCCCTCGAAATGTCAGTGTTTCTCAGGTTCTCCGGAGTGCCAGACTTGCCGTCTCCACACTGTTGGAGATTCACCATGCCGACCCCGAGACCCTCCTGTCACCCTTAGGGCACAAGTTAGCCAATCATAGCTGCAAACAAGTATGCCCCGCCCTCTTCTTGAGGCTTCTGACCTTAAAGTCATCCTGAAATTAGTAAGACCCCCACCCACTCATACTCGGAGCAGGTGGGTATCGCGGTGCAGCCTGGCCCTGAAGCACCTCTTGGGCTTTACGTGCTCTGCCTCAGCCCCTCCTCAGGTGGACTCCCATCTGCTTTGTCACAAAGGCTGTGCTATGGTTTGGATATGCCCTCCAGAAGTTCATGAAGTTCATGTGCTGTCTAGTCTATCATAAAGGGGTGAGGTGAGACCTTAACTCCTACATGGTACCTACATGGCTTCGCGGGGGTGATTGCATGATGGAGGTGACAGTCTCGTGAATAGATTCATGATGTCTTGTGAAAATAATGCTTCCCTAGAGGAGGGTGGAGGAGAAGGGATTGTGGTGTGGCCATCCCCCACAAGGAGTGATTTCTCACTTCTCTCTCTCTCAGTCTCTCTGGTGAACAAATGTGCCCTATGGAGAAAACCTTAGAGAGAGAGCGATCCAGTGAATTCTCCTGGCTTGCCAGGCCTGCTCCTCCTCTGCACATACCCTCTTTCCTCCGTCCGTCATGTGTGGGCTCAGGATGTTGGACTTCCCAGCCACCAGGATCTGAGTTCCTAAATCAACTTCTGTCTTGTTCATGAGTGCCCCGGGCTCAGGAATTCCTGTCAGCAACGGGAACATGGACAGACTGACGGCCGGCACCTGCAGCCTGTTGCAGGTTGACCTGGGCTATGCACCGGCTGTGTAGATGTGAGTCCTAACCCACCTACTCAGGGGTTCTCGTGGGAAGGACCTGGGGGATGTGAGTCTTAACCCACCTACTCAGGGGTTCTCGTGGGAAGGAGTCTGGGGATGTGAGTCTTAACCCACCTACTCAGGGGTTCTCGTGGGGAGGACCCGGGGGATGTGAGTCTTAACCCACCTACTCAGGGGTTCTCATGGGAAGGAGTCTGGGGATGTGAGTCTTAACTCACCTACTCAGGGGTTCTCGTGGGAAGGGCTCTGGAAGGCAGACTGAGGTTTTTATTGGACTGTGTCCTCAGTATCCACACCCGAGGGAGCACAGAGGCAGAAGCAGGAGTGGGCAGAGGGGGAAAAGGGCCCTGCTGGTCCCGTGTGACAGAGATGATCTCTACGATTGTCTTGAGTTGGGCTGAGGCAGCCAAGCCCTGTCAGTGCGGAGGACACCCAGGAAGGGCATGTCCAAACACAGGCAGCTGTGCGGCTGGGCAGTCACTGCCCGGCTGACATGGGCCCGGCCCTTCCTCCATGGTGGGCTGGGGGACCATTGGAGTCCGCCACGGGGTTTCAGGGACAGGCGTGTCTGTTTTTAACCTGTGTGAACCTCCATTCTGCCAGCATGCAAGACCCTCTGGCTCAGGAAACAGGGTTCCCTCTCTGCCCTGTGTGAGCTGAGAGATTTACACGGAGCCGAGGCTGGTGGTGGGCTGTCACAGGAAAGAAGCAGCGAGCTGCGTTTTCTCTAGTCACACTCAGCTCAGAACCTCTGGCTTCTGTGGCCAGCGTGTTTTTCCCTCACACTGACGAGTTCCCCAGCACCAGTTGGCTAACCTGGCGACAGTAGGTGGAGTTAGCACAGACCCTCCTGGACTTGGGGTGCAGTCCTGCAGGTGCCCCCCACTTCTAATGCCAGCCTTGGTGTACAGGCTACCCACACTTCTGTCCTTCCTGGGAGGTCACAGACCAGGGAGGGGAAAAGTGTTCCACCCCCTTAATCACACGGCTGCTTCCCCTAGCCCCAACCCCGGGCTATCTAGGCATCCCAGCCAGTAGAATTCGATAGCAAAAATATCTTTATCCCTTCTGATGTTCCAAGCATACTAGACGGTGTGTATTGGAATCTGGTGGAAGACAAATGTATATTGTTTATGCTATCATAATTCACATGGCCCTTCAGGCTTCGTCCTCACAGGGGTCCACCTCGACATCTGTCACCGGGCCTGGTGCAGGATCACTGACGTACGGGCACCTCTGGGACACCTGCCCGGCCCCTGCATCGGGGTGCTCTCCTGCTTTCCCCGTCTCCTTAGGGGAATAGGACTTTTCACCTTTCCTCGTCCTGGAAACTGAGCGAGGATCAGTGCAGTTCACACACCTTGTCGTTTTCTCTCGGGGTTTCCCCACGTCTGCAGAACCCATTGGTCATGGACTGGGTTCTGTCCAACAGCCCAGGTCATAGGCTGACCCCTTAGCTTCCTCCTGGCTGCTTTTGAACACAGGGCTTCAGGGAGGGAGTGAAAGCTGGGACCCTAATGCCACAAGACTGGTCTCCTTAGAAGGAGCACTTGCTCCATGCTAGCTCAGGGGAAAGGCCATGCAAGGACACAAGAGGTGGCCCTTGGACGCCGGTGGGGAGGGGTCACCTAAAACTGCCACTGCCAGGGTCTTTTTTTTGTTTTTCTTTGGAGAAGTTTTTGCTATAGGGCATGTGTGCTCGCCAGAAAGACACAGAGAGAGACAGAAAGTGAGAAATCACCCCCCCCAGGGGGATGGCCATGCCACAATCCCTTCTCCTCCATTCTCCTCTTGGGATCTTGGGCAGGCACGCACATGCATCTGGCATGAGTTTAAGCCACCAGGTCCAGGACTTGAACCGCGATCGACTATATGGGAGTTCAGCGACATAGCCATTATGCTAACTGCTGGTCTCAACTGCCAGGGTCTTGATCTTGGGTTTCAACCTGTGGACCATGAGGCAGTGCCTTCCACCGCTCAGTCTGGGGTAGTCTGTTGTTGCAGACCGGCAGGTACAGACAGCACCCCCAGGAGGAATCCTGAGCTCCGAGCCTCCAGCTCTCCTGTGTCTATGAGCTCTCTGGCTCTCACCCTGCCCCTGAGCCAGTCAGGGTGCCACAATTAGGTTGTAAAAAGGATGGAGTCAAACGACAGGTTCAGAAAAAATATTTACATTGATAAAAGATTCATAGCTGTAATATACAAAGAGTGCTTAAAAATTAATGAAGAGATAACCAAACAGAACAACAGGCCGTGGACATGAATAAGCAGCTCACAGAAGAACCACTCTCAGTGACCAATAAACACATTAAGAAATGCTCAGACGTACGGGAGAATGCAAATTAAAGTAGCGCTGAGTTACCACTTCGCCCTCATCAGACCGGGAGACGCGGAGACCAGCAATAATGTTGCTGTCGGAGGAGATGCAGGGTGAGGGAGATGCTGGAGGAGGGTTTGGGAAAACATCAGGGCTAGTGAAGTGAAGAGTGCAATCCCTCTTCTGCAAATTTATCTCACAGGAATAAAAGCATCCATGAGTAAGAGTATATATGCAAAGTTGTTTCAAAAGGCACATCAATAGGAGAGCTGAATAAATCATAGTACACTCATACTGAAAGGATTATGCAGACATTGAAAATGAGTTAATATGAAGTCCACTAATTTGGAGAAATTTACAAAGTGTGAGACAAGCAAAGTACAGAGAAGTGGATAAAATAATTCCATTTGTAAAATAATAATGACTTTCTCCATGGAACCTGGAAGGGGGGATGGAAGGAGAAAGGAGAGGAGTAAATCTCTCAAAACCCCCAAATCATTCTGACTTAAAATGAACACACACACACGTAGTGTGTTTGGAAACATGTGCTCGTACGATGTGATCCTGTTAAATCCTGTGGCGATGCGTAAAGACAGGCATGGAAGAATGGTCAGGAAATCATCATTGCCGGGTTGAGACGGTTCAAGTAGTTTCTTTCTCCTGTTTCTATGTCCTGTTAGAAGTTACAGTGAACAGCATTTTTATAGTAATAATGTATCTTAGAGCCTTCAGCCCAGCCCCACACAGGGGCCACGAACTGCCCTCCCATGAAGGGCTGTGGGAGTAGCTCAGATGCCCTTCTTAGTCTGTTACTTCGTTGCCGACAGAAAACCTGAGACTGGGTTATTTATAAAGTAGAGATTGGTGGCTGCCAAGCCCAAAGGCAACATGGCGGAAGGCAGAACTTCCGGTGGGGCAGGGTGGGTCTGTATCCTGTGCCCACATCTACCTCCGGCCTCTCCTTGTACACGCAGCAGAACTCACACATGGCCTGGCCCTGGGACACCGTAGCGGGGTTAAGTTTTCACGGAAGATCTTGACAAAAGTCCCAACACGCGGAATTGTGGGCAGCAGCCAATCGTCCCCACTAGCACCAAATTCCAAAACACGACACTTGGGGAGGTAATGACCCAGGTTATAATATGCGCCTTAGGAGAAAACTCAGCCTTAAGGTATGAAATCCCTTCTAGGCACCCCTGTCATCACCCCCTTTCGGCCCCATGGCCCTCTTTGGGACCCAGAGCGTGGTGTCTTGAGCCTCAGTGGTGACTTGCACAGGGTCCCATCCCTGGCCCAAGTCTGGGCTGTTGCCGCAGCCACCTGGGAGTCTGTGGAGGAGCTGGGCCGTCTTGCTTGGGCCCCAGCTCTGCTTCTCTCATTTTTGGTTTAATTCCTGACTTTCCCTGAATACATGCCCGGTGGTCCTCCTCAGGTACCTCAGGAAACGTGCTGTTTCTCTTATGAAAAGTTCCTTCTCAAAACCTCACTGCTCCCTTCATTCCGAGTTTCCTGAGTCACCTTCTCGGGGTAAGCGTGTTCTGTAAGCTCCCGAGCTCACGTTGCTTTTTGCTTTCCTGTGGCCATGCCGTCCGATGTTTCTCTTGTTCTGAGGGTTCGGTTATTTGGGCAGGGCTGGGAGGAGGCTTCCCGAGAACCCAGAGAGCACACACCAGGCAGGGCAGAGAAAATCCACAGCAAAGACCTCCAGGAGGAGCATAGGGTGGGAACCAGACAGAGCAGAGAGACACGCCACCCTGGAAGTCAGGAGCAGAATGAACAGAGAGGAGCCCAGAGTGAGCGAGTGGGCAGGAGCCCGAGGCGGGTCTGCAGGCCCAGCCCTCTGAAAGGTACAGGACCAGGAATTTGTGCAGCATGAAGGTGCACACTGGAATGTCACGATCGAGGGTCGGTGTGGCTGGGAAGAATCAGGGAAGGTTCTATGGAGTTCAGACTCTAAAGGGATGCTAGAGATTGGCTAGTGTTCTTTTCTTTTCTTTCTCTCTCTCTCAAGTTCTCTCTCTCTTTCTCTCTTTGAAAGCACATACATATTTTGAGTAGCTGTATCATGTGCCAGCTGAGAAGGATCTTAGAGTTCGTCTGGCTCTGTACCCCTCTGGCCCCTCAGAATTACCTGGTGTACCAGGCAGTTGAGTTTGGATATTGCTATTAAATAAAGAAGAGAAGGTTAAAATTTCACATTGATTCTGTTGGCGAGAAATCCCTACTTACCCTCCTTTGCATGTGGGTCCCATCTCCCACTGTCAACTCCTTTTGCCCACTAGGACTAGTGACTGGGTCACCATGGTGACATGTCTGGTCTGGCTTGGGTGACTGTCCCTACAGATTGTGTGGGTCAGTACTACGGATGGTTGTGGCCAGGCTGAAGCTCGAGTACCCTCTGGGTGGAGATGTCAGCCTAAGAACGTTAGGGAAGGACCTTGAGGTTCCTAACATCCCTCCTCTCAGCTGCGTCCCAGCCATGCCTCGCACTGTGGCCTCAGACAGCTGGTCTTCCTCTCTCTGATGACGGATTCATGCCCTCTCCCTTGAGAAGCTTGTACTCTTACTGGGGCAGGTTTCTTTTCTTCTTCTCCTTCTCCTTCTCCTTCTGCTTCTCGTTCTCCTTCTCCTCCTCCTTCTCCTCCTCCTTCTCCTCCTCCTTCTCCTCCTCCTTCTCCTCCTCCTCCTTCTCCTTCTCTTCTTCTTCTCTTCTTCTCTTCTTCTCCTCCTCCTCCTCCTCCTCCTCTTCTTCTCCTCCTCCTCCTCCTCCATCAAATAGGACTGCTACTAATTTAAGGTGCGATGGAATATTTAAGCTGGAAAAAGGCATGCAGATTAGTGTAATGAATGCCATGTACCGTCTTGTGCTGTTCCCATGGCATCTCCCCACCCGGCGGGTCACCTCTGCCTGGACTCCAGTGTCTGTCATTCTCCTGCATTCGTTCGTAACGCCTGGGCCTCTGAGTACCATGCTCTGTAGATGTGGACATTTTCATACATTGCACAGAATGCTCGCTCTTTTCTACTTCCTTTTGTCATTTCGTTCTTGATTTCTACTCACAGTCATGTGGAAGAGATTTAGCTCTTGTCTCGCCATATAAATAATTGTGCCTTGAATACGTTTGTGCCTGTGTCAAAGAAGGCAGTAGATTTTCTGGACCGTAGCGTGTGCACGTCTTCCGCTGACCGCACAGGCCCATGTTACTCTCCGTGTCCGTGTCAGTCTACACTGCAAACATCCCTGTCCCTCATCGCACCTGCACTTGGCGTCACCAGACATAATTCGTTATTTGCCTGATGAGTATGAAAAGTAGCATTTCAGTTTGTATATTTTTCTGATTTCTAATAAGCTTGATCTTTTAATCTTCATATTGAAATGAGTTTAGTGTGTGTGTGTGTGTGTGTGTGTGTGTGTGTATGCGTGAATTACCTGTTCACATTTTTTGCCCATTTTTTCGACAGGCCATTCGTGGTGTTCTGCACGTAGTTTTGTACATTCTGGGAAGTTGGTTGTATGGTTTGCAAATGTCTTCTCTCATCGTTCAGCTCCTGTTTTTCACCTTCAGTGGAGTCTGGGCAAATGGAAGCTCGGAACTTTTCCCATGGTGCTAAGCTGTGGCCGCACGTGGTGCGGAGTGGGAGCTGGGCAGCAGTCGAGCAGTGGCTCTGGCCACGAGGTGCTGTGGCACCCTTAGCCTCAGCCGAGGGAGCCCTGATGTAGGAAAAGCAGCTATGCAGACTGCAGAAAAGGAGCAGCTGTGTTCTCTGCTTAGCGATTTTCTGGGCACTTAATGTACTACTTTGAATCCCATGGTAATATTTGCAAAAAGCCTCAATCGTAGGATAACTTAATTAAACATTACTTACAAGAGTTTAATATTCATTATTTGGCTTCAATTACTGTCTTTGTCCCCTCCCCTCTCTCTCCCCCACTGGAGTGCTCTCTCCCCTCTCTTGTTCAGAGGGCCTAATTAGACTAATGGCTGCTACTTGCAGTGACCTTATGCCTGTTAAAAACACAGGAAATAAAGGCTCTCTTCAGTTTACCTTCCCCAGTGGTCTTTGCATGTGGTGGCCCCAGCTCCTCGAATTCATGTTTCTTTCCTATTTCCAATGCCTGATCCCATTTGAGTCGCAGAGCAGAATTAATGAGTGTGTTTGGAAAGGACTTGGCAGCCAGACTGCAGCAAATACAAGAAGGCTGGGGCACTGGCGAGGAGGAGGAGCTGGAGGAGAACTCTGAACCTTCCCGTAAGGACTCGCAGCTCAGTCTGCTGCCAGGCTGGCCGGAGAGGCATTGGAAGAAGGGCGTGTGCTCACAACCCCAGCTCTCCTTTCTTTCTTCCCCTGTTGGGGGCTTCATGGCATCCTTGGCTCTCCTCTACGTGGGTCACTTCAAGGCTTTTTGAGTCTGCGCCATGGCCCTGCCTGCTCTCTCCACCTGTTGCCTCGGTTCAAACCCCACGGGAGGCCTGGTTGTTGCAGGGCTCCCAGCCCATGTTGGGGAGGAAGCCAAGTGAAGGGTTCATTCTCTGCTGTGGCTCAAAGGTCGGTCGATGTCTCCGTGCAGGTTCTGGACATAGTCTGGGCACCACAGGGTGCAAAAGTGGAGCCAGAGGAGCACTGCAGAACCTTTGCTGGGCACCTGCTATTCTCTGTACATCAGATATTGTGTCCCTTTTCCTGGGGCCACCACGGCGGGTTATTGTACACTGGGATGGGAGGCTTAGAGGGACAGGGTATTGTATGCTCCCACAGTCTGGGCACTACGAACCCAGCGTCAAGACGTCAGAGAGCTGAATCCCTCCCATAGACTTGTCCAGAGGGTCTCTGTCTTTTATAGCTCCAGGGCTGACCAGTAGCCAGGGCATCCCTTGGCTCGTGATGGCTTCACACCAGTCTTTGCTCTGTCTCCACTCGGTGGTTTCCCTTTTTGTGTGTCTGTCCAAATCTCCCTCCTCTTATAAGGAAGCAGGTTAGAGCCCAGCTCTAATCCAAGCTGACTTCATTTTCACTTGATCATCTCTGCAAGAATCCTATTTCCTGAAAGGCACATTCAGAGGGTCCAAGTGGACAGGTTCAAGCTCATCTCATAATCACACTTTAAGCTGACTTCTATGCCTTCAGAAAACTGGGTGGGGCCTAGCGGCAGTTGGTTGCTGACAGTTACGATGTTGGTATAAGATGCCCTTGGTCGGTTTAAGGAGGAAGAATTGTTGGGCAGTGGACTTAGGGAAGACGGGGAGGTAACAAGTATTTCTTCTCTTCATCACTCCTTGCCTCAGTGGGAAGTTGTAGTTTCTAGCTGTCAATCTCATTGCTTGCTCACCCTATGGCTAGTCTTAAAAAAATGAATAAAAATCTTCGAATCATTGTTAAAAAAAAATTCAACAATGCAAATCAACAAGCACACACACAAAACCCGACAAAAAGACCCCTCGGCACATCAAGAAGATGCTGATACCAAAAGCTGAAAGCTTTTCCATAATGCAATGAAATATATTAAATTCAATAGACATCAAAGGAACTTTGGGAGCAATCGCCGCGTTTCCGAAGTAAACAGGGCTTTCAAAAGAAACAAAAACAGCGCTGGGATCTTGGGGTGGGGGTGCATTTTGAGGGGGCAAAGCACGGAATCCCCAGGCTTTTGATCAAAGGGTGAATTCTTTAAAAAGTGGTAATAAATGAAGCCTTGAAAACTGTTTTTGATCTGAACTGCCCCAGGTACAAATACTGACTGCAAATGACAAATCCATTTCCAAATAAGGGAGGCCAGTGATTCTCGGTCCCCAGCCTTACATTCTGCAGGTTCTTCAAAATGAGGAAAGAATTCCAGACAAAGGGATCCAGATAAGTAAAATACAGCCTCGTGTGGGCTGTAACCCGCTAGAGGGCCTTTGTCTGGAACGGTTTAATGACAGTTCCGGCAGCCTCAATCTTAGAGACAGTAACATTTTACAATTTAAATATAAGTGTGTGTGTGTGTGTGTGTGTGTGTATGGATGTGTGCATACCTCTTTGTGCACCTGCATGTCGTCCAGGAAGGAGGAAGGCTGCTCCCATGGGTGCAAACACTGTTCTATGGGATTAATGTCTTCTCTCAAGGACGTTGGGCACATTTACTGTGGGGTTCTCTGAGATCATCCAGGTTTAGAGTCCTGCAGGCTGGAGTCACTAAGACTTCCTACTGTGGGTCAAATATACTGGAGACATGCACACGTTAAGTGGCTTGCCCAGCACCACACGGATTAAATATAAGTGTGTGTGTGTGTGTGTGTGTGTGTGTATGGATGTGTGCATACCTCTTTGTGCACCTGCATGTCATCCAGGAAGAAGGAAGGCTGCTCCCATGGGTGCAAACACTGTTCTATGGGATTAATGTCTTCTCTCAAGGACGTTGGGCACATTTACTGTGGGGTTCTCTGAGATCATCCAGGTTTAGAGTCCTGCAGGCTGGAGTCACTAAGACTTCCTACTGTGGGTCAAATATACTGGAGACATGCACACGTTAAGTGGCTTGCCCAGCACCACACGGATTCGTAACGTGGCTTTTATTCACCAGTGTAGGTAGCTTTGCACTTCAGCCCTTTCCTTTCCTTACAGCTCTTTGAGGAATAAGAGGGTTTTCTGGGGCAATCATGTACATCTGTGACTCCCGGAGTAAGGTTTCCAAACCTGGACTGTCATCAGATCATCTGGGGTGCTTCTGGAAACACAGGCTCCTATGCCAAGGGAAGCCGCCAGGAACAGCTAGGAGAGAGATTTGTAGGGGACCCTTCTTGGTGACTAGTGAGAGTGAAGTGGACGGTATATAAAGCAGGTCAGGGTTAGCAGTCTGAGAAAACTTCCAGAGTGGCTGTACTGTTTCAGATGCCCACGGCAGTATGTGAGCATTCCAGTGCCTCCACTGCCTCACCCACACTTGGCATGATCGGTCTTCCCAACGTCAGCCTTTCCAGTGCTTGTGAAGTGGTAATTGCTGGGTAGTTTCATTTGAATTTCCCTAATGACTGATGTTAGGGAAACTGAGCATCTTTTCATGTGTTTATTTGCCATTTAATTCTTGTTCAAATCTTTCAGCAATTTGTAGATGAGTTGTTTTCTCACGATAAAGGCTTGCGTGTTTACATGAGTGTTCATGGAAGCTTCACTTGTAATCACCTCAAACTGGCAACAACCTAAATATTTACTAGCAGGTGAGTCGGTAAACAAACTCAGCAATAAAGGCACATGGGTGCTCACAACAACAGAACTGAATCTTGAAGTCAGTGCACCGAGTGACTGGAACCAGACTAAGAAGAGCACATGCCGTGTGCTTCAATATATGTGCAACTCTAGAAAACACAATCTAACCCTTAGTGACAGAAGAGGGGTTGGGGTGGCCGCACGAGGTTAGGAGGGGCAGGAAAGGGTGAGAAAGAATGATATAAAAAGGCAGGAGGAAATTTGGGGTGATGATTTCAGAAGAATATACACATGCCCAGGCTTATCAAATTATTCACTTTGAACATGTATTTTGAGCATCCCAAAAAAAAAAAATCTTGATTTGAATTCTCTGTCTACCACTTCCTGGCTGTGCAGGTCTGAGAGCCAAAACCCAGAGCATCGCCTTCTCTGCACCTTGGTTTCCTGCATGCGTACAAATGGGGCAATAACCAGGAAAATATCACCCTAGTGCCCTTGTGAGGCTTAAATGAAGTAAGCAAATAAATGAAAGTGCCCAGCTCAAAGTAGGTCTCAATAAATGTGTTTTCATTTCATTGTGAATCTCCCAAGAATCCCTAAAAGAGAGGTGGTTTGCTTTTGGAGGGAAGCTGAGATGGGGATTCTGGAGTGTGTGCGTGTGTGTGTATGTATGTGTGCATGCACTGGCATGTGTGCACACACACGTGCATGTGTGCACACGTATACACACAGGTACCCGTGTGAGGCTGACATTGACCAGTTGGCATGGAGGACCCAGAGGACTTTGGGGAAAGGATTAGCGTTACCACCCACATTCCCTCTCTCGGAAACTCCCCGCCAGTGTGCATTAAAGAGCAGCCCCAGCTCCCGTGAGGGGTTGTGGTGACTGATGTTTATCTCCGTCCTGCATCAGGGCTACAGGCTGGAAGCTTCTCTCTGTTGTCCTTTGTCGTACTGCTTGCTGGTTAACCACTCAGATCTTGCAGCCAAAAGGCAAGGGAGGCAGCCAAAGTGGGAGTTTCATTTAGTTCCGCCTTTCCTCCCTTCCTTGCATCTTCCTCCCCCTCGTAAGTGCTGTGCCCTGGCTCTATTGTCCCGTGAGCTACAAAGGCTCCCCGGGTGTACGTCCAGCGGGACTGAGACACATGAGCATGCACACACACACGCGCGCCTTCCAGCCGGGCTGGGGTGATGGATTGTGGCGTTTCAAAGTCTCCTTATCGCGGCGGTGCACATGTTCTGGGGCACGTGTGCCCGGGCGAGTGCAGGGAGAAGGCAACAGGGAGCCCCAAAGAGGAACTGAGCTCCTGGCTCCCCTCGTCCCTGCCTTCTTTGTCTAGATGAAATTCTAGATGCTGCTGGGTGTTTTGTCAGCAAGTCTTTTGCAAAATAAATGGAGGTAATAGCTTAAAAAAATAAAAAAGCCGCTTTGTTCCGTATTTAGCCTATAAAGAGGGTATGTACATGCAGGGGAGGGGAGGCCTGTGCCCCTCGTGGTCTCTCTCGATGGGCCTCCTGTCCCACAGACAAGGAATGACAGCCGAGAAGGGAGGACACAGGTGTTCATGGAGTGCCTGTCGTGTGTGGGTCCTGTCATGCAGTATGCTTGCCTGAATCCTGGCGCCTCCTGGGTGTAGTTGGTAGTCAACACTTACTGCTGGGCCTGACGTGAGCTTAAAGCTGGGGAGTTTCGCCTCTATCCTGTGTAAATCTCAGACGTCTGGTGAGAGGAAATGACCCTCACCCAGCAAGTGCAGGGCCCCGGCGCGGGCAGCCAATGCAAGGCCGCGTCTTGAATCTAGAGGGCACGGCGTTTTCCCAGTGAACCAAAGCCTTCCTCCCCTCCTCCTTTTAAATGTATTTACTGGCTTCATTAAAGACACACTCTGCTTACTATTTGGCTGCAGGGTACACAAACAGAATTAAAACTAAACAAAAGTAAAAAAACTGCAATCAGTTAAATAAGTTTGTTCGTCCTGGAAACAGCTCTGTAAAAGAGGGTGCAGCATCTCCCCAAAGACAAGAGCAGACATTTGTTGGGGTGCTCCCTGCAACTCCACCTGCCCCACCTCCCATCACTCTTCCCGATGTGGTGAATGTGCCATGTTCACTTTTCTGGAACTTTCCATCCTCCTTTACCATACTGCCATCCCACCTCCCCAGCTCACCCCAGTGACTGCAACCTAGGAGAGTCCCATGTAGGTACTTGTCCAAACTGTCACCTCCGGGAATGCACCTTGATGGGGATTTTCCTAATCAGGGCTACTCTGTGTGAAGTGTCACCGGCTAAGCTACGTCCTGTACTCACACGGTTAATAGCACATGTATCTTCTACGCGTCTTACTGCAAACTGCCCTTCGGCAACACGGTGGGTGTGGTGGCTGTTTTAGTGATGAGGGAGCTGCAACGTGGTTCAAGAATCTTTCAAAGATGTGCTAAGGTTCAGACAGAGGCAGAACCAGAATCCTGACCTCAGTAGTTGTGGCTCCTGATACCTTTCCTCAGGTCCTGGGGCAATGCATTTTTGGGTCAGAACTCCAGGTGCGTGGTGTGAGCCGACTGAGTATTGTAATACTTGCACTGGAATCATCCTGGCAAATTCAGGTGTCCAGTCTTTGTAATTATGCTGCACCGCTGGCTAGGAACCCACCGAATGTGAGCCCTGAGCTTGGACAGGGGGTGAGGGCAGGGTAGGCTCTGAGTGGAGCAGAGAGGTCATGGCAGATGTAGATTTTGGGGAATTCTGCCTCCTTGGCCCCAGTACCATCTAAACCAATGCGACTTTCTCACTTTGGTCACAAGATGGTTCTCTAAAGTACACAAAGCCTATAGGCCTTAAAAGACATCTGCCTTGTTTTTCTTTTTTCCTCTTTCTTTCTATTTTTGAGATATTTTTTTCTATAGGGTGTGTGCCCTCACCAGAGAGATGGAGAGAGACAGAGAGACAGAAATTGAGAGCCCCCATCCCCCAGGGGAGATGGTCACACCACAGTCCCTTCTTTATTCTCCTGGGATCTTAGGCACATGTGCCCAGCATGAGTTTGAAGCTACCTGGTCCGGGACTCGAACTGTGTTGGCCATGTGGGAGTTCTGTGATGTTACCACTACAACATCTGCTGGTTCTAAGATATATCGGTTTTAAATTTATTTGCTAACTCACATGTGTGATGCATTTTTAGCTACTGTTTCTAAATGCATAGCTAAAGCAGGAGATTGCCCGTTTTGCCTGGGCAGCCTGGCCCCTAGTTGCTGGCTAGCCCCAAGGGACCAGCAGCCAAGGAGAGAGGAGGAGGAGGATTAAAAGCTAGATCTGCACATCCTCATCAATCGAAAAGGAAATGCTTCGCTCCCAGTTCACTGGAGTAATTCTGTACTGCGTTCTTTAAGGAAGGCAATTTCATTAATATTTAATAATAGTAATGGTATCAATGGTATTACTAAACCCAGTCCAAACACAAAGCACTGTGGTTTGCAGCGTTCCCACGGAACGGCCACAGGCACCTCAAACTGAACTCGTCCGGGCCGAGCTGCTTTCTCTGCCGTTCCTATCTTATGCTGGTCCCAACTCAGGAACTGTCACCATTTTCAATCGTCATGTTCCAGCTAGACACTCTGGAGTGATCCCAGGTGCCACATCCAGGTGGCCTCCCCGTGAAGTCAGTTTCTGCTCTAGTTCTTTCGGTGTAGCCATTTTCCCATTCACAATGCCCACCCTTCAGCACATGCCAACACGGTGGGTCTTGGTGGGAAGCGGGACCCAGATTTCTTGTGGATTGCAAAGCTGGACTTGTGCTCCGAGGACTCCAGCCACTCAGCTTTGTCCCATGTCGGGACGATTGGATACTCCCACAGGGACAGGAATCTGGAATAAGTACTGCAGTTACATGGCCAGGCGTACTGGTCCTGGGTCTGTAGTGGCAGAGCCTTCAGCCGCGCCAGGAAGGGTGGTCCTGGCAGCCATGGCCATGCGGGATTCCAGCCAGCTTGCAGTGGGCAGGGTGCGCCCCGCATTCCACTGAGTGGGTGTAGCTGGGGTCCTGTACGGCTGAGTAGTTGTTGCTGGGGTCCGGCCTCCTTACCTCGCTGGTTTCTACCCACTTCTCTGGTCCGTTCCGCGAGCTCCCCAGGAACATTATAATCATTGTCTTTAAGCTAATGGGTGGGTTTCTGTTGCTTGTGATCAAGGACCTGACTGGCCACACTCCTGCCTAGTGAGCTCCTGTCATGTGCAAGACAAGCCCAGGATGTGGAGCGGCCTTGGACCACATGCCTCGGCCCTCAGAGCGCTGGGTGCATGTTCGTGCTGTCTGGAAGGTGGTTGGACCACACCAGGGCAGGTTCCCAAGCTAGTCAGAGTCCAAGAAGAATGCAGAAACTTCAATGCACTTAAAGCATTTAGAGAAGAGAAACATTTAGTTGCAGAGAAGTTTTAAAAGGAGTGACTCACCAAATAAAAATTGCAACAAATTATGAGGCGGGGGGGGGAGAAAAAGTAACACTGTCTGTTGTCCGTAGCCTGTTCCTGGCGGGTGAGCCACCGTTTTCTCATGAACCTCGTGTTTCCCTAGATCAGGGCCGATCTACGGTTGTCAGCTTTGAGAAGCCAGGAATACAGGAACGCTCAAGGCTGCTTTAGTTTTGAAAGTGAAGCCAGGCAGGGAAGCCCGGCTTTGCATTGCTGTGTACGCAGCGGTGAGTCATTCGCAGTGGTCTCGCTCGCATTCATGGGCTGTCAGGAGTCCTGGATCGGTCAACACCAACTCAGCTCCTGAGAAGGCTCGGCCTTGGGTTTCTGGGAGCCTTGGGTTGCAAGGCCCTCCTCAGCTGATCCGTACGTAAGCTGTTTCATGCATGATATTTAACATACCTTGGGTTGGCCCCATGGTCCAGTGGTTAAGGGAGCCAGATCCCACATGGCCAACTATGTGGTTTGAATCCTAATGCTGGTGGCTTGAAAAACACACCGGGTACATGTATGTGGATGCCCAAATTCCTGACGGGGTGGAGCGGAACAGGGAACGCAGCAGGACCATGCCCTAGCGGGGGCTGCTCTCCCCCTTTCCCTCTGTCTCTCTGCTTCTCTCTGGTGGTGAGTGCATGCACCCTCGGGCAACGAAAACAAATAGAAAATGCTTTACTTAATATGTATCATGGATCTGCTGATGTTGAGCTCAGGACCAGCAGGGCCGGAACTCACGCCTGACAAGCTGCGTTAGCACAAGTTTTCTTTATAAGGCACATCACAACCGTCTTGAACTTAGGAACACTAGACCACATTCCAGCCCTGCCCTGGGGGTGGTTTTAAACAGTGAACTCACTAATGGCACAAAATGCGGAAGACGTGGCACTGCATAGACCTCGAGAGGACACTTATTCCCGGTGTGAGAGCTGAAACAGGCAGAGTGCCTGCTGCTGTGCTGGGCTCCAGCCTGGGCCAGGCACGCCAAGGGCTCTGGACCACACCCGGCACGTGCGCTGCTCTCAGCCCCTCACAGGACCAAACAGCTGTGCTCTCAGGGCAGTGGCTCTCACGGTGGGCCCCGCCCTGGTTTCCAAAACCACTTCCAGCTCCACGCCTCAGAAGTCTTTCCATTCTGTAATACGGAGATGTTATTTGACTCCTTCCTCTGACCCTCTCGTGAGTGTGAACTGGAACTCCCAGCAGCCACAGGCTGTCTGAGGATGCTGTCATTCTACTGGACCCACATCCATCCCACACACAGTTGTGGCTAGAGTCCTGGAGGGGGGGATGGCCACACTGCAACCCCTTCTCCTAAGCCCTCCTCTTGGGATTTTGGGCATGCACACATATGCACCTGGTGTGAGTTTTAAGCAAGTGGATCTGGAACTCGAATTGCAGCCGACTGTGTGGGAGCCCAGCAACACAACCAAACACCATCTGCTGGCCCCCTTTCCTCCCCAACACGTGATACCACAATCCATCCCCTGCCTCTGCCAGCCAGGGGCAAGGGCTGTGTGTACCTGGCGTGTACTGGAAGGCCTTAGGATGTGACCCGGGCTTCCTACGTGGCTTCAGCGTTGTAGGATGGTGTGTTACCGTGGCAACACCATGGCAGGCCTGTTGGAGTATAGAACACATCTTACCCTTAGGGCATCTCCAACTTACCGTGGGCCTACTGGGATGTAACCCCGCAGTGAGTCGAGAGTTCCCTGAAATTTGCACTGCCTCCTCTAAGGGAAAGCCCTCTGGTGGTCACCTCTGAGCTGGTCTGTCCTCACCTCAGCCTTTTGCAGTGTCCAGACCTCCTCCTATTTGGCATGATTCTGCAGGCTTCTCTCCCTGACCTCTGACCTCTCTGTTTGGCCCCCTTATGCCCCTTGACCTTGTTAGGACATGACCCCTGTTGACTTGGACCTCTTCCCTGGCCAGCATGCCATGACTTTGGGACAGAGGTGGCCATCCTTTCTGACCTTCACTCCTGGTGGTGTTCTTGTTGGGCAGGGCAGGAGTCCTGAAGTTGAAGGCCTGGGCGAAACGGCCCATGTGCTGGGTCAGCACCGCTGCCTCTGGTTCCACAGACCGAGGCTGGGGCAGAGCTGCTGCTTCTCCAGGCCCGTGTCCTCCTCCTCCTCACTGCATCTTCCTCTCCTTGTTCTCACTCGGCTTTATCCAAGCAGGCAGCCCAGTGGGTTGTATCAGTAAGAAGCAATCCAAAGCAGCCAGAATCCTTGCAATCAATATGTAATTGCATCAGGGTTACTCCGTTACCTCGGGCTCCCGCGCTGTGTGGCAGAGGCCTCCCGGTTCCAGCTGTCATTCCTCAGCCCTGCCGTGGGCACCGGAGGAGGGGCCTGCGACAGACCTGGGCCCCGGGTCAGGGCCAGACTCCAGGGGTCAGCCCTGGATGTGGAGTCTGGTGGGCTGACTGGGATCAGGCAGTGGGACCACTGAGTCTAGGGCCCAGAAGGAGACAGTTTAGAGAGACTTCTGTGGGCAGAGGACCCTGCCCCACCAGCCCCCAAGCCACCTTAACTGACATTTGTGTCATACTTTTATTTATTTTTTTAAGTTTGCTTGTTTATTTCTTCTACAAGCGAGAGAGATACATAGGAGACAGAGAGACAGAGACAGAGAGCACCCCCAATGGAGTCTTGAGGCTGTGATTCAGCTCCAGCCTTTAGCAAGCCCTGGGTCATGTGTAAACACAGGCCTGGTGTCCTCGCGGGTCTCCAGACTTCAAGCTGGACCCTTCCCACGAAGGTCGGCCTTCATCAGAGCGTGTTGAAGAGGACAGTTACTGTCCGTGGAAGCAGCTTGCCAGGGCCCAGCATCAGCATTGTTACGGTGGGGATTGTGAGGTTAGTGCTCTTCAGAGGCGCTCCGAGCATGCAGCTGGCCGCTGGTCCTGGGCAGGCTCCGTGCAGGTTAAGTAGCTGCAGAGGTGGGCTGGGGGGGATGTCGAAGCAAGGCCACTAGGTGGGTCTTAGTGAGAAAAGGAAATTAGAACCTTCCGATCCCATTTCACGGGACGACCTAGCAAGGCCCGGGAGGTTAGCGCTCGTCTGCGATGGTGTAGCTAGTTAGTGGAAGGCCCGAGGCTGCCTGCCAGCTCTGCCGCTCTGCTGTCAGCGCGTCTCCGTCAGCTCAGAACCTGCCACCCTGCCCACGCCCTCTAGACTCATTACCTGACCCCGTGCAGTGCAGAGGCCACCTTGATCCAGAACCAGGGTTGCCGTCTGATCTTCGGTTTGTACCGCATAGAGTGCCCTGCCCGGGACTTTGCTGCTGGTTAGGCAACATCCTCATTACCTCTGGCTTGTATTTATGTCAGAGGCGCCTGTCACCATGTCACCTTGGCACCTTGATCACATATTTAGCTGTCAGATGCACGCGCTCCGGGCTGACAGTCTGCCATGTGTACAGAACGCACCATTCTTCATGATGGGTCTCTGATCCCAACTGTCTCTGCTCTGTGTCTGTACCTGGGGAGGGGACTTCTATATCTGCAGCAAGTCCCCTTCCTCTTCTCCAAGAAGGAGCTGTGGATAAGACCCAGGGGGAAGACCTTGAGCTAGAGGCTGGGGTGAGGGGGGCAGAGAGCCTCATTCCCGGGGGCCGCCTGGGGCAGAGCGGCATGAGTGTGGGCAGCAGGGGCTGCAGGAAGTCGGGACTGAGGTGGCAGCAGCTCCAGCTGGCAGTGGCCAGGGGCAGGGCTGGCGCAACAGGTGGGGGTGGCCGCCCCTGCTCCCTGCACTTCCTAGCAGTGGCCTCTGGAGCTGTCTCCTGAGTTGCTGTCCCAACAGTTCCAAGAGGCATTTCAGAGTCCTCGGTTTCTTCTCCCAAGACAGAGAAAGGGGGGCCACTGCAGTCATTACCCTCAGGCAGCGCTGGCTTCACTGTCGGTTTGCTCCCTAAACTCATTCATTCATTCAGCAATGCCTGGCCTTTCTAGCATACAGGAACTGGCAAAAAATATTTGGCTTCAGAACCAGCAGATGGCGTAATGGTTATGTCACTGGACTCCCATGTAGTTGACTGTGGTTCGAGTCCCAGACCTGGCAGCTTAAAACTTAGCTGGCTCATGTGCATGTGTGCCCAAGAGCTCAAGAGGAGACTGGAGGAGAAGGGATTGTGGCATGGCCATCCCTTGGGGGAGTGATTTCTTGTTTTCTCTCTCCCTCTCTGTCTGTCTGGCAAGTGCACGTACCCTCAAAAAAAAAAAAAAAAATTGCTTCATTTGGAGGGTTAAAATGCTGATTGAAAAACCCTAATGGAGACCAGCAGTTGGTGTAGTGGCTACATCACTGGACTTCCATGTAGTTGACCATGGTTCAAGTCCCGGACCTTGTGGCTTAAACTGTGTGCATGCCCAGGATCCTGAGAGGAGAAGGGATTGTGGCATGGCCATCCTCTCGGGGAGTGATTTCTTTCTGTCTGTCTCTCTCTGTCTTTCTTGCTAGCACACATACCATATAGCAAAAATCCTCTCCGAAAACAAAAACAAAACAAACAGACAAATAAAAACCCTAGTGGTGATGGTGGGGTTAACCCAGATTTTGATTGCCATGAAATTTTGCCAGTAAGTGTTCGAGCATGTGATCAGTCAGGTGCGTGGCAACCAGGTGCGGGGCCACAGACGTAGCTCGCCAGGCCCAACCGCGGCGGCTTCAACTCACAGAGGTGCGACCGTAGGCGTGGGAACCAACCCGCTCCTCTCTGCTGAATTTGCTGGAGGACACTTGGGAGCTGGCCTGGGACTTTGAGGACATCTCTTGGTATCTGCTGAGACTCAGGGATCCCTCCAGTCACTGCTGTGGGGGCCCCGTGACAGCGGGGGTGTGCAACCCTCAGTCAGTGCAGTCTGCTTCTGTCTGGAATACTCGAGCCTGCTACTAGTGCTGGAAGGTTCTCTCTGCTCCAGCAGTGTGCTGCTCTGCGGAGTCTGCGAGCACTCGGCGTGAGCCTCACCCTTTGGTGTTCATGCTGAAACTCTGCGACTACTCAGCCGTTGTCCTGCTGGGTCGCCGCCCCTGGTCCAAGTGGTGTGTGTCATGTTTGCACATGAATAAACGGGACAAATGCTATTAAGGGTCCAAGAAAAAAGGCAAGAAAAATAGTCCATGATAAAGACAGAAAAGGGAGCAGAAATGACAGAGGATTGAAATGAAGGCAGATAGAATGTAGATGAAATCGAAGGAGACTTAAAGGGAGGGGCGTCAATACAATTCATACAAAGACCAGAAAAGGCAGGAGTTAACACTGTGAAAACTCTCATAGTTGATGGAAGAAGAATGTCTCTTCACCTTTAGAAGGAAAAGATTAAAAAGACGAAAGTGATGAGGAGATAGATGTGGAAGACAGAGCGGATCCAGTCGAGGAGTTGTAAGTATTGTCGAGGAATAAGCTGCAACAATTCCTACGGGAATGACACTCCAAGTCGTGATTAAAGTCCATGTGTACGGCAGTGTCCTAAGTGTGCAGGCAGAACACAAGTTTCTCTTTAAAGAGAACCGTATCTACACACGGCCTTGCTAACATTTTAAATGTAAGAGATGAAATATGGTGAGCAGACTGAAAGAAGGAAATAAAAAAAACAAATTGTTTGAGTGTATTCAGGGTCTTCGCAAAGGGCAAACATGCATATTATGAGAAAAACATGGATTTAATTTTTTTCACACTAAAAGAAACTTGTTATTTAATTCCATTTTTTTCATGATGTTTTGAAGTCCCCTCACATAGTCACAAGCATGACTATCGAAATGTCCTTCAGCTTCGCTGTGAGTACCCAAGGACACAGGACAGCTGTGTGGCACAGACCAGGCTTGGTGTTCATGAGGACATTTTGTTTTCCTTCTGGAGAGGTGGGGAGACAGGGCTTCCCTCCAGCCGGGCCATGGCGGCAGGCAGGCACGCGATGCACCCACGGCGGCAGGCGGGCATGAGATGAACACGTGCCGTTTCTGTCCTGGCCACTAACGCTGCTCTCGGATCTGCCCTCTTCCTCCTCTCGCTTCCTCTTTCTCTGCTCATCGGACAGCCTGATGCAGCTGCACAGTGAAGGACAGCAGGTAACCACAGAACGAGCCCAGGCTCCTGAAATATCTTGTGGAAGGCTGCCTGGGACCCTAGGTGGGCTCTGACAAGTGGGGAGCCACTGCGACCCTCAGGTTGTTCGTCACAGCAGTTAACCTGCTCCCGTGTAAACAGCCTGAGAGTTTTGAGGGAAAACGATCGTGATCCATGGTGTTTTTTCCCCAAGGTTTTTGCTATAGGTATTTCCACGGGAAGCGGAGAGAGACAGAGAGAAACAGAGAAAAGTGAGAAGTCAACGCCTGGGGGGTTGGCCATGCCACAGTCCTTTCTCCGCCACTCCCCTCTCAGGATTTGAACACACGCCTCACCTGATTTTCAAGCTGCTGGGTCTGGGACTTGAACAGTGCTAGGCCACGTGGGAGTCCAGTGCCTTGACCACCACACCATGTACTGGCCCCAATCCATGTGTTTTTAAATTGAGTCAGGCTGTCACCAAAGTGTGAGCAGAGAAACACAGCTTCAGAAATACGAGAGTTTAGAAGATACAACAGGCCCTTTTCTTTACTGAAAAAGAAAAAAAATGCTTACAGATACCTTCCAGTTGATGGAGACATGTGTCAAAACAATGAACTTGAACACGGGGACCTTATCAGGGCGGAGCTGGTGGGAGCACCAAGACCTGCTACGTTCTGTGTGCAGCCTAAATAATTCCATGAACACGGCTGAAAAGGAAGATGGAAAGTAAACCGTCATCTCCAAAGAGAAAAACTCCCAACATGATTCGGCCCTGGTTGCCCATTTTATCCCAGGAAACACAAACAAGTGGGGTTGGAGAAAGAGTATAACATGTTAAAAATCCCAGCTCCCCTGACAGGTAGAAGCAGGTAGATCCTGTTGATTTTTACATTGATTATTGAAGTTCAAAAATTATTTTCTAAAACTTAAAAGAGCCAGTGAAAAAATTTAAAATGTTTTATACCATACAAGTGTTTAGAGAGAAAAGAATCAAAATAATTCCTGGTCTCTTTACTAAATACAAATGTAAAAAAGAAAGCAAAGCTACAAGGTAAAAGCAAATAAGTAAAGAAAATCGGAAAAAGCAAGAAGTCCCACAGGCAGAAATAATAAAGGGAAGTGACAGTATGAAGTTCAGAAACAAATTGTGTGACAATAAATAAAAGGGTCGACCTTCTCATTAAAACACAGAGATTCTCAGATTAGGGCTGATAATAAATGTCAACTCTACGCTGTTTATAAGCTATAAACCTAATACATAATGGTTGACAGTGAATGAACTTGAACACGGGGACCTTATCAGGGCGGAGCTGGTGGGAGCACCAAGACCTGCTACGTTCTGTGTGCAGCCTAAATAATTCCATGAACACGGCTGAAAAGGAAGATGGAAAGTAAACCGTCATCTCCAAAGAGAAAAACTCCCAACATGATTCGGCCCTGGTTGCCCATTTTATCCCAGGAAACACAAACAAGTGGGGTTGGAGAAAGAGTATAACATGTTAAAAATCCCAGCTCCCCTGACAGGTAGAAGCAGGTAGATCCTGTTGATTTTTACATTGATTATTGAAGTTCAAAAATTATTTTCTAAAACTTAAAAGAGCCAGTGAAAAAATTTAAAATGTTTTATACCATACAAGTGTTTAGAGAGAAAAGAATCAAAATAATTCCTGGTCTCTTTACTAAATACAAATGTAAAAAAGAAAACAAAGCTACAAGGTAAAAGCAAATAAGTAAAGAAAATCGGAAAAAGCAAGAAGTCCCACAGGCAGAAATAATAAAGGGAAGTGACAGTATGAAGTTCAGAAACAAATTGTGTGACAATAAATAAAAGGGTCGACCTTCTCATTAAAACACAGAGATTCTCAGATTAGGGCTGATAATAAATGTCAACTCTACGCTGTTTATAAGCTATAAACCTAATACATAATGGTTGACAGTGAAAAATTAAAAGTAAGAGGCTAGGTGAAAGGCAGCAGGAGAGACATTCAGAATGCAGGAGTGACAATTTTAATATACCAGCAATAGAACTGGAAGCACAAAGGTAATTATGTAATATTGATGAGACATAAAATCCAGAATAAAAGTGTAGCGGTCATAAACCAAATAGTACATGGTGCCAGACAAGCGGATATCAAAATATTTAGAGTAAAAGCATCAGCATAGGAAGAGGACCGGACGGTGGTGCAGTGGTAATACGTGACATTGCAGGGTGGGACCCACACTGGAAAGGGTCTGGTTCAGATCCAGAGACCTCCCTGGAACACACGCATGTGTCCAGGCAAACACGTGTCCAGGATCTGGGCTGCCTGAGGCTGCGGTGGGGGATGTCTTTCTCTCATGCTCATCAAAGAAATGAACAAAAAATGTGGATAAAGGAAAATAAAAAGTATTTGCCCCACCATGGCAGATGAGATAAGAAAAAACAATTGAGGGAGTAGGGAACATGCATAATGGAATGAATAACTTGTATTTATTAAAAATGCGTTGCAAACTTGAACCTTATGAACAGATAATAAACCCTCCTTTCAACCATTAGAACAGTGACACAGGTGCAAAGAGAAGGTCGTTCAGTCCTGCACATCAGCATTTATAGAGCACGTACTCGCGACCACCACAAAGTAACAAGCACATAACCATAACAAAGGCTTTAAAGAGGGCACGCCTGAAATCTTGAAAACTAAAAACTTTTCAGTTCAATAGTGGCTGGGTTGGGACCAGCAGTTAGCGTAATGGCTATGTCGCTGGCCTCCCACGTAGTCGACCGCGGTTCACGTCCTGGACCCAGTGGCTTAAAACTCATGCCGGGCGTGTGTGCGTGCATGCCCAAGATCCTGAGAGGAGAATGGAGGAGAAGGGATTGTGGCGTGACCATCCCCCCTGGGGGGGTGATTTCTCTCGCTTTCTGTCTCTATGTCTCTCTCTGTCTGGCGAGCGCACGCGCCCTGTAGCAAACCCCCCCCCCAAAAAAAAAGTGGTTGGGTTAATACAGGTTCTATATAAACTAACAGAAATGAGATCACTTTATGCAAAAACTTCTAGGTTAAAGTCAAGTCTGTACAGAGGGGCAAACTCATAGGCTAAACGTTTCTCATTAAAGTAGGAGTAAAACATTTAAATGATTTAACAAGCGACTGAAAGAACCTACACATGCAATGAGGATACAAAACCAGGTGAGCTATTCCTGGATTAGAACAGCAGTAGAAGGGGCCAGGTGTGAGCGGTCACAGTGATGACCCACATGGGCAAGGCCCCGGTTCACGCCCCTGCACCCCTGAGCACACTGGGCCTGAGTGTGCCCCGATCCTGGCCGGATGAGGCTGGAGATGGGTGGAGGTGTGAGGACCCTGTGCATGATGCTGTCTCTCTTTGAAAAAATAGAGAACTCATATTCTTTGAAGAAATTAGAAGGAAAAGTTGCCAAAGAATTACCTGGTAAAAGATCTTGAATTTATGCTGTTCAGTTGATCAAACTTAAACATATATATCCTGAGTGTGCCCCGATCCTGGCCGGATGAGGCTGGAGATGGGTGGAGGTGTGAGGACCCTGTGCATGATGCTGTCTCTCTTTGAAAAAATAGAGAACTCATATTCTTTGAAGAAATTAGAAGGAAAAGTTGCCAAAGAATTACCTGGTAAAAGATCTTGAATTTATGCTGTTCAGTTGATCAAACTTAAACATATATATGGACCAGCAGTTAGTGAAACGGCTATGTCACTGAACTTCCATGTAGTTGACCGCAGTTTGAGTCCTGGACCCGGTGGCTTAAACTCCCACCAGGAATGTGTGCATGCGTGCCCAAGATCCTGAGAGGAGAATGGAGGAGAAGGGATTGCAGCATGGCCATCCCCGCAGGGGGTGATTTCTCGCTTTCTGTCTCTGTGTCTCTCTCTTTCTGGTGAGCGCATGCACCCTAT
>NW_006160006.1:1641075-1657208 GCF_000334495.1 Tupaia belangeri chinensis | reverse complement strand
TATATTATAAAAATAGATATTAGGTCATCAAGAAAGTCAGATAAATACATTTCCCCCTATAAAGGGGAAATGAACCATTTCCAATTACAAAAAAAAAGATGAGAAACCTCCCAGCTTAACCTTAATATTAAAACAAAAGTAAATAACTACTTGTTTCCTTCATGAAATGGAACCATCCCCATATTAAATGCCGTAAAATTATACCCATTGCTATATTAAAAAATACGATGTCACACGTGGTTAGGCATTATCAAGAATGTAGGAATAATTTGATGTTGGAAATTCTATTAATACAATCCGGGGATAAGGAAGGCAGAGAAAATCTCACTTAGTGCCCTAAAGACAGTTGATAAAGTAACAGCCATTCAAAAAATTCTTGGGTAAAAAGTAATAAAAACAAAAGTAATAAAAGTGATAAAAAATGATCCTTTATCATTTCAAACAAATACTATAATGATATTATACAAAGGGACTTCAAAAAGTGTATGGACAAATGAAATTAAAGTACAATTTTATTTTGGTGCAAAAAAATTTTGTATTTTATCTGTGCTTAGTGTAAATAAAATGGGCATCTCCCATGAACTTTTGGAAGACCCTGGAATGTGATAGAGCAGTGTGGAAGGAATGCCCACGGCAGCTGGAAAGGGCACAGGTGCCACACCACAGCTGTCACCCCGCCTCGTTCTGTGCACACTAGCTACACAGCAACTGAGAAGACACCGAAGTGTGCTATGGCATGGCTGTAAACCAAACGCCACGTACTGCCATGGCTGGCAAGGCACCAAGTTTGTTTTTGGTTGGAGGGTGCGTGCACTTGTGTGTGAGAGAGAGAGAACCCCCTAACGGCATGGTCACGCTGCAGTCCTTCCTCCTCCATTTCTCCCTCCTGTCAGGATTTTGGGCGTGCACCGGGTGTGTTGTTCAATCCACAGGGATCGGGATCCAAACCACATCGGCCATGTGGATCCGGCTTCTTCTATGTACCGTGCTGCAGGGCTGGTCCTCAAGTGGGTCCGGCTTCTTCTATGTACCGTGCTGCCGGGCTGGTCCTCAATGGGGTCCGGCTTCTTCTATGTACCGTGCTGCAGGGCCGGTCCTCAAGTGGGTCCGGCTTCTTCTATGTACCGTGCTGCAGGGCTGGTACTCAAGTGGGCCGTTTTGTCCCCAGCAGGCATTTGGCCTTGTTGGAGGCGTTTTTGGTTTGAAGACTAGGGTAGGGGTGGTGTGCCATTGGCGTCTGCTCCCAGAGCCAGGGTTGACGGAAGACAGCCTGCAGGAGAGGGCGCTGCCCTTGGGCTCCGACCAGCCATCCGCATCGTGGGTCCCGGAGCTGCTACTCTGCCACGCGGCACGCTGGTATCTGGCTCGATCTTACTTAATTCTCACAGAACCCTTACACAACGAGGACTTTCCTTCCACTCCTTGTACAGATGAGGTCATTGAGACATGGCGAAATTTGCATACGTTTTTCAGGGTCAGACAGATATTAACAATAGAGACAATCTGAACCCAGACATTGCAACTCCTTAGCCGACTGTGCAAGTGACCTAAAGTAGCATTTAAAACCACACCCACACACCGTGATCCGGCTTAATTTTATAAGACACTGCACATATTTACCTTAAGGTAAACAAATGCCTCTTGGTTGTGCATAGTCACCTTCCATGATGGGGTTTCTAAAGTGCTTATAATGAACACGCATTATTCCATAATCAGATAAAACAAAATCCGATAAGTCATACACGAGGATCAATGGACCAAAGCATATCTTTGTATTCTCACTTCAAAATTAAGAAGCCTGAGTAGGGGGTCACACTGCCTCTTCATCAATATGCATCAGAATGAAACCTCATCATTGAAGTCTCTGCACTAGAGTCCCTTTGGGTCAGAAATCCTAACTAAATCGGTTTCGGCAAAGAGTCTGGACAAACGGCTTCGTTAGCTTCAGGCAAGGCTCGATCTTGTGGCTCGCAGCGTTGGATCTGGCCCCCCGTTTTCTTTCTCCCTCTATTTCTAGACTCTGCTTCCTCAATGTGGGCTCTGCTGTCAGCAGGTCTCTCCTGTGTGTCTCATTCTGTCTGTCAGCAGGGACGAACACGTATTCCTAGTCGCGCTCTGAACTGGTCACTCTGGTTGGCCCTCCATAGGTCACATGGATGCTCTGACGGGCACAGCCTTGGTCTTGGGCCTCAGTTCTGAGACCAGGGATGAGCTCGACCACCCTGGTGTCCTGTGGTTCCTTAAATGGAGGATGGCTTTAGGAGATGTGGCTCCATTGAGAAATGGATCAACCAATGCGGGCCCATTACACGAAGGGAAGAGGGAGCGGTACTCAATCTCGTAGGTGTGTACACGAGCACAATCTTGCCCCAACATTCTGGACGATACATCCATGTGTTCAGAGCCAGGAAAGGTCACAGGAGGATGGGCTTACAAGGGAAGGTGTCCCAGTAGAGGTGAGACTAGAGGAAGGCCTTCCCGGACAGCTCAGAGTTGGAGAGGCCGGAAGTGGAGGGCTACTACGAGTGTGCAATAATAGCATGACCGAGACCTGGCTCCGTGAAGGAGGACAGGTCTGGGGACCAGCGTGGTGGCAGCCAGGGACAGCAACCAGGAGCTGCAGCAGGGGGAAGGGCTGAGCGTGGAGGTTCAGGTGTTCACTCCTTGGCTCTGCAACTCCTCCAAGTGGAGAAGAGGGGTGGGAAGCCGTGGTGAGAAGGTGTGTGCGTGAGCTGGTTGTAACGGTGGGTACTGCAGAGTTGCCTCATTTGTCTAGCCTTGTTCCTCACATCTGGGAAGTGGACACACGGCCCTCGCCGCAGGATCGGCCTGCCGACGTGGTGAGGCTGTGTCCCAGCAATCCTCCACACTGGGAATTAGTAGATGCATAGAGGAAAGATTGTTCCTGCCAGGCCGACTCCGGGGTCCCAAAGTCAGAGGAATGGTTGGGCCCCAGCTTAGCTGTCGACACCCTGCCCTGACGTTTTGGGGCCTTGATGTTTCCTCATGACTTACATGGCCTTGAAGAAGGGGCCATGACAACAGAGGCTCTGGCCTGCAGTGATGCCCAGCGGGCTTCAGGGAAGGGGGATGAAGCAAGCCGTGTTCCCAGCGGGCGGGAGTGCCCAGGGAGAAGGCTAAATGACTTCTTGGGTTGAATCTGCCAGAGACCATAAAAACCTCAGTGTATGAAATTAGCTTGATTCTGTAAAATAGTTACATCAAGGCGACTGTCAGGAAATCAATAGCATGCTGTAATTATGTCCATAAACATGCTGAAGAAGCAGGCCAGGTCAAAGGCAAAGTCCTTTGAAGACATGACTCATGGAGCCAGTGGGCACTGGAGGGGCCAGCTCCCTGCTTCTCCTACCGATTAATCCAGAGAGAAGGAAATTCGATTTGGCAGACACTTGCGGAGCGTTTACTCTGGGCCAGGCACGGGGTGGGGGCAGAGAGCCAGGACTGGGTCGGTGGGCAGACCCTCTCCTTCCCAGTTCTGCTTTGCAAACTCACAGGGTGGGAAGTGACTAGCATTGGCCCAAGCGTGGTGAGTGTGGATTTTTGGGGGGATTAGAAGAGCATTTGCTGCATGTTTTCATGTTTGGATTTCCCGCAATTTGTTGACCTATTAAGTGGAGGTAAAAATCCCCAGCTCGTAATACTCTTGAAAAGATGAAATAACACAGGTAAAGCAAAGAGCTGTTAAGTGCTCAGCAATTGTGAGTTTCCTTCCGCCTCCATCAAATGTCTAGCACGTAGAGGACCAGCAGTTATCATAATGGCTATGTCCCTGGACCCCCACGTAGTCGACCACGGTTTGAGTCCCGGACCTGGTGGCTTAAACTCACGCTGGGCGCGTGTGCGCGCATGCCCAAGATCCCGCGAGGAGAAGAGAGGAGAAGGGATTGTGGTGTGGTCATCCGCCCTGGGGGGTGATTTCTCGCTTTCTGTCTCTCTGTCTCTCTCTGTCTCGCGCATGCGCCCTATAGCAAAAAAGCCAAAACAAAACAAAAAACCTCTCCAAAAAAAAAAAAGTATAGCACGTGGATTTTAAAGGAAGAGTTTTCTGAGTGCAAATGGGGCTTGTACCCAGTGCAGGCATAGCCCAGGCCGCATGCAGTGTGGCCATCCCCCCTGGGGAGTGATTTCTCACTTTTTGTCTCTGTGTCTCTCTCTGTCTGTCTGGTGAGCGCACGCACCCTATAGTGAAAACCTCTCCAAAAAAAAAAACAAATTGTGACTTGGCATGATCAAGTGATATTTGCAACATCATATTGACGGTAAGTGGAAATGTATGTATGATTCAGACCTTGGTCTGAATTGCTTTAATTAAATTGTCATAGTGGGGTTTGGGCTAAGCTGTGACTGATCCTGATTTTGCTGAGGAAATTAGAAGGTTAGGAGTGGAGATTCTGTGTGGTGCTGGGAGAGGTGAGAGAGGCAAGGGGGTAAATTTGAGCCAAGGAAGTGGGGAAGAAGGGCAGGCAGGTCTGGGTGAGCCTTGAGCTGAGCTGACTGGCAGGGCGCAGGGATCCAGGCCATGGGAGGAGAGGTACTGCAGTCCTCCAGTCCTGGACAGGCAGAGGGTCTCAAGACCTCATCCAGAGATTGGCTTGAACCAACTCGTCTGTGCCCACAGCCTCGTAGTGGCCCATGGAGCATTCGAGGTGGGAATTCTTTTCCAGAATTTTTCAGGAACTATGTACATCTTTCTAAACCCTGAGAAAAAGGAACAGTCGAAAAACTAACAAAATTGTAAAAAGAATCTACAAGAGCTAAAGCTTAGCCATCAACACAGAGGTGCCACCACGCTGAAGGGATCTTCTGACAAAGCAGAGAGCAAGAACAGGAGACCTTGGTCCAGGAGTTGAAGTTTAGGTCAAAGTTTCCAGGAAAATGGACAGGGCCAGGCAGGAGAGCAGCGGTCGGATCCGACACCTGTGGCCTTCGCTGTGTGAGCGGAGAGTAATGGAGGCCCTGTGGCTGCTGGTGGTGAGTCCTCGCTGCAGATAACATAAACGTTAATAAGCTTATCCGCACGGAATGCTTTACACAAACTCTGTGGGAGGTGTCCCAGGAAGTAATAAGTTTCGGAAGTGAGAGAAGTCATTTAACTGGCGATCTGGGCTTGCGATTCTCGGTGGCGCTGTGAGGAGCATTTGCAAGGAGGGCCGATGTTATTTTATTCCATTACTACCCCGGAATGTTGATGGCCCGACTGCTCTCTGTTACATTATAGTTATTTGCAAATACTTTACCAGAGAGTTGCAGAGAGATGAAATGTTGCGGGATGCTGCAACATTAAAGCAGAAACTGATTTAAAAATCCGAATTAGCAAACGCAATAATGAATTTGAAGACAGAACCCAAATCAGATCAAGCAGACAAAATGTTTCTGCCATTAAAAAAAGGAAATGAGGTTATATATATATAAAAAATGTGTCCTACCAACTTGAAGCTGCTTCTGGACACAGTTCTACCAATTTGAAAAACATCCATGCAGAACGAAAGAAATTTTTGGTCTGGAATATTTGTCACATGCAAAGAAAGAGAAACTTTTGGGTAGGACAATTAATGCTTTGTATGTTTTAAAAGTTCTCTTTGGGGATAGTTTTTAAATATGGTGCTATCTTTCCATTTTCAAATGAGTTTTATTTGACAACTATTTTCTGCTAACATTCCTTTCTTTTAATTTTTCTGGTTATCAAATGTCTATCAGGGAGAAATCATTTTCACATATGGAAGCATATAATCTTCAATTGTATTGAATTACAGAATCTTAGAGTAGATACTTATTGAAGTACATAATTTTGTGATAATACGGTTTGGTTCAAAATAACAATAAACCATACATTTATTATAGGTTTTTAGCAAAAGTTTTCTGTGGTAACCTTATGACTGGAAAATGATCTACTGTTTGTTATTATCTTTCAGTATTGCGTTGAAACACGTACAGTGTATAAAAATACAGAGCCACTTGTGATGGGGCCTCTCAAGTTTTCTGATGTCTTGTTTTCAGATCACTTGGTTCCTATCTACAGGGACACAGGAAACAGCACCCCAGCAGATGAGGGTACCTACCCCGCATGTCTGTTTTGCTTCTGGCCCTGGTGCAAACTGACCACTCCAGATGCAGTATCAGAAAGGCAGACAGGGGCCAGTAGACAGTGCAGTGATTACGCCATTGGACTCCCATGTGGCTGACTGTAGTTCGAGTCCTGGACCCGGTGGCTAGAATATCACACCAGGCACTTGTACATGCATGCTCAAAATCCCAGGAGGAGAAGTGAGGAGAAGGGATTGCGGCATAGCCAACCCCACTGGGAGATGATTTCTCACTTTCCCTCTCATTGTCTCTGTCTCTCTTTGGTGAGGGTGATGCCTAGATTAAAGGAGGATGTGCAACCCTGTGCTGCCTAGAATCGCCCTATTGGAAAGAACTGCTCTGATGGGGGCCAGAAGCCCTTGAGGCCCAAGTTCACCTGGTCTGAAAGCCACTGGGGGTCCTGTGTCCTACGTGACCCACTCCATTCTTTCTCAGCTCCTCAGCCCCGCCTGGGCTTCCTTGGGCTAGCATGATGGCTGGCAGGACACTCCTGGGGTCCCCTTCTCCTGCCCCCTCTGCAGCTCTCACTCAGGCCCCCGTGCAGCTCCTTTGTGGCCTGGGCTCCAGATGTAACTTGTTATATAGGACTCGGTGCTTTTTCAGCCTGTGCTCTTTCAGACACACAAAACCAAACTAATTATGAGGCTTCTTACCCAGGTACGTGATAGGGTGAACGCCCATGGAGGCAGGAGCGTAGGTGTTCATAGCCAACGGTGTTGTGAGCGTTAACTAGTCGTACTCTACCAGCACAGAGCTGGAAGCAGCTTGACTCTGCTGCTGTGCAACTCGTGTCTGCTCTTCAAGGGGGCTCTGGAAGAATCGAAGCTTTTGTTTTCCCTGCTGAAAACGGAGGCTGTGAGGCCACCCTGTCAGCTACCTATTCAGGAGCTATTCTGCTTTCTTCAAGCTGAGGGAGCCCAGGTTTCATTCCAGCCCATACATTCCAGGGGAGAAGGCTGGTTTGATGAAGTCCATCAGGGTAATCCCAGGGCCGATTAGGAAAGCCCGTGTGACCCTACCGTGGCTAATGAGAAGTAAGGGATCATTCACTGGGCGGGGTCAGAGGTCATTTTCTTCACTCTCATAAAATGGGGAGACACTTTTTTTCTTTTAAACTTTCAGAGACTGTGCACTTATTAGACACTGGGAAAGAAGGAGAGGGAGAAGCACCCCTCAGTGGGGTGTGGCCATGCTGTAATCCTTTCTCCTCCATTTCTCTCACCTGCTGGAATTTGGAGCATGCACAGGTGCCTGGTGTGTTTCAAGCTTCCAGGGCTGAGATTCAAACCATGGTCCAGCATGTGGGATCTGGCTCCCTTAAGCACTAGACTAAGGAGCTAGTCCAGGGTGCACCTTCCCCTACCCCTTCTGATTATAGCTATCTGAGGGGGAGACGCATGAAGTTGCCACTGCAGCCATGTTGTGACCACGAGGTCAGCAGTCAGTCCCCAGAGGATGCAGAGCAGGAAGTCGGAGAGAACTTGGGTCTCTGAGACTTTCCTGACAGCCTGGGGCAGCTCGTCTTCACCTGGAGACGCCACCAGAGACGGTGTTCAGCATTTCACCTATGTCTGCTGCACCTGGCCTGGAATGACTTCTCCAGTACAGATAGCCCTTGCCCTCTGGCAAGAGGAGTTTTGTGGCAGAACATGTAAAAGACTTGAGAAAAGTTAAAAATGCTATTCATTGAAGACAGTTCTCTCTCCTGCCCTGCAAGCCCCTCCACACGCAGTATCGGATGGTGTCATTTCATGCCTTGTAACTGATTAGCCAGGGAAACACTGAGGGGTGGGATCATACCGAGGTCTCAGATGCACACGACAGCCTGCTGGCTGCTCTGCCGACTGGCGAGGCTGTCTTGGCCCTCCTAGGAGACGGGGCATGGCCAGGGGAGGTGTCTTACACTGGTTGCCAGGAGTCTTGTCTAGGTCTATCTCTGCAAATAATTAGCTACGAGACCCCAGGCAAGCTAAACAACCTCTTTGAGCCACAAATGCCTGCTTTGGAGCACAGAGATAGCGGCCTGGCTTTCTCGGCGTCCTTTCCAGGGTCAGTGAGAGGTCGAGCAGTTTCAAGCCCTGCGACAGGAAACATTGGTGATGGGGCCAGTGCTGGCGGTGGCAGAGTGCCGGCTCCGTCTGGCTCCTGGTACGATTCCACAGATAAGAGAAAGCGGTGGCCGGACAGAAGGTCACAAGGCTGGAGGGAAACCTCTGCGTGCTGGGGTCTGAAATGCCAGGAGACAGATTTCAACACAGGTGAGAAGGCCGTTCAGAATCACGTGGGCTGTCGGCTTGTTGGAGCCGCCTCTGGGAGCCTCCCAGGAAGTGGATCGAGCATCCTTTATGCACTTTGTTTTGACACATTCGGAAGGGTTCCAGTTCAAATGGATTTTTGCTCATAACACAGACCCAGTCCAGGTGGCCCCAGGAATTCAATTCCGAGACAGCCTTTCCTGGGGCTGCCGGGGTACCGGGGCAGCCAAGCTCTGAGCTCCAGCAGAGCGTCTTCCTTGACTGCATGCCGTGTGAACCCCTGGGCCTGCCAATGCTTTTTTTTTTCCCTACTAATGTACCTCCTTCCACCAAATCAATGGCCATCTGTAAGCACATAAATCAAAATTCTGTAAATTGAATCATATTGTAAATGCAGCAGGAGAGCTGGTTAGCTCCAGGAGTCCTGTGGAGACCAAGGTACGTCAGCGGAGTGTGAGAGGAATAAAGGTTTGAGTCTGGCTGGATCGGATTCTGTGGTGTATCGCGGGCTGTCTGGCCAGATCGCTCCCTCCACTTCTCCTTCATGCTCCTCCTCCCACCAGGCCTGGGTGTTCCGTTCGGGGACACGCCAGTTCCACATCAAGTTGGATCTAGTCACATGCCAGCCTGGTGAACTCCTACTCAGACTTCAAGACCCATTCCAATCGTTCCCTCCTTTCAAGCTTTCTCTGTTGCTTTCCTGGACTATTCCATTATTAATGAGTTGTTTGGTTCCTCTTGAGCCCCAGATCATTTTAAGCACATCCGCACTGTGGCACTTACCTAATCGCTAGAAGTGTCTGCTCACTTGTCTGTGAGTTCCCCCAGGCCAGGGATGACATCTGAGATACCTTCACTATCACCTGCACGGGCACGGTGCCCTGAATACAGACAAAGTAATCGATAGACACTTGTCGAGTGAAATGGACTCTGTAAATTAGACTCGCTCACAGGAGAACACACCTGGATTCATTGCACAGCACGATTCTTGGTGATATAAGTGACCATGCCAAAGGGTCTTGAGAAAGTTTCAGTGGCCCTGGTGTATTCGTAGCAGGATGCCGTTCCAGGTAGGCCATGTTGCCGGCACTCTGCAGGGGCGCGGGCCGGTGCTCACAGTGGGCAGAGCCGTTGCTCACAGCCTAGCTTGCGGGCAACGCCTTATTTCTACCTGGCACGGATAGTTTGTAGAAGCACAGCTTCGTCCTCCTGTTCTTCAGCCTCCAAGGGCAATCCTTGGTGGACGAGGGCATGGAGGGCACTCTCTGAGCTTCTGAAACAACCGCAGTGTGCTGAAGACATGGGGGAGGCCAGCCCGGAGTGAGAAACACACATCCGGGTTCCCCTCTCCAGGCCTTCGTGAAGCCCATTTCAGTTCCACCCAGAAACCGGCCATCTGCCACCTCTCATTAAAGACGTTTGCAGTGGGGCCAGCAGGTGGTGTAATGGTTACGTCACTGGACTCCCACAGAGTTGACTGTGGTTCAAGTCCCGGACCCAGTGGCTTAAAACTCACTCCTGGTACATGTGCGTGAGTGTCCAAGATCCCACGAGGAGATTGGAGGAGAAGGGGTTGCGGTGTGGTCACCCCCAGGGGGTGATTTCTCACTTTCTACCTCTCTGTCTCTGCTCTGCAGCAAAACAGCTCTCAAAAAAAAAAAAGAAAAAGATGTTTGCGAGGAACTGTGAACCGGCGAGGCTGGGGCTTTGGGCGCTGTTATTGCCCCCGTCGTGGGGCGCCAAGATGCTAGTACCCCTGCGGGCTTCTCAGACACCATCTTCACTTCGCTTCCGTGACCCCTAGGCTTGCCCTGTGGCTGACTTAGGATTTGAAGAAGTTACTGACCACACAGTAAGAGGTGCCAGAAACAAAGTGTGACCTTTCCACGGCTCCGACTCGGCCAGCGCTGGCAGGGGCCTTCCTGCCTGCTTCGGGAAAGCATTCCTCGCTGACGAGGGGGGCGTGCAGGGTCTTCGCACACTCGCTTACCCCCAGGGAAGCTATTGAACACCCGTCTCTGCAGGAGTGTGCGAGGTGCTGGGGCCCCAGAGCTGTCCCCAGGACAGCGACAGCTGGGTGGGGGACACAGGAAGTGCTAGGCAGCGAGAGGTGCCCCGCCAGGGCAGGAGGCGGTGCCCAGGTGGCCGGGGCACCCAGAGAGACTTCCTGGAGTCGTGGCCGGCAGAGCTGGGCCTCACTATGGCAAGGCTGTGTCCTCCTACACCGCTGTGTTGGTGTTCTGGCCTCCAGCGCCCCCAAAAGTGACTGCACTCGAGGACAGGGTGCTAAAGAGGTGCTTAGGGTGAAACGAGGTCACCGTGCTGGGCCTGTCCAACATGACTGTGTCCTTAGATGACAGAGGATCAGGGCTCAGACACGCAGGGATGACCATCCTCGGACAGGGGCCACGGGAGAGACCAGCCCTGCCCACCCCTCTGCCGTGGACTCTCAGTCTCGAGTTGTTGGCTAAGCCTGGTCCAGGGTACTTGTCAGGGCAGGCTAAGAACCTGCAGGCCTCGGGGCTGCTCCAAGTGCCGTTGTCTCCTGGTGACCTGAGAGTCACTGTGCACAGGACATCAGGAGCCACAGGGCGGATGTGGTGGAGGAGAGGGTGTGGACGAGGCGAGAACGTGGCCTTCTGGACCTGTTCTCCACCAACCCGAGGAAAGGTGCCAAAACGAAGCCACAGCGGTAGGAGAACGCGGGTGATTATGGTGCCTCGCAGCCTTTCCAGTGACTTGCCAGGGGCTTTACGTGTAAGAAGCCCTCCCTTGTCCCCAAGCACATTTCCCCACCTCTGGTGGGTGTGAGGATGCATCATTTACCATCCACATGTTTCCACCGAGGAAGCTCAAGTTCAGAGAAGGCCCTTTTGAAAAATTTACTTTTCATGCCTCGAGGGCATGCACTTGCTAAAGGAAGACAGAGGCAGGGGAAGGAGAAAGCACCTTCCTGCTGCCATCTCCTCCTGGGATCTGGGGCACACACAGGCACCTGGTGTGTGCCTTTTAGCTGCAGGGTCTTGAACCAGGTATTTAGCCACGTGGAATCCAACTCCTTACCCACCATGCCATCAGCTATCCCCAGAGAAGGCCCTTTGAAGATCCAAGCCCTCTTCACCGGGAGGTGGCTTGGAGGAACACTCTGGTTGGGACAAGCAGCGAGATGGGCCCGTGTCCATTAGTGACCACAGGGCACGTGGCCTCGGCCACGCACTGCCGCCCTGGCTTCCCATTGCAGGGGCAGCCCCGTGGGAATCGGGACTCTCACTTCACTGGAGGAGGGTGGAGCACTGACCGGGCAGCATCAAGGTTGGGATTCTCATGCCAAGGTGGGGTCTCTTCCCAATGCTGCCCTGTCCATAGTGCCTCTGTGTCCAGCTGCTCCTGTTGGAAGGCCTCATTCAGACAGCCTGTGAGCACTCCCACACGGGTCTCGGCTTCTGCCCGGACCCCTGACCTGCCGTGGCCACCGTCAAAGCAGGCCAGAGTGCTCATCCCATGTGTCTGCCATGGCCGTGGCCCCAGGCTCCAGCCAACACCAGTAGGCTCCAGCCAACAGCAGTGGGGAGCTCCTTTGCTCAGTCCTCGCCTGCTCTGGGAAGAAGGGCAGGCTGGCAGACAAAGGAGAAGCCTCCGCAGCTCCAAGTGCAGGCCCTGCTCATACCACAGAGCCAGGGTGCAAGTCCCGCAGGCTGGCAGACAAAGGAGAAGCCTCCGCAACTCCAAGTGCAGGCCCTGCTCATGTCACAGAGCCAGGGTGCAAGTCCTTGAGATTCCCAGAGGCCACTGTAACTCGCCTCCTTGAAAATAAATTTTCCTGATAGACGACCCAGTCTAGGCTCTATGAGGAATTGGCCAGCCCAGGGCAAAGTCACTCAATACGTCTCTCTTGCTGGAGAAATAATAACCTTGACCTTGTTTGGCTACAGGCACGTTCTCCTTTTGTCCTGACCTGGTTTTCATTACAAAATATTCCCGCATTAACTCTCAGCCGCCTAGGGATGAGTGGTGCCGTGTGCCAAGTGTTTTCCTGACCCCTGGATTTCTGTCCTGCTGCCAGGGCCTATTTCAGTGTCCCTCCCCACGCCCCAGGCCTGCCTTGTCTAAAGAACACTGTGAAGACACGGGGCCCTGATGCTGGGATTGTGGGGTGTGAGTCCCACCTCTGCCTGCCCATGGGTGTTGCAGGGATGTCCGGGGTGAGTGTGGGTGAGCTTGACCTGGTGGGTGGCTTTCTAAGATCCTGGCCTCCACGGGCCACGCCCTCGTCCGCTGGTCTGTGGCTCTTTGTCCTCTGGATACCAGCTCTGTCCTGAGTGTGGATAGCACAGAAGTGAGACCAAATTCTCGCTTTCAGGGAAGTCATGCCGGGGGCAAGAAACGTGCAAACCGATAACTGCTGCAAGGAGGTGCCACAGCCTTTGCAAGTCCCTCTCAACTTCTGTTCTCTGAGAAGACCCTGTCCTTAGCCTTAGGTGGAGCATACTGGGTGGGGGTGCTCACATGTCCCCAGGGGTGGCCCCTTCATTTTACACAGGGAGCTGAGGCCCAGACTGGGAGGGCGCACTATCTAGACTCCACGATGCAATGACTAACCAGGGTCAAGCAGGAGTCAGATGTGCAGGCCCCTCTGGCCAGGCTCACCTCAGCTTGCATGCTCTGTCTCCTCTTGGGCCCATGTGGGAGGCTGTCCTCCCTGCTGGGTCCCCAGCTCCCTCCTGCACCCTCAGGACCCTATGAGGCACTGTGGGGCCCACGGGAGCATTCTCATTTCCCCAGGGCCACTGCTATTCTGAGTCTCCTCCCTGTCCTGGAGGCAGCCCTGCCTGGCTGGTCAGCTGGACTCCTCCCTTGCCTGCAGCTCCTCAGGACAAGCAGTTCTCAGTGTGTCCTGCTGGGGAGGCAGGGCTGGAGTTGCCCCCTCTAAGGCGACTGGGGACAGACTCAGCATGGGCCCTTGCATAGGATCACAGCTGGCACCCACTCTATTCTGGCTCCACTGCTGAGCTCTCTCCCCTCCACCCCCAGGTCTCTCTTTGAAGAAGTTTGGCAAACTGAGCCCCATACCCCAGCATTGCTCAGCCGTGTGTGCTCTGGATCCATAGCCTGGTGGCCAGTGGCCAGTGCCCAGTGTCCAGGGGCAGTTGTGAGGGGCAGGTGGCAGCCGGCCTCTTCCATCTCCTCTCCTCGCCATGCCTGTGGCCAACACGCTTGGTTCTGGCTCTCCATCGTGACGGGGACGGGCAGGGGATGGGCAGAGGACACTCCTGTCGGTGCGGCGGTGCTGACGGCCCTGGGCAACGGCAGGCGGGATTCGCTGCCCTTCCCACTCCTGCCCCACGGGGAAGGCTTGAGCCCATGTGACATTGAGTCTCCAGCTCGCGTGTGTGGCCAGACTCTCCGCTTTGATCCCACGTCAGACTCCGGCTTTATTATTTTTCCAAGCACAGTGATTATCCTCCTAATCATGCCAGGAAATGAAAAGCCACAGACGCTTTCAGCTCAGTGGTCCTGCAGGTCTCTGTTGTATTATGGATGTGAAAGTTGATTGAACTGGGGAAGCAATTTGAAAGCAGAGTTTCCAAAGCGACCTTGATAAGAGGAAGCCTCACCCCAGGTCTGGGGCAGTTCAGCGGGCTGTGAGCAAGGACCCACGGCTGGCCGGGGCACCGTGCCCTTACCCACCCACCCTCTGCAGGTCTGTGTGGCACGGAGCAGCTTGGTCCTGGGTTGCATAGAAAAGGAAAGAGCCTGATCCGCCAAGACCAGGCCCTGCATAGTTAGGGGCTCCCCCTCACCTGTGTGGTAATTGATGCGTCTCCATAGTTGTTCTCCCCTGTCAGGGTGCAGCTTCTCCTTGCACACATGTGCATCATGGACACCTGGTCCCTGGAGTGAGCGAGGGAGGCCACAGGTGTTTGCCCAGCAGACGTCAGCGCATCTGCCCAGCGGTGGGAGATAGGGATGCAGCAAGCACACCGGCCCCGAGCTCTGGGTCCTCCTCCTGGCTGCCAACTCCACCTTCCTGGGCTGTCCTGTGGCACCTGGGATACCGCTTTGCAGCCTCCGTTTCCCACAGTCCCGGGATGACTCGTCCACCTCACTGAGTCTTATCTCAGGCCACGTGCCACCGTAGTCAGCAATGCTGACCTCTGCCTCAGAGCGAGCGCTGGCCCCTCCTTTCCCTGCCTCCCCTTCCTTTCCCTCTTCCCACCCCCATCATCAGGGCCGTTGCCTCGGGCTGCCCCGGTGTCTGGTGCCCTGACAGCACTGACCTGCTCCGCCTGGGCACCTGCTTCACTGCGATGTCTTTCCCGTCTGCCTCCCGCCGTCCCAGTTGCACGCCGTGGGTGCCGTCTCCACCCCGTAGCCTGCTCATTTTAAGGTGCGCTTGCTATTCTCTGGGCTTGGAGCGGCCCAGCCAGGTGCACGCAGGAAAACAGCTTGTACCATGAACTTAGTGAGGCTGTCACCCCTCCCAGAGGCACCAGCTCGTCCCCAGGCTGGCACCAAGGTTTGCTCCTCCTCAAGGGAAGGGAGGCCTTATAGATACAGGTGGGCCTGTGGACTCGGGTCTGGACGGGGCGTTGCCACAGCCAGGCTTCCCACAGGTGTTGGCCGGTACAGAGCAGAGGCTCTCTCAGAGGCATGTGTGCAGCATGTGTGCACGACCGGGGTCCCCGATGGGGAGCAGGCCCCACAGCAGGGTGAGTGAGTTGTGGAGCTCCCCTATCTTCGCAGTTCCCTGGGCTCCACCTCCTGTCAGGCCAGTGGAGGTCGGGAGTGTCAGAGGAGCCCCTCCATGGGACCTGGGACCGTCTAGCTGCAGGAGAACAAGCGCAGGGCTCCCACGGATTCCGCCCTGTGGTGAGCTGTGGGATCGTCTCACTTCACCACGGTACTGTGCAGTGACAGCAGAAATGCACCACACTGCAAATATAATGCTCCCGGGTCATTCTGTTTCCGCCCTCACTCCACCTGTCCCGCCTCACCCCACCTCTTCTTCACCCCACCTGTTCCCTCTCACCCCATCTCTCCCCCCTCCATCTCTCCCCCCTTTCTCTTTCTGTCCCTCCTCACCTGGGCTCCACGCTGGCAGGAGTGCCTCCGCCATGCTGCCTGTGGCCACCCCTGTGTCTCTCTGTGCGTGGTGTGGGGGGAAGCACACGGCCCGGGAGGTGTGATAGTGTGCACCGGAAACATGGTGCAGTTCCTGCACGGGGAGCTCTCCCGGCTGGTCTCTCCTGGGCTGGTGGGGCAGGGGTGCCCAGGAGGGGGCCCTGGGCCCAGGGCTTTGTGGGAGAGGCATGTTGGGAAGAGTCACGATATCAGAGACATGGATTGTACTAGCAGACACGTGACTTCACTGAAAAGGAGAGAGTTGGGGGTGAGCACACGTGTGTGCATGTGGGTTTGTGTGCATGCACATGCCTGCATGTACATGCATTCGTGTTGGCTAGCAGGGGCCAGGAGAACAAGGAAGCAGTCCATTCAATACACCCTCTGGTGTTTGTGGGGAGGGGGCTGGGAGGTGTGGGGCTTCCTTGAGAGGCCAGAGTGGAGGTGCGGAGGGTCTGGACACCCAGGGCAGGCGGTAACCCCTCCCCACCACAGACTCCCCTGTGTGCGTTGGGCTTTTCCCCTGTCTGAAGGTAAGCCGCCCGCCTGGTGCGGACTGCCATTCCCGCTTTCTTCAGCTGTCACGGCATTGAGTGTTAAAAAAACAACATATATTTATTTTATGTTATTTGCAGACTGTAATATTCAGCA
>NW_006160006.1:1638816-1641064 GCF_000334495.1 Tupaia belangeri chinensis | reverse complement strand
TGGGCACAGAGGCGGCGTCTGATGTTGAGTGAGGTTTCTCGCCGTTGGGATCTCGCTCTCCAGCGGCTTTGCTTTCCCAGGGCCTGGGGCGGTGCTGCATGGAGGGTGGCTGGCAGGGACACGCTGGCAGATCGGGAGCAGAAGACTGAGGTTGGGCGCCGAAGCCTGCAGTGTGGCACCCACCAGATCCAGCCGCGAGGGTCAGGGCACGCAGTGTGGTCACCGTGGAGGAGTGGTGATGGGCGGCAGGGACGTGCCTGGGTGGGCCTGGCTCTCTGCAGTGCGTGTGCCCAGGCACATGTGCACGCATTCTTTGGTGGTGCCGTGCGCTTTCGTCTTCCTGACCTGTCGTCCCTGACACACACCTGGTAGCGCTCTGTCTTCCCTGCCTCTGTGGGAGCCTTGGTGCGAGGGGGTGGGTGGTCCCACTTCCTGGATGTGAAGCTGCTCTGCAGGAAGCCCAGGCATGGCTTCCACCTGCTCCTGAGTCCTGAGCTCTCCTTGAGGAGCCATGAACCCTGGCATAACCTCTAGGCAGGTGCCCACCCCTGTCCTCGGCTCACGGGCCGAGGTGCCCACCCCTGTCCTCCGTGCTCACAGGCCGAGGTGCCCACCCCTGTCCTCTGTGCTCACAGGCCGAGGTGCCCACCCCTGTCCTCCGTGCCCGCCGGCCCGGCTCACAGGCCGAGGTGCCCACCCCTGTCCTCTGCTCATGGGCTGAGGTGCCCACCCCTATCCTCTGTGCTCACAGGCCGAGGTGCCCACCCCTGTCCTCCGTGCTCACAGGCCGAGGTGCCCACCCCTGTCCTCTGTGCTCACAGGCCGAGGTGCCCACCCCTGTCCTCTGTGCTCACAGGCCAAGGTGCCCACCCCTGTCCTCTGTGCTCACAGGCCGAGGTGCCCACTCCTGTTCTCTGCTCATGGGCTGAAGTGCCCACCCCTGTCCTCCCACTCATGGGCCGATCTGCTCTGAGTGCCGGGGACTTCCCGGGATGGCTGGGCTAGCAGCCCCTGGTTTCCTCCTGGAACTGAGGGGTGAGAACTGAGGGGCAGCAGGGCCACGTCCCCTCCTGGTAGGAAGACCCCACTGAGAAGGACCCCTGACGAGAGGTGCGGTCGATGGTGAGGATGGGCGAAGGTTCTGGAGGCACCTGGACCTGAGGCTGGCCCAGTGGGTCAGGAGGCTAATTCTGCCCTCCCCTTTCCATCACGCCTGTGAACGCTCCGACGGCCTGGGGCTGAGTGCACTTGGGCCCCGGGGGTGGCTGGCCAAGGAGAAAGCTCGAGGAGGGTGTAGACAGACCCGACCTGCTGACCCCAGGCCGCCTGAAGGCCGAGGTCCAGAAAAGCCCGTCTCTAAGATGGGGTGGGCAGCCCGCTGTCGGGCCCCTCCATGTACCACTTAGTCCCTCGTTTACTTCCACAGGGAGGGAGAGACAGGCACTGTTAACGGGGCTCGCCGCCGCAGTCCACATCAGGCGGGCTCAGGGAGGCTCTGCACGCGCACCTAGGACCTTCCCTGGGGGCTGCGTTCCTGCTGCGCTGCCCCCGGCTCGCAGTAAAACGCTTACGGTTTCAAGGAGGTGTGTGGACGCTGGCGGAGTCCCCAGTCCTAACGCAGTGGCCCTGGAACCTGAGGCTGGGCAGGAGCCTGACTCACCCACGAGCACACAGTGGGCCAGGGACATATTCTCTGTCATTACTGATGCCACCAGGGCACAGAGCAGGCAGTGGGGACCACAGATGGGCGTGCTTCACAGGAGCAGGACAACGCTGGGGTCAGGGCTTGGGGTGAGTGCGGCACTAAAAAGAAGGCCTTTGAGACCACAGGTCCTCCAGACATGTCACTGCCTGCCCGGCGGGCCCTTTAGAGCCACCCCACACCCCTGCCAGCTCTGCTTCATCCTTGTGTGACTGCCAGGCTCCCTCAGGAGCCAGCCCCCCCGGCCTCGTGTGTCTGCCGCACTGATGTGGGTGGAGCAGGTTCATCGGGTGGCTGTGAGGGCGCCCATGCTTGGATCTGGGCCGGAGCAGTGCCTCCTGTCTGCAGGCCACCCTCTGCCTTTGGAGAGGGCGTGGGGACCGAGGGCACAGGTGACTGTGTCACTCGTGGGCCTTGTGCAGGGGCCACTGTCCTCCAGGTCTCGGGTCCTTTTTATTCTTCTAGAATTTTATTTATTTTTTTCCATGAGAGAGAGGGAGAGAGGGAGAGACAGGGAGAGGGAGAGGGAGGGGGAGGGAGTAGCGG
>NW_006160006.1:1610700-1637903 GCF_000334495.1 Tupaia belangeri chinensis | reverse complement strand
TCACCCTGTTGTGACTGCCAGCCCCCCTCAGGAGCCAGCCCCCCCGGCCTCGTGTGTCTGCCGCACTGATGTGGGTGGAGCAGGTTCATCGGGTGGCTGTGAGGGCGCCCATGCTTGGATCTGGGCTGGAGCAGTGCCTCCTGTCTGCAGGCCACCCTCTGCCTTTGGAGAGGGCGTGGGGACCGAGGGCACAGGTGACTGTGTCACTCGTGGGCCTTGTGCAGGGGCCACTGTCCTCCAGGTCTCGGGTCCTTTTTATTCTTCTAGAATTTTATTTATTTTTTTCCATGAGAGAGAGGGAGAGAGGGAGAGACAGGGAGAGGGAGAGGGAGGGAGTAGAGGTACCCTAACCGGATCCTGATCCTGTGCCTACCTCCCCCCACCCCAGTCAGCCCCAGCTCCTGGGCACACATGTGCTTGGCACTCGGGGAGACCTCCAAGTGTGAACCCAGAACCTTTCCACGTAGGCCAGCCTTGCCAAGTGTCACCTAGCCATGTTTTCCACCGTGCCGTTGTCCGTCCCCAGGTCTCAGGCTTCAAAGACTGGCCCAGCTGTGCGCTCAGAGTTGATGTCCTGGTCCCTTCCATTGGTGCTCGGCGGGGCCCCTCTGGCTCTCTCAGAGCCCCTCTGGGACCTAGGTGCTGGGGCTGCAGGCTGACAGCTGCTCAGGACCCCCGGGCAGGCCATGCCACCACGGGGAGTCAGGGGAGCCCTTCAGGCCTGAGCAGTGCCCCCTGGGCAGTGGGTTCGGGCCGTCCTCTCCTGGAGATGCCGAGGTGGCCTCAGCGCCAGAGCCCCTCAGGAGCATGAGGGCTGTGTGTGTCGGGAGGGGTGTTTGACTTGATCGCATCTTGCCCTGGATCCTGCCTAGATGGGACTTAGATTTCAAGTTGTCACTATCCGAGTTGGTGGGTTCCGCACTTCCTCCTGCAACACCCGCCGCATGTACGTACACATTTTTAATCTCCTCACTCAAAAAGTTATTCGCTCCTTCTAAAAGTGGAGGCCGAGGCGGTGATAAATTGCTGACTCCTTCGACATGAGTATTGTTCAATTCTTCACAGATGTGTTGGTCCTGACAAAAGCCTTTACTTCAGCACATTCCGCCGCTCACTGAAGGCGTTCATGCTAATGTCGGATCTGCGCGTCGGCCCAGACGTGGCGGCTTTCAGCCACTCCGGCGGCTTCTTTCTTCACGCTATCATTTTCTCTTATGATTTAATTAGTGTGAGGCTGGTATCCTGGGCTCTTAATTTACCCAGGAAGTTGATTTTGACACCTGCTGAGTTCCCCAGGCCGGGCTGTCTGCTCCTTCACTCAGCAGACTCTGGGGCGGGATGTTGGCCTTGCTGCAATCCCACATCCTGCTCTGGGAGAGCAGCCCCGGTGTCGTGGGGTTCTGGATTTGGGACAAAGGCTTCTTGCTGTAGCATGCGGGTTTTCCCCTTCCATTCCAGGTCAGACCAATTTGAAGGGAGACTTCCTGCTATTGGGAGGCGGGCCCGGCCTCAGCCTCTCTGCTGGGGGTGCTGGTTATCTCATGATGTCCAGGGAGAGGCAGGTGCCTGACAGCAGGGGCCCAGGGACAGCAGCCTTCAACTTTCCCCTGCTAGCTGTGCAGCGTTGAGCGTTACCTGTCCCCGAGAGGAGAGCAGAGCTGCTCCGTGGTAGCAGGGGTCACGCCATCCATTCCCTCCCATACCTGGGCCCTGTAGGACCCCTCAGGAACCCAACTTGCATCCATGATCAGTGGAAGCCCAGCAGAGAGAGGCTGAGACATGCCGAGGGGAGCGGCCAGCCATTGGCAGGGCTGTGCCAGCTGCTCTCAACCATTTCCTGCTCGCTAAGCCCCTTTGTCCATGGCTTGTCCCAAATGCCACCGTCATTAAGCCTTTCTCAATACTAAAATTGCTTTGTTCATTTAAAAGAAACTTTTCTTTGTGGGGGAGGGGAGAGGTTTTTGCTATAGGAGGCGTGTGCTCGCCAGAAAGGCAGAGAGAGACAGAGACATAGAAAGCGAGAAATCCCTCCCTTCCCCGCCCCCGGGAGGATGGCCACGCCGCAATCCCTTCTGCTCCATTCTCCTCTTGGGATCTTGGGCACACACGTGCCCGACATGAGTTTAAGCCACTGGGTCGGGGACTCGAACCACGGTCAACTACATGGGAGTCCAGCGACATAGCCATTACACTAACTGCTGGTCCCAGGAGGCCTTTCTTTAAGGTAGTGCCTGGATCCAAAGAAGAATGTCTCTAATGGTAAAAAATTTAAGGTCATGGTGCTAGGTGGTGGCATTATGGTGTTGCAGCTACACTTACCAGGAAGGGGCCCTGGTTCAAGTCCCAGGACCTCCCTGAGCACACTGATGTGTCTCTGCTTCCCATGTGCCTGGGTGGCTAAGACTGAGCTGGACTGTGTTGGGAAGACTCTGTTGGGGGTGCCCATCTCTCTCTCTCTCGGTATCTCTCTCTCCTTTTTAAAGTTTTTTTGCCATAGCGTACACTTATTGGAGAGAGAATGTAAGAGGGAAAGCGAGAAATCACTCCCCAGGGGGGATAGCCATGCCACAATCTCTTCTTTTCCATTGTCCTGGCACTTGGGGCGCGCACACACGCACGCACACACACCCACTCCTGGCATGATTTTCAAGCCGCAAGGTCCACGACTTGAACTGTGGTTGGCCATGTGAGAGTCTAGTGCTTAACCACTATGCCATCTGGTGGCCCCTCTTTATCTTACAGAGGAAATAGATCAGTGAACTTAAAAAAAGGAGAAAAGAAAGAAGAAATATGATTACATGATCATGGGTCTTATACAAGTGGGTTCTATACTCCTCCATTGCACCATGGAAAGGGGATTGTCTTTGTTTATGTGTGGGTCTTACTAGTGTGTTAGCAAATCTCACAAATGAAGTCTCTGGGGAGCGAGAATGGAGAAAAGATGTTCTAAAAATCTCCCGTCAGCACAGCTGACCTGAACACACGAGATGTACAAAATACGTCTTTGAACTGTGTGACTGAGCCGGTGGGGTAGTAAGTCTAACCCCCAGTGGCCAGGTACTGGAACACGGGGATTAATCTCTGTCCGTGAGCTCTGGAGCTGGCAGTGAGGGCATCAGAGGGAAGGACTGAGTCGTAAACAAAGCGGGGATGCCCGTGCATGGAGCTGGGGTCCCTCGGTAGATGACCTGAGAAAAAATCTGCCCCACAGAGAGAGACGATGAGAAAAGATGCTTGTTGGTTTTCAGTAGAAGAGAATAAATGATCACTCTCTCCTGAGAATTCTTCCCCACAAACCTTTCTCAAGAAGGTTTGGCATCTGATTTTAATGGCTAAACAACTGTATGCTGAAAATGTAAAGTCTTCCCAGGGTGGTAGCACCCCTAGATATTTGAGAGAAACACATATAAACGCTCTCTAGAGAAAATAACCTAACCACAGGCTTGCAGAATTCCTTCAGCTAAAGATTCTATAACTGCGCTCACGTTGAGAAATCGATCAACACATGAGGGCACAAGTCCGCATTGGCGAGAGGCAGCAGAAACAACCAGCGATACAATCAGGACCAGGGAGACTGCAGGTACTGAAGTGGGCAGACAGAAAACTCAAAGCAAAGCTGTTTAATATGCTTGAAGGAGTGAAAGAGGGAATTAAAGTATGTGAAGAAAAACAGCCCAGCCTGGATAGCAAAGGACCAACTCCATAGTTTGAATCCTGAACTTGGTGGCTGGAAAAACATGCTGGGCACGTGTGTGTGTGCCCAAAATCTTGAGAAGAGAAGGGATTGCAGTGTGGCCATCCTGTCTGGAGGGAACTTCTCACTTTCCTTCTCTCTGTCCCTTTTTCTCCCTCTCCCCTAACCCCTCTCCTGTGAGCACACTCTCTATAGCAAAGAACTGAGAGAGAGAGAGAGAGAGAGAGAGAATGAGAGAGAGCGAGAGCGAGAGAGTGAGAGTGAGTAAGAGAGAGTGAGAGAGAGCGAGTAAGAGAGAGTGAGAGAGCGAGAGAGAGCGAGTAAGAGAGAGTGAGAAAGCGAGAGAGAGTGAGACAGAGCACAACAGATTGAGCAGATTATAAAAGTTGGCCACATAGGCTTAAAGAGGAGTTGAATAAAAGTTTCAGAGATAAAAATCTTTGTAAATAAAGTTAAAACTCAGTGGACAGTTGAAGAGAAGGTCAGTAAACTGAAAGGGAGACCTGAAGAGACCTGAGAGTGAGCGTTCTGGACGGTGCAGTGAGAAGGTCCCATCACTGGAATGTAAAAAGGATGCCAAAGAGAGAAGAGAGTTGAGGTCACTCTGGGAAACAGAATGACTGAGAATTTTTAAAATTTGATAAAAATCACAGAAGTTAAAGTTCATTAAATTTATGCCCAGATCTACCATAGTAAAAACCAAGAACGATGAGATCTTTACAGCAGCCAGGAACAAAAGACGAATTCCTCTAAAAGAATGAAGATCAGACTGACGACAGCCTCTCGACACCAACAACCAAACTCTGAAACCAGAATGAGATCTTAAATGTTGGTGAGAACGTGAGTTTCCAAGTGGGATTCTCTATCTAGCAAAACTCATTGTACGGATGAAGACAACAAAACAGTATTTCAGACAACCAAACACTGAGAGCATTTATTTACAGCAGGCTTCACTCAAGGAACTTCTGAAAGGGTCTTAACTTCTGAAAGAGAAAAGCGAGGCTAAAAAGACAGCCTCAAATCCTAGAAGGATTAGCGGCCAAGAAAGTAACAGATGGGTAAATTTAAACAGACATTGACTGTATCAAACAGTCTTAATTATGCCTAATTTGTGGAGTTAAAAATAAATACAGAATCACAGCCTTGGACAAACACATATAAATCAGATGGGAGTGATTGGATCGAAAGCATTCTGAGGTCCTTGTTCTTGGAGATAGCAGTAACAGTTGATGCTAGAGACAGCTGTGCTGCCCTGTCCCTTTCCGGTCACCTCCAGCTCGTGCCGACAGAGTCCACTCCATGCTCCTGTCCTCTGTATTCTGCAGGGCCTTCTCCAAAGCCGTGGATGAGCAACAAGCCCGTATGTAAGTGCAGAGTAGAGGTCTGAGGAAGTTCTTGCCCCTGGGGTTGTTCTCACTCATTGGGGAATGGAAGTGATTTTTTGGATGAATAATCGTGGATGTCATTTTTCTGTGTCTCAAACAATCTGGGAAAATCCTGCACCATTGCTCATAGCGGTGACCTTGATCATGACCTTATAAAGGCTGTCCTCTGCCCCTTCTCCCCAGTCCCTCACTACTGGGTCCTTGGATTGCCTGCCAAATATGCTGTCTGTCTTCAAGTCCTTGTGAGTGGTTCTAGTAATCAGGGAACCCAAACTAAGTCAGTTAACTTTCACTTTAATAATTATTAAATTATTAACTGAACATATTGAACTATTGAAAGAATGAAAAAAAAAAGCCAAATAACTTTCAAAATTATTACAAGGAGAAAATAGAATGGTGGGGCAATTTAATTAATCTAAATGAAAGAAGAAATTTTTGTTTGTTTTTATTAATTTTTTCCCCATAGGACATGTATGCTTACCAGAGAGAGACAGAGAGAGGGAAAGTGAGAAATCACCCCCAGAGGGAATGCCTCAACCCCTTGTCCATTCTCCTCTTGGAATTTTGAGCATGCATGTATACACACCTGGTGTGATTCTCAAAGCAGTGGTCTCGGACTCCAACCGTGGTCAGCCATGTGGGAGTCCAGCGCTTTAACTGCCCTGCCATCTGCTGACCCCAAAGAAAGTTTTAAAAAGAGCATTTAAAATAAGATGGTAGAAACAAACCCACATGTATGCAAAATCAGTCTAGTTAAAGGATAAGAGTGCCAAAGTGGATTTAAAAAGCGTTACAAAGGCCAGCCCAGTAACGTAATAGTTAAGCACAGTGCATCAGAAGCCAGGTCCCACGTGGCCAACTGTGGTTTGAATCTTGGCCCTGGTGGCTTGCAAAACAGGCTGGGTCCATGTATGTATGTGCCCCAAATCCTGACAGGATGGAAAAATGGAGGAAAAGGGATCATGGCATAATTACTCCCCATTGGGGATGCTTTCTCTCCCTTTCTCTCTGGTGAATGCTCATGCCCTCTGGCAATTAAAACAAAGTTAAAAAAAATCAAGCTAAAATAAAGCATCATGAAACAGTGAAATCCAGATACATGACATTTACAAGATACATATCAAAATGCAAGGCTGTAGGAAGGTTGACATGAGAGGCTAGGAAAATCATGACAACCAGGCCAGTGCTAGACGGAAGCTGGAGTAGGAGCTGAGTCTCCGAAGTAACAGTTGTAAAGACCAACACCGTTTTAGATATCGAAAAACACACTGCATATTGATAAAGCTTTAATTTACTATACATATATCACAATTTACAATTTGGATGTATCTAATAATATAACATCTACATATATAAAGCAAAAATTGACCCAATTGTAAGGACAAATTGATAAATTCATGACCTAAGTGGGAGATTTTAACATTCTGCTCTGAGTGACTGATAGGTCAAGCAGATCAAAAAAATCAATACGGACAGAGATCTGAAGAACACATTTAACAAGCTAGATTTAAGGAACATATATAGGACACTAGCCAGCAGTTGGAGGGCATATGTTCTTTTCAATCACACATAGAAGATCTATAGAAATTTAGTAGGTAGTAGGCTATATGCATTTCAACGAATCTATGTCTTACAGGTCACATTTTAAGAGAACAATGAAACTGCTAGAAAGGGGGGACCAGCAGGTGGTGTGATGGATAAGGCACTGGCCTCCCACAGGGCTGACTGTAGTTCTAGTCCTGAACCTGGAGGCTTGAACATCACAGCAGGTACATGTACATGCGTGCTTAAAATCCTGAGAGGAGAACAGAGGAGAAGGGACTGTGGAGTGGCCATCCCCACGGGGGGGTGGGGGGGATGATTTCTAACTTTCCCTCTCAGTCTCTCTCTGTCTGGCAAGCACACAGGCCCTGTGGAAAATAAAAATAATAATTAAAAAAAGGAATGGGAATGAGGAGTCCATAACAGAAATTAAAGACTTAAAAAGGATTTTTGCTCTAGTCTATAATGACTATATAGTAAAATAGGCATCAGGCCAGCCACATAGCACCGTGGGTAGGCACTGTCCATAGGGAACTGGATTCCACATGGCTGAGTGGGATTCGAATCCCAGTCCTGGGGGCTTCAAACCCATGCCGGGCATGTGCGCCTAGATTGTGATGTGACAGATGTAGAAATGAAGGAGACAGCCGTGGGCCTGTGCCCCGTGGAGCATATTCTTTTACCAGCAAGTGCATACACCCTCTGGCAATAATAATAATAAATAAAAATTATGAAAATATTATAAATGAAATCTTGTGAGATGTAACTAAATTGGTACTTCTAAACAAGTTTATGAACTTAAATACTTATTTTTTTTTTTAAAGAGGAGAGAGTGAAAAAAATGAGCTAAGGACCCTACTTTAAAAGGTAAGAAGTAATAGAAAAAGCAATGAAGTAAATGAATAGTAAAGTGAAGGGCAGAAATGAAGAAAATAGAAAACAGAGCCACTAGGAAGGGGCAACAGGGTAAAAGTCAGTTCTTTGACAATTCTAATAAAACTAGCCTATCTGGGCAAAGGATAAAAGAAGTCTACAGCCTGAGGAATGAAGGAAGTGTAACTATGCACTGAGGCAGCAAATAAAGTTCAAGAAGAGAACATCATGGAAAAACTCATACTATTTTAAAACTCACACTAAACTTAAAAATAAGCTCTCAGCCTGACTCAAGAAATAATTCCATAACTCTTAAGGTATTGACTTAATATTTAAACACATCTTTTCAAAGAAGACACCAGGAACAGAGAGTTCTATAAATTAAGTGAGCTCCACAAAACTTTTAAGGAACAAAATAATTCCAAACTTAACATAATGTTTCAGAGAGAAAAAAAAAATCAGAATATCCTCAATATTTAAACCTGACAAAATCAGCACAAGGAAGACTGTTGTAAAGCAATTTAACTAATGATTATTGATGTAAACATCCTAAAAAATCCCCAAATTGACTCTAAAACCAAACATAACGCATTATGACCAAGTTTTTATGATTCTAGGAAAAAATATTAGTTCAACATTAGAAAAAAAATCAATGTATCACATAAAAAAAGGTATTCAATAAAATCAATTTTTATGGTAGAAATTCTTAGCAAACTCAGAATAGAGAAACCTTCCTTAGCCCGATATACTTTATGTACTTTTTTTTAATTTGAGAGGGATTTTTGCTATAGGACATGTGTGCTTGCTAGAGAGAGAGAGAGACAGAGAGACACAGAATCCACCCAGGGGAAATAGCCATGCTGCAATCCCTTCTCCTCCATTCTCTTCTTGGGATTTCGGGCATGCATACACACGTGCCAGGGATGAATTGCAAGCTGCCAGGTCTGGGACTTGAACTGCAGTCATGTGGGAGTCCAGTGCCTTATTCACTATACCACCCGCAGGCTCCACTTTATCTATTTTTAATCTATAGATAACTTTACTCAGCGGCAAAATATAAAAGTATCCTCTTTAGTTAGGAAAAGATTCTTTGCCATGATGGTGTCTAAACAATAATATACTAGAAATTTTAACCAATGCAATAAGACAGAAAAAAATAAATTGACTGTATAGAGACTAGAAAGGAAAGAACAGTATTGTTAGCAAATAATACACTAAAATACTTAATACAATGAAGACAAACATGATAGAATTAGTACGAGAATTAACAGACTTTCAGGTTTTGATTAATTCAAATGCCAATCTTATTTGTATACTTTGGAAGAATCAGATGCAGAAATGCAATTAAAATGCTGTTTATGGTAGGAAAACAAATGCAATGTATGTAGGAATGACAAAAGCAAAGACTTTTATAGCACTTAGGAGCCATGCTCCATTGATATATGTATATATGTGTGTGTGTGTATTATGTCTATAGGTTTTTGCTATAGGGTGCGTGTGCTCGCCAGAAAAAGAGAGACAGAAAGTGAGAAATCACCACCCAGGGGGGATGACCATGCCACAATCCCTTCTCCTCATTCTCCTCCTGGGATCTTAGGCACACACACACAAGTGCCCGGCATGAGTTTAAGTCACTGGGTCTGGGACTTGCACCATGGTGGACTACATGGGAGTCCAGTGACATAGCCATTATGCCAACTGCTGGTCCCACCCCCAAGTATTTTTATAACAACCCTCAGTGGTAAATGCTATTAGTCAGTTGTACTTACAGCTGAGGAAACATACTCCAAGAGATCATGTAAGCTTTCCATATTGAATAGTTATTAAATTGCAGAGTAGGAATTCAATTCCAACATCTGTTTCTAGAACATGTACTTTTTTAAAAAAAATTGCCCTTGTGCAGATGGATGGCAATGCTGCAATACTTTCTCCTCCATTCTCCTCTTGGGAGTTTGGGCATTCACGCCCCCCCCCCCCTGCCTGCCATGTGCCCAGTGTGTTTTTCAAACCACCAGGTCCAGGACTCACACTGCTCAGTTGGCCATATGGGATCCAACCATCTTAACCACTATGCTACTGGCTGGCCCCAGAACATGTACTCTCAGATACTATTCTATAATTTTCCATTTAGTCACCCATTACAGCACTTTATTGCAAGACATCAAAAAGATCTAGGAAATAGACATACCATGCTTATAGAAAAGATTTAATATCATAAAGATACCAGTTTTTCCCAAATTGGTTTCTATGTTCAAGCAATTCCAATTAAAATCCCAACATGCTTTTCATGAAACTTGATAGCCTAATTATAAAGTTTATATGAATGAGCAAAAGATCAACAAGAGTCAACACATTCCTGAAAACCATGAGCTACAGAGGGGAGGAAAACTCACCCTATCAGTTAACAGCATAAAACATTAATGCTATAGAAATAAGCGATGTGATTTTGGCAGATAGATAAACAAATGAGCTAAAAGAGTTTACAAATTGATCCATGTAGGTGTAGAAACTGACAGGAGGTAAGGGTATCAATAGGAAAAAGATTCTTCAGTCTGTGGAACTAGTTATCCAGACAGAAAAACTTGAAAATAGAGTCCGACTTCACACCACCCACAAAAATTAATTCCAGATGGATTATGGCCTTATATGGGAAAGATAAAAGCTTAAGACTTTTAGAAGAAAATGTGAAAGGATATCTTTATGACCTTAGGGTAGTTATTTCTTGAACACAATGCACAAAATAATGATAAATAATGAGATTGCAAAAGCAGGATAGATTAAAATGAATAACTTCTAGCTATTATAATAGAAGACAGAAGAGACTTGAAAGATAAGCCATGAATTGAGAGATTTGTAACACATATAACTACATGGTCCAGTGTCTAAAATATATTAAAAAAAAAACTCTTGTAAATAAATAAACAAAAGACTAACAGCTCCAAAGAAAATAAAACAAAAGATACGAAAGAGGGTGTGAATGGCCAAAGAACATATAAAAAAGATGCTTAGCTCTCTGGTAATCATGGAACACACATGAAAATCATACTGTGCTATAATTTCTTACTGCCTAGATAAATGATGAAAAGGTTAGAAAATACCAAACTAAGTTAGAATGTGGGGCAAAGGAAACTTTCCTGCCCTGCTGTCGGGAATGTGATATGACACAGCCGCTTTGGGAGACAACTTGGCATTCCCTAGTAGAGGTGAGAAGGTGAACACGCTACAGTCTAGCAAGTCTACTCTCATGTCTGAGAGAAATTCCTGCAGGTGTGCACCACAGCTTTCTCTGACAAGAATGCCACCAGTGACATCACTTTTTTAAATATGGAGCCATTCCTTTTAAAAAATAGTTCATTAAAATGCTTTGTTCTTAGTATCAGAAAGTTGGAAACAACCTACATGTACAACAAGAATGAATAAACACAGTCTTGCAATGGTCACACAATGGAGTACTATACAGCCATGGGAAGGAATGAATCACAGCTGAGTGTTCGACATGTAGGAATCTCAAAACCAGACTGATAAGCTCAAGAGTGAACGTGTCACATGTAATGAAGCCCGAGAAATGCCGAGCCCCTAACGACAAAGTTTGACATGTGCCTGTCGAGAAGTGGGCACTTGACCATGTAGCAGAGGGCTGTGGGAAGCTGACACTGAGGCTCTGAGCCCCTGGGACTGTGAGACCATGGCACTGACGTGTGGTTGGAATGCGGAGAGCAACACTGAGGCTCTGAGCCCCTGGGACTGTGAGGTCCTGGCACTGACATGTGGTTGGAATGCAGAGAGCTGGGGTGGGTCTGGTCCCAGGAAGGTGGGAATGTCCCTGTGGAGCAGAGGGTATGACTCGGCGGAGAGTAGGGCGAGGGGGAACAGACCAGAAGGCAGGTCACTTCTATTGCCTATTTTATTGGTAAATGGCTGCCTACCCTCGGTGACTGCCTAAGACACACACAGTGGGCTGGAGAGGAACAAGAGGCCACATGGAAGGCCCCTGTCACCAGGCTGAGGTGTCCTCCTGCAGCCAGCTGCTGGGTGTGCTGTGTGCTATGGTTCCCTTCTCCAGGGAACACCCACAACGTAAGAGCCTCATCCAGGCCTGCCCGGAAGGCCCGCTCTATCCCTGGAGCAGCATGGGAGCCCCAGCTCAGGACTGGATAACAGTAGGAAGACCTCATGGCGGGCCGTTCTGAGACACAGCCATTGCCTGAGCTCCTCAAAGGATGGGCGGGGCCAGACTTCAGCTGAAACTCTCCTCCGAGGGCTGCTCCCCCTGCTCCAAGGACTTCCCTAGCTCCCTCGGGGTTCCTTGCGCAGGAATCTCTCCTCAGCCTCTGCTATCAGGGAACCTGATGTGCGTGAACTGCGTGGACCTACTAAGCATCTAAAGTTGAGGACAGACATGCTTCCAGGCAAAAAGGAATACCTGATTTGCGAGCAGAAATCTTTTACTTATGCCCAAAGGTACCAAGAAGGTCTCAATGTTCCCCCCTCCTTTTACATTATTCTTTAGCAGGGAATGAACTTCATGCAATACAGTTTGTTATTTTTTAAAAGGAAACAAATAGAGGACCTTTGCATAGGAATGGCAGTAACGCGGGGCCAGGAGGGTGGCAGGGGGAATAGCAAGCTGGAAGGAGATGAAAACTTACCCGGCAAGAGGAGCGAGCAAAACACTGCAGGAAAATATCAGATAAATATTAAGTTGAACCGTATGAAATTGCCAACATTTGACCATTTTTGAGTCACAAAAATATAATTTCCTAGGGTCCAATCTGAATGGTTTTTCAGGTTCTTACAGACATTAGAGACACTATAATCTCCCTTAAAAAGAGCTCAAGAAGAAATAGATGCATCAAAGAAAAAGATAGCAGAAAGAAATGGCATATAACGTAGTAGAGCTTCTGAAGAAAATGGAAGATAAAACAAAAATGCTACAGAGATGGGGCTACTCTAAAGCCATAAAAACAGAATGAAAATAACTGGAAGCCATGACACGGCGGCTTGAAGAAATGGTGCAGAGCTAAATGGAAACGTGTGAGATTGTCTCTGTGAGTGTGGAGAAGGTGATAGGTCTCCGGTAGGTTGCCCACATCCGCCTCCGAGGGACAGAGCTGCATGCAAGGGGCTTACTGGAGGGGCTTCCCGGGGCCACACCTCTGTGGAAGTGAGGACAGCAGAATCGGGCGGGGGAAATCTGCGGTGTGGTTGCCAAGGTCTCAGCAGATCCACATGGAGCAGCATAGCGGGATGGAGGATGGAGGGCAAAGCTTTTGCTTCCCCTCATCATCCTGGTCCACCATTGATGCTGGGTTGGTTTCTGGAAGGTTCCTGTGACAGAGAGCTATTCCTGAAGCTCACCAGCCGATACTTCTAGTGCTTAGAGGTGGGTAGCTTGGTGGAAAAAGAGGAGCTGGTGGAGCAGCTCCCATTCAAGGGACCAGACAGTGGGGAGGCTTCAGGTGTGTCAGAGACCTCCCTGAAGATGCTGGAGTGTGTGTGCCCAGGATCCCAGACTGGCTAAGGACAGGGATGGATCATAACCTCAGGATGGGCTGGTCTATCAATCCTTGGATGAGGATGTCTTTTTTTCTTTTTAAATACTTACTTAATCTTATGTATTATTTTTCTTCAGTTTGACCAGAGAGAGACAGAAAGGGAGGGAGAGTGACAAAGCAAGCTGGCAGGTCCAGCACTTGAAAAGTGGTAGGCCATGTCGGAGTCCAGTACCTTAACCACTACACCACCTGCCAGTCCCAGATGAGGATGCCTTAAGATCTTCTCCCTACCATGGGCTAGGGGGCTCTAGCACCCCACTGCTCCCTAATACCTCTCTTCTCACTGCCATGACTTCTGCTTCCTGCTGGTCAGTTCATCCTCAGGCTTGTTCCAACCTGCCTACCCGTCTTCCCCATTTCCTGGGCTCAAATTTACCCTCTTGCTTCTCTCTGTTTTCCCAGCCCACCCATCAAACCACCCCCTACTTCTAACATTCCAATTTTCTGAGCAAAATCAGTATCAACTACAGCTTAGCCTAATCTCTACTCTGACAACTTAATTAAAGTAATTCAGACTAAGGTATGAATCACACATAAATTCCCACTTACCGTCAATATGATCTTTCTCTCTCTTGCTCACTCATGGAAGAAATAGATAATAAAAACTTTAAAAACCTACTCTAGTGCACCCTTCACACTACTCAGTTATACTTGCTCCTTGTGGTAAGTTGGCCCCATCTGGGAACAGCTTCCTCAGGATTCTCCTTGGTCTCGTTGCCATAGATCACAAAGCCCAGGTAGCAAGAGCTGCTGGTATTGAGCCCTAACCTGCTGTGAGCCCTTTCCTGATCTAGCACCACTCAGAGCCCACACCTGCTGTGTTGACCCACTGCAGGGTCAATCATGCAGTCTCTTGAACCCAAGGAAGTCCATGTAAGTATTGGGTGTCGGAAGAGTCATGATGTATTTTTTTCTATGCAAAAATACGTTATGACTTTTCCCCCAACCCAATATTTTGCTTTTTTTCTTAGAGATAATATGAAATGCAATAATTCATCCTTTATTTGGGAGAGCCAGGGATGTCTCAAATCCCTGGACCAGCTCTACTGACATTCCTAGCCCCTGAGTCTCCTATTAGAAGGGTTTATCTTCCTAAGGCCTCCATCATACTTGTTACTCATGCTCTGTGAACAGACTTCGGTAAGCTCTTGGAAAAGTGGGACTAAGTCCAAGTTTCTTCTGGTGCAAAACATTTTGAAAGCCATGTGTAGTTTTTTTCATAATCCATGACCTTTTTGAAGACTCATCACATAGTCAATAGAATGGACAGCTCTTTGATGTTTTGATGGGTATGTGATTTGGTCTTCCCAGTGGTCTGGTTGACAGGGGGTGGGGTGGAGGCAGATACTGAGTCTTATCTGGTGAGACATTAGCTTCATGGGAGACTTGCACATAATTTTTAAGCAAGGGGGCTTTACCATCTTCTAACAGAGACCACTTTTGCATGCCTAGCAAGTTCTAGGGAACTGGGACTTCGAGGTTCTTGAATGTGAATGTTCAGATATTCCAAGGTCAGGGTCCCAGTCCTTCCCAATGAGGGCTCTGCCTTTTGCATAGAAAACATGCCGGGACCTAGAATTTGACTCTGCGTCTCTGAGGGGCCCCTGAGCCTGGTTCTCTGACCTGTATTTCCAGCAGCTACAGTAAATTAGGGATTTTTTAATAGCTGCCAAGGAGACCCTTTGGGTTTCCTATTTTTCTTGAATTGGTGATGAATCACATGAACCTATCCATAGTACCCTTCAACACATCAATGACACTCAATAGTCGCCGCATCCCATTGTCCCGTTTTACTGTTTATCTTATCACTTCCAGTGGCCACTTCTACAGGGATTATGCACTCACTGAACCGGTGGGAGGAGCCTCTACGTTTTGTTTCATGTTATAACAAGTCAGGCTTGTGTAATTTACCTTCCGAATATAAGGAAAAGCCGTAGATTTTATCATGTTGCTTTGGTTCCATTGTCTAAACCAGATGAGACCTTCAGCTTTGACTTCTCATTCATTATGTTATTATCCCAGTTTTTATTATTATTTGTTTAATTTCAGAGGACATATGTTCTTGAGAGAGAGGGAGTGAGAGCGAGCACTCCTCGATGGGGTATGGTCACACTGCAATCCCTTCTCCAATTCTCCTTCCTGCCACGATTTTGGGCATGCATGCCCATACATCCTAGCCCATAGTTCCAGGGCTAGGATTCAGACCTCAGCCTTGTGGGGTCTGACTCCCTTAACCATTAGGGTATGGGACCAGCCTTATTCTCCCAGTTTTATACCATCTGTAAATTTGACAAATATGCTATTGCACCTCTTTATTCAATTTATTGATAAAAGCATTGAACAGGATTGTGTCAATGTTGATAAAAATGTCGAGTGGGGCAGGAGTAGAAATGGGCTCTCAAGGCCTGCCATTACAAGGCATGCCTCATTAGTCTCACTAATTCAACAAATATTTATTGAGTACCTAATATCTGCTGGGCAGCCTGCCCTGCGCTGGGGATATAATGATGAACAAGAAACGTCTATGACCAGAGCTCCTCTGTCTTTCATTCAGGTAGATGTCAATCAGTTTACTTACTTTTTCGGTGCTAGGGTATTCACCCAGGCTACAAATTCACCAAAATGCGTTATTGTCTAGCCTTCTGATTCCCCAAGATTCTAATTTAATTGGCTTGGTAAAAAGCTTGATATTAATAATAAAAACAAAGGGATAATACAAATAGGGCTTTCTCCACAAATAGTTTTGCAAAATAAAAATAATGTTTTAGAACATTCCCTGTACAATACTGTCATATCACATAATTAGAGGATACTGACCCTGTTATCATGGAGTTCATGACCTTGTGAGAGCCAGGCCTTAAGCCAAGAAGCAAAGGAGTAAACATGAAGGTTGTGACCCTTGGTATGAAGGAAGTCACCTGGGAACGGGAGTAGAGAGTGATGGGTATCAGGCAAGGCCTTTCTAAGAAGTCCCACTTCAGCCGATGCCTAAAGGAAGACAGAGAAGCCAGCCATGAGGAAAGCCTGGGCATGACCACTGCAGGGAGAGAGGTGTGTGCTGGAATGCCCGGTGGGGCAGGCCGGGGTTTGCAGTTTGGTGTATTGAAAAAGCAGAAGGAGGTTGGTGGAGGTGGAGCGCAGTGAGCATGAAAGTCATCTATGCTGGAGGTGAGAGTGTGGAGAGACAAGCAGGGTTAACTCCAATAAGCAGGACTCTCCCCGGGTCGCCTGCCAGCCATCTCGTGGGGACTGCATGGCCTCAGCACCCCACAGGGCTTCCAGGTGCAATCAGCACTGGGCTGCTGGCTTTCCCAGCAGGAGCAGCTAACCTCCAGGCACCAACAAGGCTACTCTTTCACAGGAATCTCTAAGGAGGGAGGGCTGCAGGGTTGGCTTCCCTCCTCTGCACAGCCTGGGATGCTGGTGGCCTGGAGGAGCACATGGCACAGCTGCAGAGCCTCTGCCCGTGAGTTTCAGTTGCAAGGAGTAGTTTGCCTAGGTCTTTCACTTGACTGAGAGGTGGCTGAAATCAGATCACATGGGTCTTGCTGAGCCACAAGGTTGAATTTCAGTCAAGGTGCAGAGGAAGCCGTTGGAAAGTTTTGAGCAAGGAAGTATCGCAATCTGATTTACCTTTTAGAAACCTCACTCTGCTGGTGTTGGTGGGAATGGGTCAGATGAGGCTGGGAGTGGAAGCCAGAAACCCACTGGAAAGTTACTGGATTAGCCCGGGTGGAAGACAGTGGTTGGGCTGGAGAGTTTGCACTGGGAACAGAGAGAAGTGAACGAACCCCGCATGTGTTTAGGAAGTATAAGTGATAAGAATTATCATAGAGGGGCCAGCAAGTGGTGCGGTGGTTGGGGTGCTGGAATCCCACATGGCCAACTGCGGTTCGAGTCCCGGACCTGGCGGCTTGCTTTCTTACTTTCCCTCTCTCTTCCTCTCTCTCTCTCACACACACTCTACCTTTCTCAGGTCAAATTAAATAAGTAAATAAATAACATTAAATAAAATAATTCTTTAAATAAAATGAATTACCATAGATTAAAGGTAGGACATTCTGTGGAGGAAGAACTTAAACATAATGCCCGGATGTCTGGCGTGAGCCACTGTTCAAGCCAGGTATCTGGGCATTATGGGGACATCTACGGGGTCCATTTACATAGATGGGAGACAAAGGAAAAGAAGTAATTTTAGGAGAGAAAAGAATAGGTTCTCCTTTGGAAATGTGATGTTTTGAGATACCTATGAGACATTTCAACATGGACGTTACATGAGCTGATGGATGTATTGATCTGGAGCCCGAAAGGTGGGTTTGGGCTGTGGTATGCATTTTGGACTAGTCACTGTTGGTGTGGTATTTGAAACCATGGACTGTAAGGGACCTAGAAAGATGAAGGTAGAGACTAGTTCTGAGACCTTAGGAATGCCCCCATAGGTCAGGGAGAGGAGGAGTGTGTGAGGCAGAGAGAAGATAGAAGAGAGAAGCTGGACCTACGAAGGAGGAGGAAATCCAAGTAGGAACGTGTGGAAATTAAGAGGAGAGAGTGTTTCGATGGTGCTGGATCCACAGGGAACACCAACGAGACAGAGAATGTAGCAGAGGAGCGGCAGGCACATTGGGCGTTCAGATTTGATGACCTTGACAGCAACAGTCTCACCGCTGGAGGCAAAACCAGCTCGAGGAGGATGTTGAGAAGTGGATGGAGGAGGGAAAATGCGAGTGGGTGGCATGTTGTAGGGGAATATGGCAGGAAAAGTCATTTCTGCGCTAAGTCTGATGAAAGGGTGGAAAACTGCAATGGTAATAAAACAGGGACTCAGAAGTCCAGCTTGTTCAGAGTCCTCTTGGCCTCTAGGAGCAGGGCAGGGCCCTTCTGGAATGAGGGCCTTCAGACCTACCTTCCAGCAAGGTAGGTCAGAGCACTCCCTTGTGTCTGTGCCTCCAGGGAGAAGGGCAGGAGATGGTCACAGTGACTTTCTTGCTTCTGTGGTCTTCTCAGTTGTCAAAGGTACTATATTTCGGGATATTGCGTTCTGAGCCCCACAATATATAAAACAAAAAAAACAAGACAAACTCTCATGCACAGTTGGGACCTAAAGAGGAACACACAAATGGTGTTTTCACTGGAGAGGGATAAGTGACAAGATGAGGGATTTTAAAGATTGGAAGGGGTCAGGACATTTTGTAAGCTATTTTAAAAATGCAGGGAGTGGGTGAGTTTGACCGTGAACGAGAGCATGAACAGAGAGTGGTCCCTGTCTGCCTCCACAACCTAGCGTTTCCTGAAATCTTTCAGAACATTTGGTCGTTTGTCCCTCTCTGAATCTTTCCATATGTTGGATCTTCCATAGACACATGCATCGTGACTTTTCTAATGACCCAGTATTATACAATTAGAGGCTCTTTACTCCCGACAGCAAGTTCTTCAGGGCTCTGGGTTGAGTCTGCCTGGGTCTAGGCCAGAACTCACTGGTGATGCCTGGGGGTGCCTTTCTCACCCTGCACCTGTCACCTGGCTTGTGTCTCCTGACCGGTGCCTGCTCTGCCTTTCTGATGGGGACAGAGTGCCGTGGCAATGGAGTGGCAGTACTAGCCCTCTGGCTCGGCTGCCATTGTACCCTTGCTTCAAGTGGGGTGTTCCTCACGCTGTTACACAGCACCTGGGGGGGGCATTCACATTGCTCTTTCTGAGGTCACTGCAGCTCATTATCAGCCCCGACCTCGAGAGACTGCTCTTAGCAGTATTTCTCACTCTGGCACTTCGCCCTGGCAACGTGCCCATCTGCAGAGAGTATTTTGACTGATTCTTCAATGTCCATTATGTTCTAGATGATTATTCTGTTGTGACTTTTTAAAACTTTATCTCCGAGAGAGAGAGAGAGAGAGATAGAGAGATAGAGATACAGCACTCCCAGCAGGGTTGTGACACCCTGACCCATCCCAACCCTCGGCCAACCCTGGCATGAGCAAGTACGTGCTTGGCATGCTCAGGGAGGTCTCTAGATTTGATCAGGAAACCTTCCCATGTGGGAGAGCCTCACAGAGCATCACGTTTCACTGCCTCTTCAGTGTCGGGCCCGTGTGCTATGATTTTATGAAACAGTTCTTGCCTGTGATTGGCTAGGGAGGACTGGACATTGTGCACCATGTGTTTGTGTCCTCTGAGACACGTGTGGTGAAATACTAACTCCCAGTGTGCTGGCACTGGGAGGTGGCTGGTCACAAGGACGGGGACCCCATGATGGGGTGAGTGTCCCACAAGAGGAGCTCTGCAAAGCTTCCTCCCTCTGCTCCCCACCTCCCAGCGAGGGCACAGCCTAAAGACGGCCTTCTGCAAACCAGGAAGTGGTCTTTCACCAGACACTGGATCTACCAGGGACTTGGTCTTGAACTTCTGGCCTCCAGAACTGGGAGAATGAATGGCTGTTGTGGAGGCCACCTCGTCTGTGCGATTTGCTCTAGCAGCTCTGACTCACTGAGACGCCATGTTATCCGCTGTTGTTCAGCCTGAGGGGGAAACCGACACTCAGGGGAAGGCAGGATCAGGGAATCTCACAGGAGCCTACCTGTGCCCTGTCCCACAGGCCTGGGGTCCACCCGCCTAATGCACTTTGATGACATAATCCATTTCCGACTTTTTTGCTACAGGCCGTGTGTGTTCACTGGAGAGACAAAGAGACAGAAAGCTATAAACACCCCGCCATCCCCAGGGGGCCGGCCACACTACAGTCCCTTCTCTTCCATTCTCCTCTTGGGATCTTGGGCACGCTTGCGCACATGCCCAGCATGAGTATTAAGTTGCCAGGTCCAGGACTTGAACTGTGGTCGACTACGTGGGAGTCCAGAGACATAGCCATTACACCATCTGCTGGCCCTCCATTTCTGTTTTTTTTTAAAGTTAATTCGAGTTGGTGCTTTCTATGTTTTCCAGCCAAAGTCAATTCTTCCTCTTACACTTTTTTTCTACTCTCCCTACCCACCACATCCCTTTGCAATCAATATTCGTCAAAAAGCTCCCAGTACAGACACGCTGGATTCTTCAAATGTCTCCATGTCTCCTAATTGGTATATATTGGTATCAACTATAATTGCATCCTGAGCATTTCTTCATTTGGGGGCTTCCCAATGTCTCTTTAAGTATTCCAATGGTGGTGTTTGAGACCTCAGTATTGACATAGTCTGCCTATCATCAAGTAGATTTTTGAACTGTGTAGAGTGCTAGAAGCCTTTCGGCATCTAGACTTCTTCCTCTGAGCGCCCACTGCATCAGCTGCAATATAAAATCTGCTTTTCTATGACACATCCCGATTTGGGGCTTGGAGATAGAGTCTCTGTTCTTTTAGAGTCTGTCTATGGCACCAGACATATGAAAGTTTTGAAACTGGCTTTTCAAAAGTGATGTGTCTGACTGTACCCAATGTTTCCTTCCTTCACGATAACACCCTCCGCCATGACATGGCCCATTGCTCCCAAGCTTCCTGTCACTTTGACTTCACCAATTTGTTCTTCCTTGTTGGTCAGAATTACATCTGGAGAAACAGTTCCCTTCCCGCATCCTTGTCTTTCCAGGAGGCAGAATTGTCAGCACTGTGCTGGGAGCTCAATTGGGAAGGACCCGGGGGACACATTTGCAGTAATTCACACACTTGGGAGTGAGGAGTTTGATGTGAGCTTCAGATCAACCAAGAAACTGGATTTATTTTGGACACAGGATCAGGAAGGAACGGACCAGAGCCGTGGGGGGAATTGACGTGATTGACTGGATCAGACCACGGCTAGAGGCTGTGCTCCTTTCCAGGAACAAACGTGGGCTCCGGAGACACTGAGCTGCCTTAGGAAGACATGGGGCAGTGCTGCCGGATCCAGGAAAGGGCGCAGACCACGCTGGGCGGGCACTGCCAGGTGTTAGCCTGAGATGGACCTGTGGTTGAAGGGCAGCCTCTGGCCACTCGCCTGGAGCTTCTTGTGCTCAGCCAGGTGGAGCTGGTTGGTGGGGGACAGTGGTGACGGCAGGTGTGTTGGGACCACAGCAGAGAGATGTGCAAACGTGAGAAGAGAGAGGGCTGGGCTTTAGGGTCAGGCAGCTGTGCATGGGCGTTCCTGCTTTCACTCCCATCTGACCATGGGTACATTATGGAACCCTTTGCATGCCTGCCTTCTCCTCTGTGGGCTGTAGAGGACACCACCTGCTCCACAGGGCACTGAGGGTTTAATTATAAAGTTTCGAGAGCACTTACAACAGAGCCGGCTCAAGACGTGAGAGTGGTGCCAGGGAAAGGCGAGGAGACTGAACCTGGGGAGGTGTGCAAGAAGTGGGAAGCAGATGCAGGGGCCAGGCCCAGGGAGGGGCGTGCAAAGGGAACAGCGGAAGAGTGATGGTATCTACATAGGTCTAAGGGCAGCAGGACACAGATGCGGCCAGGGCAGGGCACCATGGTGCAGAGGCTCTGCCTTTCCCGCGTGGGCACTGTCCTGGGGCTGGGGGCAGCGACTTGAGGAGGCAGTGCTGCCATCCGTGAGCTTCCTCTCTGGAAACTGTCCTCTGGCTAGCTCTAGGGGTCCGATCGTAAAGAGACTATGTAGACGCAGGAGAATGGGTGGCAATGAGAATCTGAGTTTTCTCTGCTTAGAGACATGACTGTGCCACCTGCCGGTGGAGGGAAAAGTTGCCGGGAGGTCTCGCGTCGGTGCCCAGCTTGCCACACATGTGGGCATGGGCGGCAGCGGGACAAGCAGAAGACCATGAGCTGCTGTGAAGACCAGACTTCCTACCACTATGAGGATTTCTCACGTGTATCTCCAACTGATGGGGCCATTGCTAAGAGCTCTCAGGGGAAAACAGTTTAAATAATACAGCCACTCCCAGTAGCCGTTCTGAATGAGGAGTGTGCGTCTCAGAGTGCACCTGAGCTGGCAACACGGGCTGCTGTTCTCTCGGCTGTTCGGAGTGTGAGACTGTCTGGTTGCAGGTAACGCTATCCTGTGAAGTTGTAGTTTAGGGGGTAACAATGTCACACTGTATGCTAAGGATCAAACGTTCATGTCCCCCCCCAACTTTGCATGTGGAACCCCTAGTGGAGTGATACTAGGAAGTGGGGTCTTGGCAAGGTGATTAGAGTTAGATGATGTCATGATGGTGGGGTCCCCAACATGGTGGCCGTGCCCTTATGAGATGAAGGGACCAGAGCGTTCTCTGCCACCTGAGGACAGTCAGAAGGCACCCCTTTACCAGTCAGGAAGGGGGCCCTCACCAGGGCCAAGTCTATCAGCACGTCGATCTGGGACTTCCCAGCCTTCAAACCTGGAAGGAACGCATTTCTGTTGTTAAAGTCACTTGTCTGCGGTATTTCTGTCTGCAAGACCTGGACTGCCGAGACACTGTGTGCCGCTATGTATTGCTCCATCTGGTAAAATGCATCAGAGTGTAAAGGGTACACACCCCACATGCAGTTACCGAAGAAGAAAGGAGGAGAAGATGGTTGACCTTGAAGGCTCCAACCAGTTCAGATTCAGGTGGGAGACTGAGCCGTAAAGCTCTCTCTGTTCCCACCCCCACTCACATTCCCTTCTGTTCTCACTGAGGCAACTACCACCTGGTTTTGTGATGTCATTCCTTTGCTTTGCTTATGGTTTTCCAGCTATTTCCATTCCTTTCAATACCCTGTTCATGGGTGTTGTGCATTTTTGAACATCACAGAAGCAGAATCGTGTCGCATGTGTTTTTTTTTTTGTGACTTTTTTTTTTTTTTCTCCTGTTGGTTTGTTAGCTTGGTCTGTTCATTTCCTTGGGGCCTATTTCGTCCCTCCATGTCAACTGTCCTGTTGATGGACACTGGGGGCTTGGCAGCACTTGCCATCAGGGGCGATGCTGGTGTCAGCATTCTGAACGTGGTGGCCGGTGGACACGAGCACAGCAGGGCTTTGCACTGAGCTACGTACTTCCAGGATGCAGTTTGTGGGCTGTTCACCTTGCTGAGGGGGTCCGACGGTCACAGCAGTCTTACTGACTTACGCGCTCGTCAGCCAAGAATGAGAATTCTCATCACACCACACCCTCACTCCCTCGCCGTTTGTGTTGTTGTTATACATTTAACTTATGTAATATATAAAATATAATACATGGTGTGTAGTAATATGTATAAGGTAATATATATTATATTTGTACTTACGTAATAATACACAGAGCAGCATTTTCCCGAATGTTGTAGCATGTACTTTATGGACACTTTAAGGAATTTGCAAGAGTAATATCATTCATATTCAACTTTCTTTTTTTCTTTGACTGTTACATGATACTTTCCCTTAAAAACACAGCTCCTCTGTCCTGTGAAATCAAATTTCTGGTAGGTTGCAGAAGAATCTCAGAGAGAAGACCCCAAGTGCTCAGTGGCGGTATGCATTTACCCCCCTTTCAGCCCATAGTCAAGGCATTTCAGTGCACTGGTCTGATAATGCCGAATGGGTTTGCCCAGCCAGGAGGGCTCAGCCTGCCCTGGGGAGAAGTTCTGGACCCTGAGAACCCAGCCATTGTCCTCAGTAAGCGCGAAAGGACTCCTAGGTTGCAGATGACTGGGACTGAATGACTCAGCAAAGGCTTCAAGGCCACGGGAACCTACAGACTGATTGAGATTCCAGAGCCCTTCTAGAGCATTTGCCACTTGGTGTTCCCTAACAGAATTACATGGGGAGGGAGAGTGTGCGTAAGCATAGAGGGATTTTTGTTTGGTTGATGGTGGATCAGAGAAGAATTACAAGCATGAAGAGAATAAATACATTTTTTTTCGTAGTCAACAAGAGTGTGCTGAATGCCACAGGAGCCTGTGCATAGCTATATTTTTGGGGTTTCTTAAAAATTTGTCTTAATCGCAGAAGCTTTTATATAAATAGAGTCTCATAGAAAGTCATGCTATAGAAAACTGTTGAAGGTATCCGTTTATTAGAGAAAATGGAACAAAATTTAATTAACATTTATTTATTATGAAGCCAGTATATGAGAACAGCTATAAAGATATAGAGTTACATGAATATGCAGTCACAAATGGTAGCAGTTTCCTTTATATTATTAAAAATAGCATTTATTTTTTAGAGCAGTTTCCGTTTCACAGCAAAACTGGTGGGAAAATACAGAGTGTTTCTACACATCCCTGCGCACTCTGTCGCCCCTACCCAACCTCCCAACCATTACCATCCAGCACCAGAGATGCATTTGGGGAGCCTACCCTGACACTTAGTGACAACCCAAAATCCAGAGCTTACTTTAGGGCTCACCGTTGGTGGGTGTGGTCTGTGGGCTGTGACGAATGTCTAATGGCACATTTCCCCGAGGGTGGTATCTTGCAGAATAGCGTCATTGTCTTACAAGCTTCTGCGCCCTGTGGGGCCAGCAGGTGGCATGGGTGATAAGGCACTGGGTCCCCACATGGCTGACTGCGGTGCATGTCTCTGACCCAGCGGCTTGGAAGCCACACCAGGTGCATGTGTGTGCATGCCCCAAATCCTGAGAGGAAAGTGGAGAAGAAGGGATTGCGGCATGGCCGTCCTCCCAGAGGGGGATGATTTCTCACTTCCCCTCTCTCTGTCTCTCTCACATGCCCGAGGGCAGAAGCCTAAAAGTACAGAAAGCAGAACTTCCATGCTCTGTGTTCATGACTCCCTCCTCCTCCCAACTCCCACCTGTAGGTTTTTTAAAAAATAGCTCAGAAGACTCAGAAAGTGGAGAGTAAGAAATTGTTATATCAAAGTTAGATATCTGTAGCATCTGACACCATCTACATCTTAAAAATCAAAATATAAAATTTCCATTAAGAAATTTAAAAGGCAAGTCACATATAGGGAGAAAATATTCATAGCACACACGTCTGACAAAAGACTTGCATCCAGAACATAAAAAAGAAATTCTCTAATACATCGACTAAAAAGACAAATAAGCCTTTGATAAGATGGGCAAAAGACTTGAAGTGACATTTCACAGAACATATGTGAGTAGCCAACAAGTATGGGAAAAGGTGTTTGCAAGAAGCCCTGAACTGCAAATGGCATGCCCCTCTGGATCTGCGAGAACGGAGAGAGTAAGTAACAGCGGCGACTCCGAGTGCCGACGGGGCGTGGACGGGCTGTGCGGATGGCACTTCGTTGGTGAGGGTGTACCGTCTGCTTTGGAAACCTGACTGGGAGTTCCTCACAAGGTCAAGCATTCACCTCTTCTACAACCCAGGTATTTACCCAGGAGACATGAAAACACATACCTTGTAGAAGAATATGGACAGGAGTTGTATCCATAATAGTCCCAAACTCTTAGAGCGACAACCCATATACCCACCTACAGCTGGGTAAACAAAACATGTTCATTCCACAGGAGACCAGTGGGTGATGAAGATGAACACGGATCTTTGTGACAACATAGGTTGATCTCCAAAGTGTCACGTGGAGTAAAAAAGATGGACACAGAAGGCCCTATTGTGTGATCCCTCTTGCAAAGTTCAAGAACAGAGAACAACACATCTCTGGGCTCAGAAATCAGGCATGGGGGAGAGGCTTTGACTAAAACCGGACGTGAGCGACAGGGATGTGCTCTACTTAGCTGGGGGGTTGTCTTTGTGGGTGGGTATACATTTGTTAAAACACATCAATTACACAGTGAAGATGCGTGTAGTTCATTGGAGGGGAATTTGATCTCAATAGAAACAACCCGAAGTATCAGTTAGGGAGCATCCCTGAGGCACCAGAAGTACTTAAACAAGTCACTGTGTGACGTTACCTTAGCGCCGTGAGTTGCACCTCATTTGTCGCTTCATGAAGATGATGCCGTGACAGAAGATGCTCCCGGTATGACTCAGAGCCTTGCCGGGTATTGGAAGGGTCACAGCACGCATGCCTAGTGGTGAGCAGGCTCCCATGAGGAGACACATGGAGACCTAAACCACAAAACAATGAGAAAACATCCCAGTGCCAAACACTTCTCCATGACGCGTGCTTCAGAGTTCAGACATTTGTCACAGATGGCGGAAATTATTCTGAGTTCTGCTCAGAGGGATTAACCGGGTGTCATGCATTTGCTTGGTGGTGGTCTTCAATGTGCTAAAATGTACTATGCCACACATGTCATGCGTGTGCTTTTAAAATATTAATACAGGTTTCTAATAAGAATCAAATGTTTGCAAAGTCCCCGAAGTACCTCCCGGGTTGAAAACTATGGGTCTGACTACAGTAAGTCTGTGTTGGAGGCCACAAAGCCGCTTCTGTGTATGCTAAATCGCTTTGTTAATGGCTGGACTTAAGTGTTAACCGTTTAGCTGTAATGGGTAAGCAGGCAGTCTGGGAGACTAAATGACTCTGGTTAAAAAACTGATAATGGCTCCTCCTAGGCAGCAGCAGAGGGCAGCTAAATAAAGAGAGGCTGCACACTGTCCCATGAATAGAAATCAGATGACGCGGGCTAGAGCCGCTGCTGCAGCCCGTGTCTGACCGTGGGAGACGACTGCTCAGGTTTTGGGAGCCTCAGATTCCTCGTGTGGCCTGCGGAACTCACTAGCCAGAATAGGTCTTCTAAAACTTTAATATACATATGAGACCAGCAGTTAGCGAAATGGCTATGTCGCTGAACTCCCACGTAGCCAACTGTGGTTCGAGTCCTGGACCCGGTGGCTTAAAACTCACGCCGGGCACGTGTTTGTGCATGTCCAAGATCCTGAGAGGAGAATGGAGGAGAAGGGATTGTGGTGTGGCCATCCTCCTGGAGGGTGATTTCTCGCTTTCTGTCTCTCTGTCTCTCTCTGTCTGTCTGGAGAGCACACATGCCCTATAGCAAAAACCTCTCCAAAAAAAAAAAAATTAATAAATGTAGACATCACCTGGAGAGATGCTGTTAAAATACAGATTATGATTCAGTAGGACAGGGGAGGCCCGAGGTTCTGTATTCCTATGGCTTTCCAGGTGACACCGATGGTGCAGGTCTGCGGACCTCACTTGGAGCACTGAGGGCTGATGGACTTGAGCCTCTGCTCTCTGAGTGGGGCTCTCGGTGACAGTTCAATGGAAGGAAACGGTGGCGAGAAGATGGGATGGGGAAGGAAGCACAGACCCTTGGGGGACTGTGCTGTCTAAGCCAATAGCCGCTAGCTCAGCGGGGCTGGTTCAAATTAAAAACTCT